>NW_019525436.1:478360-515566 GCF_002814215.2 Seriola lalandi dorsalis
CTGTAACAATAATAATATGCACATTCTGGATGTCATGTAGTGTGTTACCTTGTGTGAAGGGTGCTGACAGTATGGTCACATGAAGGACCTTGTCTTAAAATCTATATGTTACATTTCAAACATTCTATGGGATAGAAGTTTGGGATTAAACTATTACATAGGAACATCTCATGAGTTAGAGAATAGTTATATATTTAATTTTACATTCATCCTTTGATCTGTGTCTGTGAGGAGTGTCCTGCTGGTCACTACCCAGGATTGGAATGTGGGTTGTAGTTTATGACTCTTATCTAGAGAGGGACAGAGGAAGAGAGGTTGGTGTGTGTGTGTGTGCGTGTGTGTGTGTGTGTTCATGCATGGCACAGACAGGCCAGGATTCACACCTTAGTGTTAATCAGTCCTTTTTGTTGTTACTTGTCCTATACAAGAAACAATAAATTATCACTTCTCCAGTTATCTGGTGTCCATTGGTTGATCCTCTGGAGCTGACCCTTTGATCTTTGGTCTGGTTCTGTGTCGTTCAGCCATGCTAACAGCATGGTCTGTTTGTGGAAGAGCTTTGTCTCTGTTTCCTATCAATCTGATAGTTTGATGGTGGAAAGAGTCGCAAAGTGTCAATTGTGAGTCCGTAACTCTGCATGTCCTTATAATGAACTTCCTTAATGGCTTGTGACTGATGCCAGGCCATGTATGTACGCTACATGTATGTTTTGTGTAACCGCTGTGAACCCTATTTTCACATGATGGAGGCTTTGTGACCGCATCAGATGCACACAGGTTTTTCTTCCACATTTTGTTGTCTTCCCATTAATTGTGAGCCAGTTCCAATAGCACTCAAGTACAATTTTGATGTCAAGGATTATTTCAAGTGTGATGTGTACTTGTTCTGAATTCCTGTTCAGACCAGAGGTCTAGATGGACCTGACCCTCCTGAAAACCTCAAAGTGATTTGTCCTAAATTGGTGTGAACTGGGTCTCAGGTTCTGTTTTATGTTACCAGTTACCCCTACGCTGTGGGCCTTGTCACTGCTGTTAGCCTGGAAAAAACACTGCAAACAGTTTACCTTGAGCCACCTAGACACCCTGTAGTCTTTAGTCCCTGTAGGCTTTATCATGTTAGAGATTGCTCTCTGTTTCGTTAAAGGCACTGCATCTTGGCTGCAAGGTGGGCATGCTGGTCATTAGGTTTTACCCCGAATGGTTGCTTATGGGGATTTTTTTATTCAAGGGAAAAATTCATCACATCAAAATACAGTGCTCTTGCTCAGCATCACAAGTTATTGATCATTAAAACTCTAAGCTGGCACAGACCGGCTTTCACATATCACATACAGACATGGAGGAAGGCAGGCAACAAGCAGCATGGCAGAGAGGGCGAAATGCAGCCCGTCAGTCCTTATATAGTCCAGGTGAAGTGAAGGGGCTGGACTGATCAGCGGCTGGTCCTCAGATGCCACCAATAATCATGAGGAGGGAAGATCCAGAGTTGAGGCCTACAGAGCCTGAAGAGCAGCACAGATCAAACTCCTAACCCACAACACACAATTATATTCACCTATGGGGGGCGGGGTGTAACACTACCGTTTCATTAAACGTTAAACTTCATTAAAAGTATAAAATTATTTTTTTTAAAAATACCTTCTTTTAAAATATTTTCTAATTGAAAGTTCCAGAACAGCTACTGGATGGACTTTGTGTTGTTTTTGTTGACTTTATGCCTTTTCTTTTCTTTTTATTTTTGTTCACCTTTTCTTTTTTTGGCTTCACTGCCTGGATTTTTTTGTAATGCAAATTCTTATTGAAGTTTCCCATCATAAGGCAGCAGAAAGCACAGAGAGAGCAAAGGGAGGCAGAATGCGACAGTTAGCCAGTGGTAGGGTTTATCTCAGCAATCAACATCTGTTGAGTGAGAGTGTTGTGTTAACATCAGCACAAGTCTGTATTTATATCATGATGTGATAAGGAGAAACTGTGACTGTATTATCCAGCTTCTGCTGTTGTGACCAGATGATGGAGATAAAATAGACAGGGTCTGAAAGCCAAAGCAAAGCCGCACGAACCCTGTGACTTTTGTAATGTACTTTGCTAAAACAGAAAAAAGAAACACACCTTTGGACAGGCAGGCTAGATGTTCGCCTAATTCCAGTCTTAATCCTAAATTAAAGCCCCTTTTCCACTGGTCAAAAAACCCACTAAGACCAGCTAACATCAGGCTTTTGTCAAATGCAGTAGATGTGGGTATTTATCGGCTCTGGGCCCCGATCCGCATTGATGTAAATACGACACCCGGGTGGACCCGCCACTTTTTGCACCTTTTCCTGCTGAGCACACAGACACTGTAGACACACCCGTCATCTGTCCAGCGCGGTGCTGTTAAACCTGCACCCCAAGATGAAAGAGTGAACTTAGGCGTGAAATAAGTTTTAAAAACACACAATCACGGATCGAAGCGTCACACATGGAGCCTCCGACACTTTTACAGGAGCACCAACCCGCAGCTGAGACGAGACATATCCATTTTAGCAGTTTGCACGGTGGCTAGCAGCTCACTCTCTCTCCATTGTGTCTGTGTGTGTTCGCTCTGTAACTGCATGTGATGATATCGCTCTCTGCAGTTGTGTGTGTCCTCAGTCCGAATACAAAGGCAAACTCCACTGGCAGCGGAAAAAGGAGTCAATGAGCTTTTATTAGCGAGTGTACTCATGTTTACAAACCTGCTTATACCTGCTAATTTGGAAAAAGGGTGTGAGTTAACCGGACTACTGGCTGTAGTTTCATATTCACCATACACACACAGGAGTAGTATCAATCTTCTCACTTGACTCCTGGCAAAGAAGCAAATATGTGTATTTCCCAAAATGTCAAACTATTCCCTTAACACTTTTGTTAAATATACTACAACCTAAAATACATTTTTGGTTCTCACAGTAGATGGAAGGTTCGCCTTTAAGCACTATAGTTAGATAGAGATCACGGTGTGCAGCTTTTCTGATTACATACGTGCTGCAAACATTAAAAAATGCTTAGTCTAACAAAACATTTATATTACAGCACCACAGTCCTTGTTAGTTATTCGAAGCCTGAGTTGAGCAGCACTCACATTTTACCAAGCAGAACTGCTGATGAAAGCAAAGAGAAAGAAAATGTGGCCAGTTTCTGTAAGTACTCAGGAGAGGGACTCACACAAAGCGCATGCAAAACCCAAACACTGACTGCAGTGCTGACTAATGAGAACCAAATGAATTCATTGAGATAAATTGTTCATTAGTGTTTGCCATCGTAGTTTGTTGGGGATTTGAAAAGTTCAGTGCAATTTGTGTTTACAGAATTAATGGTTTCATCAGTCTAATTCTACCAGGAGGCGTCATTATTCCTCTGCTGCAAGGTAACTCTGACAGAGACAGTCTATCACTAGTCCACTGCCATATCATCCTCGTCTTTTCCGGCACGGTGAGATTTAGGGAGACAAAAACAAGAGGCTTGAGTGTTTGCAGGGATTTATTTGAAGAATATACAGTGTCTCAGACTTTTGAACCCCACTGTATGTTCAATTTGAAAATTAAAATACTTTTACTTTAAGCATTTGCACTGTTGTTGTCTGTGTAAGAGGCTGAGCTAATGCACGTCAAGTCCCACGTCTCTCAGAGGAAGCAGAGGCAGGTCACACTGTCTTTATAAACAGTGGGATAGATGACAAAGGGAACTGAAACAGTGCAATTGTCTGTAACATCACAAGAGACCCCCCTATGGCACCTACTCAACTTCCAAGTGTGTGTCAAGCAGAGAAACTGACAGCTTGACAACATGGCTTTCATCTCATACCCCAAATCGCTCCACAATCAACCACCGGAAAAAAAAAAAAAAAAAGAACAATTGAGAGGCAGTATTGAAAATGTGAAACATCTTCTTAGATAACGCTGTCTCTGTAGGTGCCCTGCTAGTTAAACATAGCCCAGCAGCCTCTCACATCCCCATTTAGACACGAGTTTGTCACTTGGGAGGAGGTCGTACCGGTGACAGTGATGAGGAGGCCCAGACGCCAGACACACTGTCAGCGCTCGTTAGGGTCAGCTCATTAAAGAATGAAATAAATAAACTGGTGATGGTAAGTGTGAGAGAGGAGACAGTGCAGGGAGACGTCTCTGTCTCCTCACGCTCTGAGGAAGAATCCAGCGAGGGAGATGGATTGTAGCGATTGAGCTGTGAACCTGTGCGACACAGCTGCGTTTTCTGCAGCTAATGATTCTTTACAGAAAACGGATCAGAGCTGAAGCACTTGTCATGTGTCACAGAGCCATGCAGCTGCTCCCCCCACATACAGCAGCCCGCTCCAAGGCTGCCGCTGATCAGAAGATGCTGTGGTAAAGAGGAGCGGTGAAGAGATTTGGTGGAGGGGGTGGGGGGTGGTGGTGGTGTTGGAGGGGTGGAGGGCATGGCTCCAGCTAAAGACACTGATGCTGATTGATCATACTCAGAAACATGGGCGATTGGAGATGAGAGGACAAACACATACACACAGAGACGCTGCGAAGACAGACAGATCCTTAAAAGTTTGACGTGGAGCCATCAGCTGTCAGTCACTCAAAGCTCATAGATTACTGATTTTTTTTTTTCTGACAGGTTGCACACATACGAGGAGCACGCACCGCACCACCAGAACTTTATTTTCCTCCCATCACTTGAGGAGAAAAAAGTTTTCTCGTGGTGCTCTTTTGTAGAGAGGACACAAAAAGTCCCGATGGCTGCCAAAAGAAATCACAAAACAATCAAATGAGTGTTTGCTAGTTTCACTTCAGTGGCCTTGGAAACATCTGTTGGATTTGCCTCTGTGGTCACTGGCAATATATCAAATAGGAACCGAGTAAGAAAATAAAAGCTGTGATTTGGGAGCAAAATAAGGCATTCATAGTGGTGCAGACCAATGTACATAATAACACATAAACAGAGCTTTTAACAGGTTGAATATAGAGGACTTCGCACTTAGTGGTTTGACTGACAGCTCTCTAATGACTATAATGATTGGTTTATTGGGGCTAAAGAATTACAGTGTGTTTATTTTCACTGAAAAAACAAACATTTTATGGGTTGGGTTTATTCTGAATACAATGAACAGATTCTGGAGCAACTTTTCAGTGATTTATTTCTGACTTGATGGGAGCACTACCCCTTGAAAAAAAAAAATCAATATTTCAGCTCAGCAAATGTCCTAAACACAATTATTAATATCTGGCTGCACTGGGCATTGTGAAGACACAACGTTCCATTTGTCATTTTGTTTCTAACACCATTAGCCCACCATTTTCCAGTTGAAGAGTTTAACTGAGTGGAGGTAAAGCATATTCAGTTCCATCCATTTGTTCGTTCCCAGCTCACCATCCATCCTTCCACAGTCTAAAAGTCATGACAGAGAGACTGAGCACTCAATATGAAAATTCAGTCTGGCACCTGTGCTGCCATATTGAACTCTGTACACAAACATAAAACTGGAAGAAGAAAAAGTGTTGTTGTTTCCAAATCCAAGCGGTCGCTAGTCCAGTAAAGCAATTACAGTAAAAGCAGGAGGTTGGACTGCTCGTGGTTTTCTGATGGACATTTTGGACATTATGAATGCCAAATCCTGCATATGTCAGAAGCACTGAAACTATGGATATCTGGGCAACAGTCAAACTGACATCTGTCTCAATATTTGCCCTGACCACAGGGTGCATGTTTGTAAAACTCCACTCTTTTGGCTACCGTAGACAGTAGCTGTTTGTATCGACTCTAAACCTCTCGCATGTTAAATCCAATAAAATCTTAATGAGGCAATTTTTTTTTTTTAGTACCATTCAAAGCATGAATGACAAAGTAGAGCTGCAGGTAGTAGTAGACCAGTTTATTTGTAACAAAGAGTTCTACACAATCTGAAAATGATGTATTATGTTTTCTGTAGCAGATTTTTTTTTAAGTATATTTTTTGGGGCTTTTTATGCCTTTATTTGATAGCACAGTAGAGAGAGACAGGAAATGGGGATGCAGAGAAGGGGGGAATGACATGCAGTAAAGGGCCGTCCGATGCAGGATTCGAACCGGGACCGACTGCAGCGAGGACTGTAGCCTGTACATATGGGGCACCTGCTCAACCCACTGCGCCACTCGGCGCCACTTGATGCCCCTGGAGGAGCTTTTTAAGGCTAAGAAAAGAACTCTGATGATTTCATGGATATCGCTGCTTGGGTTTTTAGACTACACATTTTCAATAGAAAGCCTGCAATATAAAATGGGTGCTTGGATTCAAATATGTGGGCATACACCAGCTTAGTAAGGGTGACATGAAAGACCCTTTGGAGTTGCATTATGGGAATAGTAGGAAGTGTTTTGGAGCCTTCCTCATACTAGGGACTAAGGGTCTGGAAAACTGGGTTTCCACTGTGTCAGTTTAGTGTTAGTAAATCTCTCGTCCAACTTTATAGAGGTACCCCTTTAATGGATGGATAGATAGATGGATGGATAGATAGATAGATGGATGGATAGATAGATTAGACAATACAAGCTCAGAGACAGTCTCTCAGCAGTGCTCCCACTCTATCCTGCCTTTATTAATTCCTCCCAGCAGCCTCTATCTGTCCCTATCCTATTTCCCCTCAAGAGGGATGTCTGTCGATACTCCTTCCACCAAAGCCCCATGACGAGAGGAAGGGAGTGGGAACATGATCAATTTCAGATATGGCCTGAAGCACAGGGTTTACTAACAAAAGAGATTTCATGCGCTGTTAAAGCTATTGAGTGGCCAGTGGATTAGCTCACACTCCACATTAACCCTGAAACTCGACGACAAAGGCCCACTTAACAAATGCCCTGCAACCTACGCGGTGTGGGCCCACTTAGGCTCCGATAGCATCAGTGGTAATTGAGACACTTCAGAGGCAAACAGTGGCATTTAGGAGACCCAGATGTTTAATGCAGGGTAATCCAAACACATGCTAACGGTGGCAGTACAGGTGCAGGTGTCTCGCAGAAGCATATGGCTAAGGCTACCGTCAGGACATTAATTGGCTGAGGGATTGCTGAAGGTTTCTAATTCCTACTGAAAATAATTCACGGTTAGCTCTTAGACTGTGAAGTCCAATATTTAAAAGATCGTAATCTCTCTCTTAACCTTTTTTAGATCTCCCTAGTGACCATTTTTTACCACACATACTATACAATCCTTTGAATCTATGGCTGAAAAAAAAGAAGCATTGACCAGGGGTTATAGATCCACTTAATTGGATTTTTCTGACTGAAGTAGGAACTAATTATCTGAACACTGGCCAGACTGTAATACATCCGTCACAAGATGCTATTCCCCTTCTAGATAGAAGAGAAAAAGCAGAAAGACTATTTGCATTATTAATTTGACTGCTGTGTGACAAGTCATTTCTTTCCAGATAATGAAATGCATGTAATGTGGGAAGCAACGCTATCTGTGAAATGTGATAAATAGTCAGCAGCTTGTTTTGAAGGCGAGAAACTTAAAGATAGTTTCCAAACATTCCTCTTATTCGCAAGAACAGCACTTACAATAACAGACAATATTTCTTACAGTGTTTTCAGGGCACATCATCATCCATCACCGGTATGTTACAATGAGGAGTGACTGTGTAATTTGTTTGCTTTGTTAGCTGACAGCAGTTGTTTGCTGAATCTCATGTTCCTCTGTAAAAACACAGCAGAGGAAAAAGAGAGAGAGAGGAAAGAGGAAAAATAGTTCCAGAAACTCACATTGTTTTCATCTCTATTCCTCTCTCTTGTTTTCTCTTCCTTTTACTGTTCAGTGTACACCCACAACATGCAGTGGGATTCCAGCAATGAATAAATGCAGTGTTATTTTCACTTTGGCTTGTTATGTAGAATGTTTTCTCTGAAACTACTGCTTCTCAAAATTTGTCATTCACACTGTCATGACTGAAAGGCTTAATTCAAAGATACAATATATTACATTTACACATATGGCTTTTATCCAAAGCAACTTTCAAGTGAGGGATAACACTAGCTTCAATACAGTAGGAGACTTTGGAATAATCACTAAATACTAAATCTGTTCAGTAAGAAAAAGTGCAAGGAGATCAGGTAAAGAAATGCACAGGAAGTGCATGTTAGGAGTGGTAAGGAGTTAGGAGAGGAGGTGCTTGCAGACGAGATGAGTTTGGAAGAGATTCTTGAAGATAGGGATGGTAATGCCGGACGATGTTCCTTGGATTCCTCCTTGGCGGCCAAGAAGGAGCTTTAGCCTGTATGACTGAGTTCAAGTAGATGGGTTCAGACTCAGAAATCACTCTGTAGGCAGGCATTAGTGTCATGCTCTTTTAGGTTGTTCGAAAAGCTTAATTACACTGCATTCTGGACCATCAGTAAGGGTTTCATTGTGCATGAGGGGAGACCTGCGAGAAGGGCATTTCAGTAGTCAAGATGAGGGATAATCATGGTCTGTACCAGAAGTTGACCAATACCTCATTTTTGGTCTACCCAAGAAGGTGGTGTATATTGCAAAGAGAAGGGCCCCCAGTGAGGCAGGATACAAATCAAGGATGCGCTTTTCCCGAGATGTCCATATCAGAGAGCATGGATGGCAGGATGCAGTGGTTCATTGTGTCTGAGGCTATTTAAAGGTCCACCAAGATAAGAACTGAAGAATGAGCTGAACCTCTCGCTGCCCTTAGGGCTTCTGTCACTGACAACAGACCTGTTTCCATGGAGTGGCCGCTCTTACAGTCACATCCCGTGACGAATTCTGAGACCTGTTTGAAAACCACCCTTTCAATAGCACTAGATAAAAATGGAAGTAATGAGACTAATCGATAGTTCGCAACTTTTGCAGGGTCGAGTGAGTGCTCTTTTTGAGCAGAGGTGTTACCCAAGCCTGTTTGATTGCAGTGGGAAGCGTTTATCACATGTGTTTTCGTATGTGTGAACAGTGATGTGCCAGTTCACACTTAAAAAGAACAAGTTCCAAGTTCAGTTCATACAGATGAAAATGAACTAGTTCACGTTCGTAGTTCATTTTTTAAAATTTTGAACTAAGTTCACAGTTCCAAAAAAGAAATAGTTCACGTTCATTTGTTCTGTTCTTTTTAAATAAATAAAGGCCGATATTCTTTTTCAATAGAACCTCCTTCTACCCATTCATCACCAGCCCGAATCATTGCCACTTCCAACTAAATTAATTATTTTATCACACTGAGGAATCACTGACATGAGTTACATTTAAAATCTGTATATAACTATAATCCGTCTGAGTCAGAACTTTTTATACCTCGCTCTCAGTGAGAGGGGTGAATGACGGAAGTGTTGCACCATTGACCAGGGGAGAAAGAGTATAACATGTAGTAGGACCACTGCATGTTAAGCTTTTTGGCTAGAGGGCTTAGCGAGGGAAGTGGTGTATGATTGAGCAGAGTGCTAGGTAGCACAGAGAAATATTTGTGAATGAGATTAGGAAGTAGCAGTGATGTTACAACTACTGTCTCCACACCCTGTGAGCTTGTGAGATATTTTAAATCCGTTTGTGCAAGCTTTTGTGTTCAAATTCTTAACTCAGAAGAAGTTGTAACATGAGTGCTACTGCATTTATTCAGGTTTTTCCTTTAATTTGTCACCCATCTGCATATATTAACAAATCTCCTGTTAATATATGTGCAATCAACATGATTAACTGATCTACATATTCAATTCTTAACACTTGTGCTTTAAAAGCTTCACTGAGCTGATGCTGATTCATGAGGTTATAGTTCTGCTGAGAACATTTTACCTGACATGAAATTCAAACTCAGCTGATCTACAAAACGTCAGCTCCTACTACTGTAGCCTATAATAGGACAGTGACACATTTTTGACTTAATTTGAGGGTGTTTGAATATCAGATGATCAGTGTAGGAATTTTACACATTTCTGTGCATAGTCCCCCACTTTTAAAGGACTGATACCACTTGAATAAGTTCCTGTAATAAACTAGTTTTCTTGTAAACAAGCACAGTTGTATTAACATTCAGTATCTTTCACCAAATGGCATTATGTGTATCCTTGAGGCCTGGGAAATATGCTGAATTTATTTCTTTCCTCATAAATCATTTGCAAAGCCAGTATTAAAAAAATATTTTGAATACTTATTTTTTTGCCCTTTTGCACATTGCTAAATGTTTTGGCACATAACTGCCCTAAACAGATCAGTGGAAATGCATTATCAGATGGGTTTTTGCTTAACAAAACCCAACATATTTTTCATTGAGGTGATAAAGACCTCTAGTGACCATGGTAACACAGGACACATGACACATCTTCCCATTTACAACCAATAGTCAGTGTTGTTTTTATTGACGCATGACCAATTTTGTTCTCAACCCTTAAACAAGAGTTTATCATTGTAACCATGACAACTGAGGTCATTTAACCTGAACGAAGTAGTAATTTTTAAACCAAACCACAATGTTTCCCTCAATCTGACCAAGTCATGTTTGCACCTAAATTTATCCAAACCTGAACCATAGCATTTTCACATCATAAAGTCGATTTATTATTCTCTGTAACAGCTTTGAAAGGCACAGACAAAATATGTTTTCCCACTGAAAAGGGCATCAGATCAGGAAATGCTTCTATGTGCTGCTCTGCAAAGCATGGAAAAACATTTTGTTAGTGAATTTGGAGGACTTGTTGACATGCGAACACCTTCAAACCCTTAAGTCTGACAGCACTTTAACCACATAGCCATTGTTTCATCCCATTCCAGGGTGCAGAGTAGTGTGCAGTACAGAGCCAAAACAATGAAGAATGTGAGATGGTCCCAGTACTTTAATACTTTGTACTTACTTAGACCTTTTCAATGCAGGATTTAGATGGTTTATACCATTGTCTCATATTCAAAAGTCTTACCTAAAGTTGCTCAACTCAAATGGCCTGCAACATCTAATTATTCTTTCACTGTCACTTGCATGCTTAAAGAATCCATTGTCTTAAGAGCTGCAATAATTAACTTGGGAAATGAGTGCATCTCACATGAAACATGTTTTTTTCCCCCAAGATCCGCATCCTAAGCCAGAGATTACAGACACTTTTGATCTGTTCTTAAACACAGATTTGTGTGAGTGTGTGTTTCCCTCTATCGACAATGGCATGAAAAAAATGAAGCGATTAGCGGAACCAGAAATCTCATTATGCTCCTGATGCAGAGGCTGCTGTGTTGTGTGACACAGTGCACAAGCACACACAAATGTACACTATATTCACAGGAAGGCTGCATGTTCACACCCATTCATGCAAAAAACAAACACATAGCTTAATTTAAATGAAAACTAAATCATTTTTCTTTGTTCACGACGGAGAGAAAGATACTGAACAGGTGCAGTCTGGGAAGACAGCAGGTTCTGCTTGTGTGAGTGATTATCAGTGGCTGACTGGAATGATATCACAGGGTCTTCTGTCTTTATTTACCCATATTGATCTGCTTGTTACAATAGTCCAGATGAATGTTTGAGGGGAAAATTGAAAGCAATTGAGTTTGACGCAACATGGTTGTCTGATTCTTGTCGCGGGTTAAACAGATGCTCGGCTCCTTCTACCCATAAACCACCTGTGCAGTGACTGTAAAACATCCCTCCTAACCAACCTACTAAATAATGAGGACATGAATGGGGATTCTATTACCTGCTAATCTACATTCAAGGACTTCTGGCAAGCTGTGTGCTGTGTTTAAGTTTCTCTCATCTTGTTGCTGCGAGGTTGTTCTTTTCTGAAGCACCGAAGTAGACAATAACAGATTCTCTCAGGTTTTCATGTTGTTGTAAATACATGTCTAAAATGGGCCTCTTATCCTTTTTAGAAGTAATAAAATCTGTGATGTATGTAAAAATAAAAAAAAATAAAAATAACAGCAGGGAAAGAATGTGTAGACGCACATGCTATAATAAAGAACACATGTAGATACGCTTTAGTTTCTATTTTTACAGATGGTGCATTTAATTTATGTTAAAAATATAACGTTTTCCATCAGCACTTTGCACAGATGGATTACTGTGACTGGAGATAATTACAGCAAATAAACCCCTGCACTGTTACACAGCATCTCCTCTGTGGCTTTAAACCGTCAGCACAAGAACATATTGTCAGTAAATTAAATCTTGTGTGATCTCTGTGTGTTTTTGACAATATTTAAAGTCGCATCACATTTGACAACACTGGTGAGTAAAACATCTGACACACAGATATATGTCGCAGTGGTGGTAATCAAAAGTACTCAGATGTTTTACTTAAGTAAAAATACCAATACCACAATATAAAAATACTCCATTGCAAGTAAAAGTCCTACTTTTAAAATCCCACTTACGTAAAAGTACAGACATTGTCAGCTAAATTAACTGAGAGAATCAAAAGTAAAAAATCTGTTCCTGTGAATATTATATTATAATAAACTACATTATTCATAGCAACACATCAGTGTGTAACTGTTGTAGCTCTTTGTGGTGAAACTACTTTTAACTACTTTTTATACAGTGAGCAGGTTTAAGTCAGTGGAGACTCTTAAAAGTCTTAAGATAAATCTGAGGTGATGATTAGTGGGAAAGATGAAAAAAAGAAACCACTCAAATGTGTTTTCATTTTCAGACTTTTCCCTTATCTTTGCTTATTTTTGTGAAACGCTGGAAGAGTTTTTCTGTTTTGGTCTCAAACATATATTTAAACGAAAATATTTGCGAAGAGGGGAAATGCTAACAACTAATGGACATCTGAAACTTGACACAGAGCCAAAACTCTTTAGCAATGTGTTGCTAAAAAAGTAAAAAAAAAAGTGCAATATTTTCCTCTGAAAAGGAGTGAATTAGAAGTATCATAAAAGTATAATACCTGAGTAAATGTACTTAGTTCCCACTTCACTGGTCTTCATGCTGTGTTTCCCATGTCACATCTCTTGTATTCAACATCTAAAATGTCTTCTTGGCATTAAATATGTATCTGTCTCTGTAAGTCCTCTTTATACAATATCAAGTATTTACTCTCTCTCTCTATCTCTCACACACGTTGAGTCTCCCTCTCTCTGTCATTCCCGCTCTCCCTCCTCCCTCGTGTGTTTGTACAGTGCTGCTCAATGTGCCGTGACAGAGTAAATGCTGACACCAACACCTGTTCCCTGAAGGTCACCCAAACCTCTCTCGCACACTTCAACGGATACACACAGAAACACACACAAAACCTTCTACCTTGTCCGGCAGGGTTTTGGTTTTTATGTATTCCACCTATAAGACATGCGCAGCTGCTGAAACTTCACAGAGCTCAATCTCTCCTACACACCATCCACTTATCGTGTAATGTTTTGAATGCCTTGATTGTTGGCTGTCATGCATTATTCATATATCCAACCTTGAGTCCTCATGAAACGTTGTCCTTTGCTTGAGTGTTTGTTTGCGTGCATCTTTAACACATCGCTCTGCTGGGAAGGGAAACAGCACCCCAGGTCTCTTAACATTAGCGACCCCACTGCCCACACGGATGTCACACCACTGTAATTAGCCAACAAGTCCTCCAACCTGAACAGAGCAGCCTTAGGCAGTGCTCACTGTTACAGTCTGTTAAAGCCAGAACAATATGTCTGTTTGCTTTTTGTTGTTGTTGCTGTTGTTGTAACTCATTATTTCTTGTCCACAAATAAAAAATGACCTTCATGACAATTTGTCATCATCAGAATTACAGCTTTCTGTCCCACACGCCCACTGGGTAATGAGAACTGGAGGATGGACTGTCAGAACCATGCAAACGAGAACAGTGGAGGAGCATCAAAACTGTAGAGAAGCCGGATAAATTATATGGAAATATCTGTATAAAGTTTGGGGATTTGAGCAGCACTTGTAGATTGTGAAAAGTCCACTCATGACAGGAGTTATTTTCCATCTTTCCAAAGGCACATTATCTATAACGCAGGCACATAAACAGAGAGTTGGCAGAGAAGTGGGAAACTTTTCCATTTGAAGTACTGACGTGAAAGTGAACCCGTAGTGGTGGTGAGGGACGGGAGGAAATTATTTTTGTTGAGCAGAGAGTTTGGATTGGGTTGGGGGGAGGGGAGGTGAACTTGCTGATTCTCATGAATTTAAAGAGGCTACTTTACAGGGTTAATATACATAAATGCCTCCTTAGCAACCACAGTTTCATAGGACTCTCATGTAGATTTTCCAACTGTTTTGAATTCATAGTGGTCAGACATCCAGCCTGTTTTCATTATCATCTTAACCACCTCCCATTATGGAATCACAGAAGCAAGGATGAAGATAATGGCGTAAACCTTCACAGAGGTGACTTTCTACAGAATTTGTTGTTCAGTGGTTGATGGTTAAGTTATAGAAGTATTCCACAGGAGGTTATGTGGAAGTGGATGGTTTATTTGTACAGTTCCTTTTTACTTGTGCTTTTTTTTATTATTTTTTTTATCTTTTTTTCCCCCTATATTGAATCTGCTTGGCTTATTCATTTTGCTCCGCTAGTACACACATTGACTTTATTTTGTTCTTCAATTTAATTCAATTCAAGAAACTTTATTTGTCCCCAGGGGGAAATTTTAAAGGCACATAGAGTAGACATAAAAAACACACAAAAAAACACAAGCAATGCAAGACAGACTGTACACATTAAGAAAAACAATGAAAAAACATCAGTGTTTTCATCAGTGTATATTTGGCATTTGAGATATATGAGCATGGTCAATTTGGAAGTTAATGTGGTACATTATCATCATCATCTTCATCATTTAACATTATTTCTTTACCCCTCCTCCCCCTTCCAAAAGATTTTATTTATACTGTGAAATATTCTGTCTCCCTGCAAGTACACAAAAGCCTTTTTTTTCTCAGGCAGCTCTTCACTCTGACTGATGGCATCCTGCATAAATACAAAAACAGTTTTTTCACTTGAGAGATTTGTATATTTGCGTTTTGAAGTGGGTTTACCTCACCACCACAAAGCCATAAACTGTGTTCATTTAAAGTCTGAATTTGTTCTTAGAAGCCCCACTTAGTGCCAGCAATACCGGCCTTTTTTTCATATTTTAAAAGCAAAAATTAGCTTGTAACACAGAACCAAAATCTGTCAAAAGAGCAAATTCAGGTGCCGTACTGTATATCTGTTGTTCAGTTTTTAGAAGGTCAAATTTAAAGAAGAGATGAAGAGGTATCTTTCAAAGCCTGATTAACAGCATTTGAAAAAAAAACGTCCCTATATTAACCAATAGAATGAGACTATCAACTTTACTTTTTATAGGGTGAAGGTAAAATTAAGTCTTTATTCGCCAAAAGAAAGCACTTTAACAGAGCACATATTGTGTAGTTTAGTAATACTGAATTATGAATAATGCAGCCTCCAGTCTCCTCTAACTATAAATAGCAATAGGAATGAATGGAAGTCTGAAGGATTCAGAAGGGGTTATGATACAGTATAAATAATAAACTATTCAAATAGAAGCTAAAACAGTGAGTCTAACTTCAATGACAGCGGCCTCACAAATCTTAACCAGAGAGTCTTTTGTTAGAGCTTCGACGCTGTGCAGTAACATGGCTTCTTTTCTCACTTTCTCTCCACTGAGACTTTTTTTTTTTTCCCAGACTCCCGTTCACACTGACCTCCAGTCAGGGCCTGGCTTTTAGCAGTGTCACAGGTCCTTGCGAGGGGAACAGCTTTGTGAGTCTGAGGCCTGTGAGAGCATCTGGGGGTGTGAGGTTAAAGGAGGTCTGCCTGCATTCCAAGGATTGTCCCCTTGAGGTGGCGGCCGGGGGCCGGTGTGCGTCCCTGTGCTATAAGTGCTCTGTTCTGTGTCACTGTGAGAAGAGGAGGTGAGAGCCTGGCTGAAGTTTGAAAGTATTATTCTTCTGACATGATGTCACATAGACTAGAGAGAGATCAAAGTGGACACAGACATTTTCTGATGCCTGGAAACTGATTAGGATAGTTCCAATTCAAAAAGACTGATTCAGCCCCAGCTCGTCTCAACACTCATTACTGTGGTCCAGGAAAATACAAAGACTGAATCACACTATGCAGAGAAAGGATGCTGCCGCAGATCTGATTGGCTGGGAATTCTGCAGTGCAGTGGTGCCTGCAGCCATTAACACAACTGATATTTTTCATTTTCAGTCATCAATATTGAACTGAATTTTATGGTCTTTGCATTTTTATTAAATGCCTTCATGTAATACATTGGTTGTGTCTGCTGCTCCCTCAGCTGACAGTGTGCTCTGCCAGTGTGCACTCGGGTATTCAATGAAAAATGAATAAAAGGCAAATGATTGGTGTTGTTGCTTGAATTTGTTGTTGTGAGGGAGTAAACTTGAAATAGAAGGTAACATGAATTCATTGCTCATTGTTATTTTCTTTTAGATTGTGTCATTTTGACAAGATTTTGCTTTTATTTTTATGTTGTGTGAATTGGAAGAAGTTTTTGCAATCACTGGGCCTCATTAAATATACATAACCATTCTTAAGAACAAATTTCTTCTTAAAACCCACTTTTTAAAGAAGAGTCTTACATTCACCAATGTTTTCTTATTTGGGATTCGTTCTTATGTAAGAACAGAATCTACGCACACTGAAGAGTACTGTTACGCACATTTGAGTGCTGACAAACACTCAACACTTTTGTTATTTTACAAAGCATTATGGTCTTTTAAAATAAGTGAACGCTAGATTAACACGATTCTGGTGCTCCGTCTTTAGATTTTCGTTTTGGCATTTTCTCAACTTTGGTATCTCTTTGTGACTTCTGTCTGTGTCTGCACTGTTTAAGGGCATTTTCGGGTGTTTACCGATGCTTATTAGGGCCAACTGGCATGATTGTCATTCATCAATAGAAAAGAACACACAAAAGAACACACGTGTGCACACGTTCATGAATCTGAGTTGGAGTTTTCTTAAGAACTTTTTTAAGAACAACTTAAGAAAGAATTTAAGAAAATACTCCCACTAACACATGTTTAGCACTCATCTGTCCAAAAGATTTTACATTTATATAATTTGAACATGTTAATACTAAACTGCCTTTAAGTTAGGTGAGAATCACTTTCATCTATAGTCCCAGTTGAGGTTGCTAGGTTAAAGTGTATGTGTTGAACAGCATAGCTGGGATTTTGAATGACAAGAGAAGAACAAAGTAAATCAGACACAGTGAAACAGAGAAGTCACAAATTAGGTTGCGTATTGTTGTTGGAGAACATAATATGTGCTAAGTGATTCAACTTGTTTTGAAATAACAGCATTCACAATTATAACAAAAAAAAAAAAATTAAAAGAGAAATTGTAGTCAAGAGCTTTGTCTTTTGCTCTCCCTCACCTATTCTCCACCAACTCAAGGCAGCAAGAAGGGTGCTGCATGTTTTAATCAGTCATTCTTTGTCCGTGTCTCTGTGTAGTGCTCTACAGCAAATGAAAAGTAAGCAAGAGATTTGTAAAGGCAAGACACTGACAGACCCTGCAGTTGTTCCTGGAGATGGAAACCACTGTTTAAATCTTCCTTTGATGTTCATGATAAATGTCTTTCACATTTGCGCATGTTTGTCTGCAGCTTTATTCGTTATAACGTCCCAATGACACAAACTGGACAAAATGAAAACCTTGTGTCAAATGGCAAAAAGTTTAAATGAATAAAAAGAATTCCATATATCTTTATAAAAGTTGAATTCGTCAAAGAAGGAAAGCTTCAGTTGTCACAACATGACAGCACTATTACAAAGCTTTCAATCGTCGGCAGGATGCCAAGGTTATGTGACCTAAAAGAAGTCAAACTGAACTGCATTTCTTTTACTGTCAATAATAATTTCCACAGCCCTGCACAACTGACTGAGGCAGACGCACACAGATGGCTGCTACGCAAAGTATCTGTGACTGCAATTGGTGCAAAATTCAAATTTACAGCAATACAATTTCCCACCTGATCTTGGAACAGTGGCTCAGCAGCTGTAAAACTACTGTAGTCTGAACAAAGAAGTGTAGATAATCAGAACCAATATAAAACAAAATAACATATCACTTGGTGAATGCTTTTATCTAAAGTGTCTGACAGTACTATTCATCCATCCATTACTAATACTGCTTATCTTTTGAGGGTCGGAGGGTGGCCTGAGTCAATCCCAGCTGACACTGGGTGAGCGGTGGGGTACACCCTGGACACGTCGCCAGTCTATCACAGGGCTGACTTACAGACACAAACAACAACTCATGCTCACATTCTACGAGCAATCTAGAGTCACTGAACAACCTAACCTGCCGGTCTCTGGATTGTGTCGGTTAGCTAAAAGATATTTTTGTTTATTGTTGCAAGTACAACTGTGCTCAAAGGTTTTAGTTCCTAATAGGAAGAGGCTTCATTTTATCAGAAAGACCAATGAAAGAAATACTAAGTGAGAGATTGTACTGAGTTACTGAAGCTTGTGGAACAGAACTCAGATGTGTGTCATGACTTCGGCTCTCTATAGCAACTTATATTGAAGACACTATCTGTAAAACTGGAAATTACATGACTTTGGTACTACCCAGTCTTTACTTACTATCCTAACATCAATCCATACTTAAGCATTTCACTAAATCACAGTATTTCCTCACTGTGTGGAAGCTGGTCCTGAATGCATTGAGTGTAGGGGGTAGTGTTATCGACTCTGTCCGGCTCTTTATAACATCTGGGGAAGTTTACAACCCCAGCCAGACTTGTTGTCTGAAATAATGTCATGTTTCCCCAAACACTTTGGTTAGTCCTCATCCTAAAAGCCTTTGGCATGCAATGTTAAAAGTAGAACATACAAATAGTAAAGCATTAGTAAACTCTGGCTTGCTTGTCCAAGTAGATAAGCTAAGCTGGCAAACAGGGGTATGTTAGAACAAATCAAAATAAAAGTCTGGTGTTACATTTTTTCTTATCATATTGAAAGCACCAGGACTAAATAGCTGTACACTTCAGCACAAGTCTAACGCTGTTTCTTCATATTCATGGAGAAGATGCAGACTAGCTTCAGTCTCTCAGCCTGATGTCATGTACGTAGCTACTACATCTAGTACATATTTAAGACACTTTTACAGGGTTCCTGTTTGCAAATGAGTTAATGCGAGAGCGCATTTTCAACTAACTCATGGAGCTAATGTTAGCTTAATGAGCTAGCTAGCTATAGTTTGTTGATGTGATGAAACATTTTCCTGTGAGAGTTTCAGTACAGTCGGCAGAACTGATGACCGTGGGCTAGGAATGAGAAATTAAAAAAATTACAAAGAATTTACATGCATTTCGTTATCTGCATATTTGCCATGTGAGAATGCAAACTTGAAAGTAGCTATGGTAACTATGAGGGGCGGGGATTAGCAATTGGTCAACTGGGATTGTCTAATTTTTCTACAAAAAAAACCTTATACCATTAGATTAACATGACATATATTTTGATTGGATAGAGTTCAATACCACACAGCGTGACTTTAATGTTTGAATAGCATTTTCTTAGGAGGACACATATCATATAGTGTTGATGAAGAGCTGCACTGGCTATAAGATCCACAAAAGATTGAAACAGCCCCTGTGCATCATGTTTTCTAGAAACAAGAGCTAGTTTTGTTGAATGTGAATTAGAGGTATTCACAGATAATTGTATAACTGAATCTTGTTTACAAAATATCGACTGATGTAGTGATTTAAATTAATCCTGTCGTCGTTTCAATTACACAGCATGCTCAAGTTTTCGTACTTGGCCTGTTCCCATAAATAAGGTTTCTTCATGAGCAAGTCAATACTGAGCAGTTAAAATGTGTGAAATTGAATAGTTTCATCTCATTTGTGCGAGCAGAGTGTTAAGAGATCAAAGTGTAAATTTGAGGAAATGAAATCTGTACTGATGCCATTTTTTCCTTGTACTTAAATTACCTAAAGGTAATGGAATGATAAGAAAATATTCACACTTTGAATTTTTTTTTTCTTTTTATGATCAGATTTTAATTTCTTTTGGCCAAATTCATCCCTCTTCTGTGTTGCTGCACAGGCAGATTTTGAAACACCCTGCTCACCTCATTTTCACTTTTCTGCTTATACACTATGTTATCTTTTTTGGACAGCTCTCATACGCAAATACCTGTTCCTGTGTCTCCATTGATTGCTTACACAGTGCTAATCGGTTCTGTTACCTACATTCAAATACCCCTGAAGAGGTCATAAACTGTGGGGATATGGCAATGGCATACACATTTATGTATAGGAATATATACTGCATGTGATATTAAAGTGAGCAAACTGTGTAAGAACTGTAAGAACACAACAGCACTAATTCAGGCTTTTTCTCGTATTCGCACAGCAATCTACTTCCATCTGGTCTTTCATAAGTGACCTACATCGGTATGACATGCTACAAGGCTCCCTATATCCAATCCTCCAAACACACACACACGCACATACACACACACACACACACACACACACACACACACACATACACACACACATACACACACACACACACACACACCACCTCCCTTCTTCCTCTGACCCACCCTGTCGGATCTGAGCCATCCCAGGGCATTTAGCAGTGTTTGCCTCAGCTGAACCATGGTCCACCTCACAGCTCCTGGGGGGGCATTTCTCATGGCTCAGCCTGATCTCTGCTTCTCCAGCTGGGGCTGACACCCTCAGGGGATGAGGAGGGAGGTAGAGAGGGGGGAGAAGGGGTGGCGACTCCGCTCCCTGACAACAACAGAGTGTGAAAAGCTCCAGACTCCGACAAGAGGGGCTGAGTTCCAGGGTGATATGTATACACAAGCACACATTTGTCACAACCACCCCCCCCCAAGCTACTGATACACATACAAACACACATGCATGGTTGCACTTATGTAAAAGTGAATATGCAAATATAACCAGGGCACTTAAATTGATACCCAAACACTTGTTTTGCATAAAAATCAAGGTCACACGGTTTCAATTGAATGGTGACCTCCTTATCAAAAGCTCTCTGTGTAATTAAATCGAAACAAAGAATTATAAATAAAGTGTAGTTCTAGGGTTAGTGAGGCCATTTTCACTGTGTGTGTGTGTGTGTGTGTGTGTGTGTGTGTGTGTGTGTGTGTGTGTGTGTGTGTGTGTGTGTGTGGGAGTACCGAACTCATTGTGATGTTTGTTTTCAGCCTCCTGCAGGTAGGTAATGTCTGCATGGTATCTGGCTTTTTAAGGGATAGGAAAGAGAAAAATGCACGGTGCACTGCTGTTCTCACAGACTGCATTGTTAACATGGAGATAAAGCAAAAGGAATGTCTCATTCTTGCAGAAAGACTCCAAATTAAGGATATAGACGCAGTCAGGGGGTGCTTTGTTTCTGCTGGCTATGCTATAAACTTTGAAAAGAAAGCGACAGGAGTTACTGTTCACTTGGGAGTTTAATCTGTGCTATTGATCATGATGTGCTCTCTCCCTGAGGAATCTCTTTTTATAAGAGGGTTAATCTCTGGTAATCATAATCAGCCATGCATTTTCTCTTTATCAACACAAGGAAGGCTATTCAATCCTCATCCTGAGGGCTGTGTTATCGTGTTGGTCTGTGTGTGTGTGTGTGTGTGTGTGTGTGTGTGTGTGTGTGTGTGTGTGTGTGTGTGTGTCTGTGTCTGTGTCTGTATGTATGTATGTGTGTGTGTGTGTGTGTGTGTCTGTGTGTGTGTGTGTGTGTGTGTGTGTGTGTGTGTGTGTGTGTGTGAGAGAGAGAGAGTGAGAGAGTGAGGTTTGCGCATGCATGTCTGTGTGTTGTGACGGTACAACACAGCCAGCAGGCTCTTGGAGGAAAAATCAGGACCATGGACAGAGCCATATGAGGCACTACAGGGAACTATTTCCATGTGCAATACCAACACTCCTGGGGGTAACACAGGGGAAACTAATTGACTAATCACTGCCACACTATCAAGTACAAGGCAAGTCCAGTGGGAAACTGAGTAGCAAGAGAGAGCAAGTTATGCAACAAGCTAAATGTTCTCAGAAGCAGCATCCTCACTTTTTTACTGGGAGTTGACAAAATAGCAAGAATAGCTCCGCTGAGTTTGTTAGAAGTGGTGATTTAACCTGATGGGCATTTTAGAGAATCTAGGATGTTATGTTGTTTTAAAGCAATCACTAATCATTATAGATGGTTTACTTTTGTCCATCATCCCTCTTAACAACTTTCCTGCAACTGACAGTATGTTGTCTTTGGTTGTGCCACATTAGCCTTGCACTTGTCACCTTACAAAATTTTGTAAGCAATTTCTGCATGGTACTGGTACAATATTTTTTGTTATCTTTGTCCACTGTTGCACTCAGACTCTTTGAATTGGAATCTCTTTTTGCCTGCTTCAGTCCATTTTCCTTCTCTATCAAAGAACATATAGCTATGTTTTTTTTCTTGTTTAAAACTATATGACCTTTTCTTTTTTTCTTTTTCTGGCTGACAAGGGGCATTTGAACTATGCAGTAAACACAATATCTGACATAGTATCACCTCATAAAGTTGTAATGGCAAACAGTATAAAATAATTGCCATATAATTGCCTATTTGCACATCTAGCAGTCATGGAGCAACATTATCATTCATTTGGAATCACATGTCTGGCCACCTGTTGAACACAAGTCCAATATATTCAATCCCCTTTTAGTTCCACTTTGGATCTAAAAAAGGTTAACATCCAAGACGCTCTTTATCAGCTTTTGTCAGCTTTTTCTGTCAGCACTGTGGAGATGGGCAGGTGTCAGAGCTTTTTGTCAGAAACACCTACTGACTGCTGCTGAAAATAGGATTAATGAGAGCTGAATCAATGAGCTGAGAGATGCTAAATTATTGCTTTTTGTGCTGAGGGGAACTGCAGAGTTGGATGACAATTCTCTGTGGGTTCCTAACTACATGTGTCACCTTTCACATTACACGTGGTCTTTTGATCCACTGTTTATATAAAGATATAGATTAATGCAGTGGTAAATGGTGCACGTGTCAGTGTGCATGTATGCACATGCTATATGTTTGAATTTGTGTCTGTTTTTGCAGCTTGTTGTGTGGTCCATTTTTGTGTAGATGACATTTGCCTGAGAGTCTAGTTTTATTTTTTTCCTGTATTTTTTTGACCTCATCATGATAACCAGTAGCACAGCTCCTCCATAATAGCCAGAGTGGTTGCACCCTCAATTTCTCTTCAGTGCTTTTAACCAGATGCAGCAGAGGGACGGCATGGCACTTACACATGCAGCTGCTAAAAGCTGCCCCCTATTGACTCTCACCTCTGGGTAACACAGATAAATATCCAGCTTTAGTCTCAGTAGGCAACAACTGAGTGCCTGTGTGTGTTTGTGTGTACATGTAATACTACTCCGACCATACAGGATGATCTGCTTTATGAGGCTAAAATATAATTCTAATTTACATACCCACTAGTATTTACACATACAGTGACAAACATTAGCATTTGAAGGGACACGTTGACCTGCTTTTCAAACACCTTTGACGATTATAATTAATCACTGAAGATTTGTGCTTAGAAAAAAAAAAAAAAAAAAAAAAACTTCCACCAGTGAGGATTATCATTATTATTCAAAGCCTGAAGCAATTTGAAGCGAATCAGTGACGTTTCAAAGCCGATGTCTACTGTGTTCACCTGAGGAGGCTGTAGCCATGGGCTTGACTCCTAAATCAAGAGACACCCTCAGCAATCATAATCCCTGCATGCTCTGAACTAAAGACCAGAACACTCAGACTGGTTTCTGTTTCCAACGGCGACTACTTGCTCTTGGTTTTGTAATCAGAGATGAGTTAATATGTGAACGGGTAGAGAATCAAATCTTATTTTTATATGATGTGCATTTAGGGAGGGGGAAGGGAAGAATGCAGTTGTGTATTTTTGTGAATATTATTTTCAGCAAGGTTTTCGACTGTACACACAATTAATACGTTTGTTGCTCAACCACCCAAATGATTATTTGTTTATTTGTCTTTTGTTGACTGCACACAATCTCCCCCAGAGTCACACTAGCCCCATGTTAATTGTTTTGTCAACCCTCATATCTCTTTTAATTGTTGTGGATTTGTTTATCCTGGTGATCAAATTGAGCTTGGAGAGATTGAGGGTGCCTGCCAACACAGATCAGCCAGTAAGACCGATGAATGCATATCAAATAGTGGGAGTCAGTGTGAGACATGCTGATTGACTTTAATGGAAGTATGGATGGTGTGATCATGTTCATGCACCCAATATAGGGCTTCTGAAAAGGGCTTTCATACAAGTTTTAGACATATAGGCATAATAACAAAGATGTTCATCAATCAAGGCCACTATCCGCCTAACATTACATTTAATAGCCTTAAGTGCTGTTGGCTATGAAACTGTTATTCCTATAATGATAAGTGAAATTAATTGAAAACAGAATGATTCTGTGCTGTCTGATTGCATGGAGGAATCATGCTTTTTTTTAACCAAAGCTCTGTTCCTAACAGTTTAAATAAAAGTGTAGCTTGAATTTAGGGCTATAGCTACCATTGAGGACACACAGGACCTTTACCTTTCTTTTATCAACAGGAAGGAAGTGATATTATACAATTAAAAACTAACACTGTGTTGATCTGTTACAGGTATTTGTGTATTTTAGACCCAAAATACTTATATTATGACAACCCAGGACCCAAAAGCACCGCAGAGTCAATGAAGGCAGGTAAAGAGTCTTTAGTGGAATCTTCAAACAAAGGCAAACAAAGCGGACAGGCAACGGTACAAACAGGTGGCAGGCAGGATTGTAGGCAAGCAGGCAGGCAAACAGTCAGGAGCAGGAATCAAGCAGATAAGCAAACTAAGGTCTGGATAACTTGGCAGTGAGTACAAAGACAATCTGACAACTGGTGAGTGGAAACAGGGAGGTATATATACAGAGGGGGTGGTTAGGTAAATTGGAACAGGTGTGTGCAGGGGCGGAGCGGCCAGCACAGGGGGACACAGCTAGGTCTGAAATGACACGAGAGTTAGTGACTGTGAAAACAGGGAACTGGCAGAAACATGGATAGAATGTGAGAACCATGACATAGATATGACTAATTTTAGGTAAATAAAAAAATAAATCCTGTATTTCTTCACAAGATTTTTGTTTCTGAAAGTGTTGATTTGAAATGATATTTAGACCTATGGGTTGGAAAAGAAAAAAACACTTGTGTTTAAAATGTTGTCACATCCATTTAGAATCAAAGAAGAACTGGGAACAGCATAGAATTATGTGGGCACTTTTTTCAGTTTGTGTGCATATGTATATTAGCACCAGAATTGTGTGTGTAGAAAATGTATAGACAATATAACTTGAGAGTTACAGTAACTATAAATAATGTGGCTTTATTTGTGGTATCTAATTCACTATTTCAAAAGTCCAAGCTCAGGTTTATTATTAATTCCAAAAATGATTCATTAAAATTTACTTTCTATCTTCTATTATGTGGCTCAGAAATCCCAGTAGGAAACAGATTTCCCATTCTCTTGTAATGTGCAAATATTCATTACTGTGTTAACAACATTCCCTGCAGGTAAAGCGCAATTATTCCGGTCATCACTTTAGTTTGGTCTCAAAATCAGGTAACAAGTTTAAATGCTACAACTCATCCTAACGTAAATCCAAATAAGCTTTATTCCGTTCAAGTCATTTGGGACATTTTTCAAAGCATTACAGCACCTGTGATTTATGCTTTTTTTTAATTTTGTGGGGTAAGTATTAGATACTAAGATATTAACTTGATAATAAGCTAAGCATTTTACTTCTGCTTACTCTCGTTCGTGAGTTGGAAAAACGATCGTCTTCACACTTGTATTTCTCTCACCGTTCATGGGTTCAGTCTCCAGTGACATTCAGGTGCTTTTGAATGCTGCAATTCCCTGACGTACAGAGTTACAGCATTTATGGTCAAGATACATATTCATTAAGCTGGACTTATCTCACATAGAGAATACGTTGATTTTGATAATCTTGCATCGGCGAGGACTTCTATTCTTCTGGAGTTTAAAAAATGACTGTATTTTCATGGTAACCCAGAGAGACAGAATAGGGTCTGTGCAGTATTTATAAGCATAAAATATTTCGCTTAAGTGATTGCATCCTACAGACTGATGTTTGATATCCAAAAGAATCCATTAAAGCATTTGTTATAGATGTAATGCGTAAAAAATTGGGATGCTTTGCATACATATTTTATCAAAGTAAGCAAGCAGGTGCAGGTGGAGAAAAAGCAATCCGTTTTCCTCTGTGACATTAAATCAGCAATGCAGGCAGTTTTATTGAAACATTTGATAAGTAATGGTGAAGGTAAATAAGGTTACACTTAAAAGATTCAGCAGTGTTTCATTTTTGTTTGGCCATTGACTCAGCATCTCTGGTTGCACTATCTATTCAAGCTATGATTGGAATATTTCTTTAAGCTTCTGGAGAAGGTCAGAAAAGTAATTAACCTTGTTCTGTGTGCATCAACAGTGGGGCTGAGACAAGAGTGCTCTCTCTCTCTCTCTCTCTCTCTCTCTCTCTCTCTCTCTCTCTCCCCCCCCCCTCTCCAATACACACACACACACACACTGTAAGGTTGTACTTCTTCTTGTACAGATGAATGAAAAAGTGATTAGACATTTGGAATCCAATGTTTTTTCACTGAGTTAAATGAACGGAAATAAAGGTGACATTAATACGTTGTCTATTGTTCACATGAGTTTACCCCTTTAAAGACTGACAGACAGACAGACAGACAGACTGACAGACAGACAGACAGACAGACAGACAGACAGACAGACAGACAGACAGACAGACAGACACTGACATTTATATAATAGCACTGTAATCACAGGAAGCAGGAGTGGACTCCGTTTTGCTCTCACTTCTTGTTGGCTGGCCTGTCCGTCTCTTTCTTCTTCATCCCACCTTTTACCCGGCATCTGTCGGTTCAACTTTACTCCTCCCTCTCGTGCTCCTTCACTCTCCAGAGTTGGACAGTTTCAATTTAAGAAATCTACACAGGTGTTGAGAGGGCTTTAATGGCTATGGTATTTCTCCCCAGTCAGCTGAGTTGGCCGCCTGGAGACTTTTTCACGTAGGCTGAGTGATTTCTTGCTGCGCACTTTAATGCTGCAGTCCCTCCTCCGACTTTCCCCTCACTTTCCCACTTGTGTTTTTACAAATAGGCTTGTTACATCACATATTGCTCCCCTAGACTTACGGAGCAGGCTATTTATTCTTGGATCAAACTGCTAATCTGAACAAATGCTTCTGTCGTGGTCTCGTGTTTCAGTCTGCTCACTCATCCTTTCATTCAGTCAGCGCAGTCGTTTGTGCATACATGTTGGTAATTCTTCCACTCCCGCCTGCCTGCCTTTCTCACCAGTAGAATCACCTGACCTGCACCCCCTCACCCCCACCCCCAAACTCACCTGCTCATTGGTTCCCTATTCCTTCATTAGCTCGCTAGTATATATACGGTTTACACTTGCTCTCTGCCAGGTTTTTGTTCCATGTGCTTTAGCTTTCCAGCGCTCTGGTCTTTGCCTGCCTGTTTTGATCTTGATCGTGTTTTGGACCATGCCTGTGGTTTTTTTTTTTTTTTTTTTTTTTTTTTTGAAGTAAAGACTCTCTTCTTTTACATCTGCCTCCTGAGTCGTGCTCTTGGGTCCCTTTTCTGAGAACCGTGACAGTTTCACAGATTTTTCACTTTCCATTTCCCAGCTTAATTTACTTTACTTTGTGTGGATCTTTAAAGTGAGACCTGGGGTTGCAACACAGTCAGTTTCATTAGATTTCTCTTTAAGGCAAGGTGTTGGTGTGTGTGTGTGGGTAGGAGGAGCTGAAGGTTTGGACAAAAGAATATAGAACTAACAGTCCTTTCAAAATAAAAGAAAGCCTGAGGCTGTGCGTTTTTTTTCTTTCTCATAGATAGCTCAGTGTGGTATTTTCACTTCCACAAACAGCCAGCTTGTTTATAATGCATGTATCGTACTGCCATCACATAACGCTTTTGATCACAGAAGATGGATATTCACTTTCACGCATCATTTAACCAGAAGATGACAACCACGGCCAGCAACGTCAGATGCAACAAATGCCTAAACAAACCTCCAGATGCAGGGACAGTCGCTCAACCAACAAAAAGCATGAATTTAAGAAAAAAAAGTGTATTCAGAACCTTTCCATACAGTTTCCTTTGTTACAACATCCTTATTCATTAAACTCATCACTCTTTTCATTTTTTTTTTGGTGTCTCTCTATATCAATGGAGAACCAATGAAAATATAATGGGTTGTCAGAACACGGCTGCACAAAATACACGCATTTATTGCTCTCAGTCATTTGAAGAGGTATTTCTAATGAGGTTTGAATGTTTGACAAGAGGAAAAGAGTGCCCACATGATTCTTAATAAATGGTGGTTTCATCTGTTGAATCACTCTTTGACTATATCTCTGTACTCTATGTCATTACAAGTATGTTCAATAAAATATTACATAGAGCAAGAAGGTCTTGAAAAAAACAAAGAAACATTTAAATGGCATAGCCTCACATAATTGTCCTGGCATTTTTCTAGGTTTATGGTTAAATGGGATTTCCAATAAAAAGACTTGAAATACAACAAAACCAAGAGATATTTGCCATGAAAAAACACATCTAGCCTTTCAGAAAAATAACAGCAGAAACCACAGCATCGGTTGTTTGTTCAAATGGACTTCACAGAAAGAGCCCTGATCCATTCTTAGAAGAAAAGCAGAAAGCAGTGTGACATTTTGAAATGCCTTAGGGAGGAAGTCAGGGCGGAAGGATGGGTGAAAAAACTGTCTAACTTTGGCACTGGAGACAGAGATTTGCTTTCTGACCCCTAACAGCAGTCAATGTTGGTTACGTTAACCCATGACCTAATATAATTAGCTGCTTTTACTTGAATAAATTTAAAAAATAAAAAATAAAAAAAAAATCTGCTGGTGTATGTTCATGTACGTGCAGAAATTCTCATATACATTATCAAATGTAAAAATAATATGAACTGTTCTGTTATTTAGGAGTTGACTTGTCGCTTTTAGCCCGAAAATCAGACTGAACTTTCATTTTGTTTCACTTACAGGTGCCCTGTGAGGTGTTACTGGCTCTATGGAGATATGTTTTAATGAGTGTGTTGTCTGCAATGCACAGACGAGCGGGAGCACAAGCACTCGGACATTGGATACACCTGCCACCTGTTTTCGAGCCAAGAGAAAACTGCAAGCAAGAAATATGAAAGTCCATAATTTAAATATTCCAAGCAAATTGGCCGAGGAAGGAACTGCGTCCAGCGCACTTGCTAGACCTCAATGATATACACTGTGTATTGTTGTCCCTGTAGATATCTATTTGGTTCAAGGGAAATAAACAGGGGGCCTTTAATGTTCAGCCCTGACATTGCTTTCATGTTGGCCAATGTGTGTTTGGGGTAGGGGGTTATTTTTATTTTTTATCAGTTGTGAGTATCCGTCCCTTCAGTGTCAGTTTTAGTCGACATGGAAGCTGCAGCATCGGTTGCTAAGAGCAGTTAACGTTTTCTTCAACAATTGTTACTGGTTGTTACCCCTGTAAATTTGAACTATAACAATTCACAGTTGCTGCCAACACCAGACTTATTTGAATCGCAGAAAAAATTCTGAGATTCAGCAATTCAGAGATCTGAAATTTACCAATGTGACTTTTCCTGACTTGTCGTGTTCAGCTCATGTGACTATAGATATGCAGATTGGCTGTAAGAGAAAAGAAGGTTGATTGTATTTCACCTGTGATGGACAGGCATGATGGACAGGCATGCTCCCTTCCTCATTAAGCCTTACGTTTTTTACTCCTCTGATTAAACTGTGTTTGGTACCTGGATGAGAAAAGGTCATCACAGGATGTAACCTGTCTGTCCCAGTGGCATTTTTTTTTTTCTTGGGCCTCCGTTTAATTATTAGTTCCCATCATGTCTACAGAATAATGCTGACACTAGCTGTCTTAATGAAGAACCTGCATCTTCAGCTGTCAGAGGATATTAGACTTACTTGACCTCTCCAGAGTTACCTGCCCACACAAATCATCATTCAGCCCTCAGCCACAGCAAAGGATTCCTCCTGTACCTTTACAAGAATACTACTGTGAGGACTGCGTTCAGGATACCTCACCTCAATCAAAGAATCATTTGGCATTTAAAAGTTTACTTCACCAGAATGACAGCACCATGAAACACACACCAAAAAAACTATTTTAAGGAAGCTGCTTTTCCCAACTTTGTGTTGCCTCATCAGTAAATCTCAGCTTTAAAATGAGTTTTGGGGATGCACCACAAAGATTAAAACAAGTGCCATCAAAGGTAGCAGACCAGCTGTGGCTGAGAGGAGATCTTTCATCACACACTAACAACAGATACCCAGCCCAATTATACGACATCAGTCAAGATGAGAATCATGACTTCAATCACCACCTTTGAAACATGATCAGAAATGCAGCGCATGTTAGGATCAACAAACACCAAAGACTTAGCCTTCTCAGAGGGACACGGGCCGAGGTGCATTAAATGCAAAAAGTTCATCAAAATTGTTTTACTGGAACTTACCAGGTGTTTGCACTGCTTGAAATGCATTCATGATTAATACAAACCTCAGAAGCGCTCTCTGCTCTCTCCCTGCTTTTTTCAGCATTTTTGCCATTCAGGAAATTATTTTCTAATGACTTTAGTACATAATTTATATACAGCATCTGTTGTTGTGCAGGGCAAATCACTGATTTTCTTGCCAAAGGAATCTTTGACTATGACATAAACACTGTAGAGTTTCCCTTTTTTCTGTGCCTTTTGAATGGGACACACTTGAAATATACTCTGACATCCATGGCAATTAAATTAACTGCTAAAATACCCGTTTTTGCACTCCAGTGGTAGTCAGAAAAAACCCTTTTAACATAAACGGGACATGAAAGGGCTTTCTAAAACCTTTCAGCACTATTTCTCTCACACAGTTTCTAACAGGAGCGCCCTAGTTTCAGCTGCATTTTTGAATAATGAATGCTTCATGACACAGTACTTGGGCATCAATCCAAAAAACAAATCTATTTGCCAAAGCAAATCTAGAATTAATAATGACTGGAAAAAGAATTATTGCTGATTTAAAGCATTCATATTCATTTTCGACAGTAACATCCATCAGTTGTGAGTCTTTCCATTAAGTCTTTTGAGCAAACACCAGAACCCATTTAACAACAATGTAGGTCTAAGTCTGGGCAGGGAAAAAAAATCTTGATCAAAGTTTCTCCACACACACACACACACACACACACACACACACACAATGCAGCTTGAACCTAGTGATAGATGTGAGTCAAATTTTACCTTATTGAAGAATAATCTAGACAGGTTCTGAAAGGTTTGTTTTGCCACAGGCAGTTTAATATCACTCCAATCATGTTCTATAAATAGTTTAAATGTAGACTGACTCCGTCCCACAAAATGAATCAACATTTGTGTGAGCATGGGAGACAGAAGGGAAGCAAGAGACAGGAGGAGACAAACAGAGAGACAGCGAATGAGACAGAAAGGCACTACAGAATTACCCACAGTGAGATGTGGCACAGATGGCGGGGAGGGTAGGTAATAGGGGGGCCGCCATCCTGTGTTCCCCAGACACATAACTCAAATGCACCATTATTACATTGACACAATGACTGCTTCACAGACATCTCCATATCTGGCCTGCATTCTTATGCTGCTGTATAAAAAAAAAAACGGGAGACATAACACATGGAAAATAACCACGCACTAAACAGTGAAATAAATTCCATCCACTGTGAGTGCGAATTTTAATATTGACAGTTTTATTAACTCCAGAGGTAGACCGGCTGAAGTCGGGAAATGATAAAACACCTCATTAATTTCAGTGCCATCTCTCGAAATTTTCAAACAAGAGTAAATTTGAGAGATAGATGCAGAGTTCCATAAGCTTCCTCATTGATTGATTACAAATTAATGCCGGGATGGCGGCATCTTTAATTTGAACATGACTTCTTTTTTTTCCCTCCTACAGTAGTCCTCTGTGGTTAAGCAGCCATGTCTGTTGCCATGCCAAGGTCTTCTGCAACCCCTGGGGCGTTGTTGCTGAGACCTTCTAGCTGGTGAGTTGAGGCAGTCCAGCTGGAAATGCTCAAAGTGCTGAGACTCTGTGCAGGGTCGGGACTCCTCAGTCCCTCTGGGCGAGAAGACCAGACAGCTGAACTCTGACTGCCGGGGCCAGACACAACATTAACTACACCCATTCTAGCATACATGGCATTGTGACATTGTGCTCACTCATTGATCAGCAATAATTTTAAAGTTCACTCAGAATTGGCTGTGTATTAGGTTTTGAAGCTTTCAAGCAAACAAGGTCAAGATAATATTGTTTTTCTGATAAGAGGCAACAGTAGCATTCACCAATAAACATGTTATGTGTTTACAATTATGCTGCTCATTACTTGAACATGCGTGGGTGTAAGTTAAAATACCTATCCGGGTGCGTGTGCGTTTGCATGTGTGTGTATGTGTGTGTGGGGATTGAATGCAGGTGCTTGTGCATGCGAATGGTAGCTCATCCCACATTTAATTTACAGCTTGAGTTAAAAGGACAACAACAACCTTCGACAAATGCAGTAAAGAATAGAGCAACAAGAAATCTAATTAAATCATGTACCATGCATAGATATAGCGTGAGAATGGAGAAAAGTGCGAGGCTCCTCAGCGGCTGTAATTTGAAGTGCAATGCCCAGGGAGTCGTTTCAATCATGCACAGGGGCTTCTTTCAGGGTCACTTAGGCATCCTAGATTAATTGAGCTGAGATGGGCAGATGAGGAGGTGGGACTGAGCAAGAAGGAGGAGGCAGAAGATAAAATAGGCCTTGGACTGAGGCGTAGCTTTTCTTGCCGGTGAGCAGAGAGGGAATCGGCCCGTGTCCTGACCCCCTCGACCCGCTGCATGACAAGACACAGCACCACACTGTGCTGTGCTGTGCTGCAACGAGCTGTAAAAGAGAAAACACAGAAAACGCATGGCCTCTCCTTCTCGACAGCTGGAGCCAGTAATCCGACAGCCATGTCTGTAAATCACATCTCCACGCCCATTCTTCACACTGCAAGGAGAGGAACACACTTTTCTCTCGCTGATTTTATCCTTAATTTCATCACAGGGAAGCAGGATAAAAAGCCTGGCTAACAGACTTTAAGCGCTATATTTTTAGTAGAATAGCCTTAATGTTAAATGGTTTTCCATGCAGATGGAAAATGGAGCATCATTCATATAATCCTCTTAAGGCTCTCAATATCACTTGTGAAGCACTGATCTGAACAGAAACATTCTCAGTCTAAATCTCTGTCTATCAGGAGGAATCAGGCATTGTGTGTTTTAAATAGCAGTCTAAGGTCAAATGGACTGGGACCTAAAAAAGCAATATCTCCTCATTGCTTTAAATTATTTCTGTACCTGGTATCTGTGACAGCAGATATTGGCAAAACAGGAATAAATGGCAATATAATAGAGAACAAGAATTCATCACAAGTTTGATTGCATATCAGTGGAAAACAATCATGTTGTTTCAATTCCAGTGTTTTTCGTGTTTTGTTTGGAGGACTAAAATTGGCTGCAGAGATACAATGAGATTCAGTGAAAAAAGAAAGAGTGGCAAACAGAAGAGAGATGGACTGCAAATAAGAACCATTCCAGGGACGCAGAGGGGTGTCTTTTATACAAAGAGCACTCTAGCTGAACAGAGGGGTGTTTTGAGGCAGAGGGAGCGCACATGTTGCCAGCTCAGGCTCAACAGAAAAGTGTTACCAGGTGAGGAGCTATGAGCTGTGTACAGTGACTGCACCAGATAAACACACAGGTATGTGAGAGGTTGAAAGGATTTGTCATAAAGATGGGCTACCTGGAGAACAGAGACTAGGTGAAAGCAATTCAGTTGGACCTGTATACACACACACACACACACACACACTTGCACACAATGCACGCTCACCCATACACATGAATCAATACATACATAATGGACACACATACAAATTTTAGGTTTTGCAGTCCATCAAGTGGTCAGAGTGCCTGCATTGGCTTGTTGTTTTGGTCTTTAATCTTCATCTACCTACAAGGCAAGTGGAGGCACATCAATTCTTCCCTGTAGTGTCACCATCATCCAAATCTCTGCAGCCTCAAGGGATAAAAGGTTTGATGTGACATTACAACAGTCTCTGGTCTTTGCTTGCCTTCTCTCACTCATTCAGACCGGCTGTAGCACTTTTCATGTTTGTACAGGTTTTAAAACAGAGGACACAGTTTAGTTTAGACTCATTTTGTTTAACTGTCTGGTTCATTTTTACCACATGCTATTTGAATGTACACAGTTTCTATGAAGCCCTTCAAGCCTATTTCTCTGAAATTATATGGACATTCTACAAATTTGTGTTGCTAGACACATTTTGAAAGAAGAGCCTTGACTATGTACAGTGGCAGATTGTTTCCCCCACTAATAGAGGTGCTACCTTGTAGTACTGCAAGCTGTAAAGAGGTTATTAGAGTGGAGCAGACTTGCATGGCAAAGGAATCTGACACTGTGGGTTTGCATCCTGATTTTCTCTGTGTGGTTAGATTAAGGCAACAGAAGTACTTAAATTAAAGGGATATGCCAGTGATTTGCAGTTACATAAAGTTGGGGGACTCAGAAGAGACACATTAAAAAACAAAGATCAAAATTGAAGCAGTAGAAGCCAAGATATCCTGACCAGAAAGAATGACAGCTTCTGTACTGAATGTTTTTACCTAAGTACTGCACTTTAAGTACTTACTTGAGTATTTTAATTTCATGCTCCTTTATACTTATAATTTTTACACCACTCCAATTATTTGACAACTTCAGTAACCATTGCTACTTGCAGATTAATTACATACAAAACATGTGACAAACTTGTGCATTGCTAACTCCCAACAAAATAAGATAATTTGAATTAACTCCATCTTGATCAACTACAGCAGTAAAATGCTATTTACACATTAATCCGTAACTAATACTAATCAAATAATTTATAGTGTAACACTCATTTATCTACGTTATAAATTGATTTGCTTTTTATACTTTTGAGCAAGTTTTGTGAATAATACTTTTACCTGAGGAATATTTCCAACGCAGGACTCACTAAAACTGGAAGTACATCAGTTTTAAATAAATTGATATGTAAAAACATAAGTAAGGAATTCAAACGGTAATTGAGTTCCAAGTGCAAAAGTAAACAGGTCATTTGAGGTTACAAATAAGAGGCTGAAATAACACAAGAAGCATGCGCCTTTACTTTCAACTCGTTTTTCATTGGTTACTGTCAGTGGCAGGTCAGCTGTTGTCATTGGCAGCAGGTGAAGAGAGAGCGCGTGTTAACACGCAGAGAGCGAAATAAGCAAGGAATGATTTCAAGACTCAACACACGTTTCCTCTTCTTAACTTCACTAACTGCTGCCTGTTTGTATTTCTGTGCAAGAGCGAAGTCTGAGAAATAATGGAAATGCGTAGCTAGCTGTTGGCCGCTGACCTAGAGCGAGCAATTATGCTAATTGTTTAGCCATATGCAGCTAACCAAGTGCGTTGTTAGCATCGGCTAACGCTAGTTTCTTGACGTTAGCTTGAAACCATTAAGTAAACCTCTGATGAATGTGAGCTGAGACCCGACGCTGGATTGGGGTCAGACCGACCCCATGACGACCATGTAAACTGTGCTGGTCCTGAGTTGAAGACATCCGTTGGACCTATCAGGTGTTACAAAGTCAGACAGCGCCATTGGTGACCGGAAAAGCCACTGGAGCCGCTTTCTTCATCTCCAACCCGTCTCTACAGGACCACAACACAACTGTAAGTCAAACTCTCTCTAACTTTATTCTGTTCTAGTTCAGAGCAAGGTCGTCGACATTTTGGTGCTGTGCATAGACACCCAGCGGCGCCCCTGAGGGGATGTATCTTTTAATTATAATAGTTTATGCAAACTACGAATTTTATAAGTTTGTAATGTGTCACGTCATCAATATTGAATAATTTACAGGCGTCCTAGTTCCTGTTATACGTTATCCTGAACCATATAAAGGTTATGATATGGAACATTATTCATGTCCCTGTCTGAGTCCAGCATCATTGAAGTAATTGAATATCTGTGCAGGAGTGTCTTTCATGCATCCACCTCCCTGGGCTCTATCATTTCTGTACAGTATAGGTGTGATACTCACTTTTGGGTGGCCTGACCCCAATTTATAATCCTTTACCCATCATTATACTCTGAATTTACAGTTCACGTTTTAGGCCTGCACTGAAAAATAATGAAGTAATATTTTCACTGTTGTATAGTATAGGTACAGATGAGGCTCTACTCAACCTCAGCATTACCAAAATACTGAGACTTTTCATCCTGATCCCTCTGTGTGGTTAGGTCTAGGCAACAAAAATAGTTAAATTAAAGGGGTATGTCAGTGATTTGAAGTTGCATGAAGTTGGGGGACTCAGAAGAGACACAAGCCAGGTGGCAATACGTTTCCTTTAATATGTTTTAGCTGTTGCTAATATAACAGAATTTCTAGGAGACAAGGTTGAATTGTCTGGTTCATTTCTACCACTTTGCTGTACAAAAGTACAGTTTCTGTCGGTTCTTCAGGTTGTTGTGTTTTCTGTCAAGTATTTGTAGTATCAAAGCAGAGAAATGATAACACATTAATGAAACCTGAAAAAATCAAAATGTAGCATAAAAATATCAGCTGTATTTAACTTCTCAGAGTCTCGCTTTTTGTCTGTCCACCCTATCTGTCTTTGCTAATTTACTGTGGGCAACATCAATCTCTGTCAGTCTCTAACAGTTTGTCTGCGTCTGTGCATGTCAGTTTTAATCAGTCTCACTCGGTCTAGTAGAGCATATCATCCTTACAATGTGGTACAGCGATCCCCAGATACTGGATAGACTCAGCCAGCTTCGGCCCTCCATAGGCTCAGAGGAAACTTGAGTATATCTCCGAAGTTACATTTGGGAGGGATGTTCCTTGTATAGGTGTGCTGTAGGTAACTTCCAAGAACTCATACCCAAAGGCATATGTGGGTGTCACATTTTTTAGAAGCTGCTCTCCCAGGATGTAATCTGCCTTCGAGGTAACAAAAATAATCATAGAGGACTGTTGCAGTTTGTGTTGTTGTGATCCCCCCCCCC
>NW_019525436.1:515586-807518 GCF_002814215.2 Seriola lalandi dorsalis
CCTTCCCCTCTTCCCCCTCTAGTAAACAGGCCCGGACTCAAGCTACACTAAGCTTCATGGCTGCCAACTAGCCTGGGGTGGGGGGGGACGAGGAACATATTGCTCTCCCTGCCTAACACTTCCAGGATTAAACATTAATTCAAGGGGCTCTGAAACTTTAATATCTGAGCATGTGTGAGTGAATTATATGAATTCATCTCATACTTGTCTTGTAGGCTGGATGATAAAACAATTGATTTCTCAGATATTCGCTTAATTACATAGTATGGAAAAGTTATGTGGCCATATTGTTGAAAAACAGTGGGACAGAGAGCTTGCTGTTTGTTTGGTTAATTAACCAATTAAAAATGGAGTTTAAGAGGACTAACTACTCTCGATTTAAAGACATCCAGGGTAGATTTTAAAATTAAATTATCAATGGGTACATGTTTAATTCTGACACAGTTTGAGAGAGACTTCACAAAACGGGGTGAACTAAATCATATCTAAATAACCTGTCAAACACACTGGTGATTACTTCTTTCACCAGATATGCCTAACAGCACCAGAGGCACATACTGTTATGTCTTCATGTGTTTTTCAGCTTTGTTGCATAATTCTTTAGCCTCCTCTCAGTCAATAATTACTAAACCATTATTTGATTATCATTAAAAGGACAAGAGACTTTTGTTGTCAATTTTAAACAGCTTTGAGCAAACCAGTGCTCCGGTTGAAATGTGCGTTTACATGTTTTATGCACAATACAGTAAATTGACTAAGTATTTGACTATGACAGAATATATTGCTGGGCATCTTTGACTTTTTAAATTTTTCAGTTAATGTGAATGATTTAGTCTCAGCTATTGCCTCTGGTAGTGGTGCAGTGTTATTACATACTTTTACTTAAGTACAGCACTTACAGTGCATTCAGAAAGTATTTAGACCCCATCACTTTATTCACATTTTTTATGTTGCAGCGTTATGCTGATTTTGTTAGCATAATTAATTTTTTTCCTCATCATTCTACACTCAATAGCCCATAATGACAAAGCAAAAACAGAGATTAAGAAATTTCTGCAAAAAATGATATATCACATTGATATAAGTATTCAGACCCCTTACTCAGTACTTAGTTGAAGCACCTTTGGCAGCGATTACAGCCTTGAGTCTTCTCGAGTATGATGCGACAAGCTCTGCACATCTGGATTTGGGGTTGGACCAGGTTTTCATTAAAGATATCTCTGTGCTTTGCTCTCTTCAGCTTTCCCTCAGAGGTGCCTGGTTTCCGCTAGACATGATGCTTAGAATTGAGGCCAAACAGTTCACTCTTGCTTTCATCAGACCAGAGAATCTTGTTTCTCACAGTCTGAAAGTCCTTCGGGTTCTTTTTTGCAAACTTTCTCTGAGGAGAGGCTTCAGTCTGGCCACTGTACCATGAAGCCCAGCTCAGTGGAGTTCTGCAGTGATGATTGTCTTTCTGGTCTCACCTCTCAAATTCAGTTTTATGTAATTAACAAACATAAAATTATGATTTTCTCCTGTTAAAAATACTTGATATGATATTGACATAAATGTCAGTTGTGAATTCATTACTAACTACAATAAATGTTGAAAGAATCCCCACAATGAAAACACACAAATATACATCTACAGAAATACTTGTAACCACAGTAATCAGTGTGAAGATTCTGTGGAGGACTTGTGAAACCCACAGGGCAGCCAGGCACTGATTCTACTAATTTTTTGCCATTTATGAGCAATTAATATATTGGTGTTTGTTTTTATAACAATGCAAAACTATGAGAAAACCACAAATAATTCTTTTAGTTGTCAAGTTCGAAAAAAAAGTGACCTGATTCCCTAAATGAGTCCATGAGCGGATCAACAGTAAGCTTTATTGCACATGAGTTTTTCTTCCACTTGGAGTATGTGTGGTAAACCATTGCTGCATGTTTCACTCTCTTTCCCTGTCTGTGTCTGTCTGTGGTCAGTCCTCTGTTCGTTTCTGCTACACTGGTGGAGAGTTAAATAACAGGACTGGAGGGGAGTTGACAGCAGGGGAATTATGCTATCAGTCGACAAGATGGCAAAAACACTCAGGGGCTGAGTTCCACACTTGCACAGCTACAAAAAAAGAGGAATCAGTCCAGAGCTGCATTATTGGTGTGAGGCTGCGGTTGTTCCTGCTACTCTGATTAGGCCTTGATTTTCAGATGTTGGTTTTACCCTTGCTGAGGTAGGGACAGTGGAAGAGGTGAATGAGGAAAAGGACAGTTGGCATTTTTTGACTTCCTGGTAGAAATGGTAAATCTTCCAGTATTTACTTGGTCAGGTCAGAAGAAAATGGTGGAATGTTGTTCTTGTTTTTGTGTTTTTGACTCTGTTTTTGTCAATTTCCTCTCTCACCCTGTATAAGTGCTATAAACCAGCTGGGCTGCTGTGCCATTCTTCACCCTTTATTATCAGTCTCTTTTAAGGCGGTTCATTGACATTTGTTAACAGGATGGTCTCTGTGGGGAGGACAGTTTAAAACATAGTGAAGATGCAAAACAGCTGCTCATTAAGCTGAAAAGTTCCCTAAAATGTATTTTTACAGTCACATCTTGTTTTGAATTTTTTGTAATGCTAACAGCATGGCTTCAGTGATGGCAGCATTGGGCTGTTGGTCAGTCAGCCCACCACTTTAGTCCAAACTGAACTATCTCAACACCTACTTGATGGATTACACCATGAAGTTGACTTTGTGGGTTTGAGTAAAATGTCTCAACAACAGTCTAATGGATAGCTGTGAAACTTGATACATACATTTATCTTTCCCTTAAGATGAGTTGTAGAAACTTTGCTGATCCCCTGACTTGTTCTCTAGCACCATCATCAGGTATATATTCTATTTGTCCATTACTTTGGTTTATGACATGGTGAAAAAGAAAAATAATGAGCAAATGTGAAAAAACTAGATGTAAAAAGTGAAACCACCCTCAACAATCAAACTTTATACCTAAATCAAAAATCTCTAATTCCCTGGAGTAATTTAAAAAGATGGACTAAACTGGTTTAGCTGAACTTGCTGTTGATTGCTCCAAGATGATGAAATGAGAGGAGGCAATGGAAAGTATGTAATGAATGCCCAACCTATTCAATCAGATTATGTAATGATATGAATATAGACAGCACCCTGTACAATGCGTCTAACGCCGCAGCGAATATGCAATCGCATCAAAACAGTTTTTCTTAGATGATGACTTTCCTACTGAGGGTGGCATTTAAAAACCTGCACTACATTCTGTTGATGACAGTCTTAAGGACATGCATTTGCTGTGTTTACTAGGCAGAGTGCAAACAGAATATTTCTTTGACTCCAATACAGCCACTCACTTTCTCCTTCCTTCATTCTTTCTTTCTGAAAAGATGACACTGCCGCATAAACATCTCTAAATAATGAAACTGTGCTCTCAGGGTCAAACGCCTCTTTAGCTCAACCTATTTCCTGCCAAACAGTCAATACAATGTTGGAGTGAAGAGGGAGAGTCTGGGTATGGAGAAAACTCCCTCTTTATCCCTGAGGTTTTAACGTAGCCGTCCCTGCAGTGGAGTGACCGAGCCGGCGAAACAGTAGATCTGTCAGGTCCCTCTGTGCCGTAGCCTTGGAGCCTCATAATTCTTTTTGCCTCCTTAATCTTTATTGCATGCTTTGGCTCTCACCTGCAACAGCCCCCCCCCATACACACACACACCCCCTTCCTTTCCTCTGCCTGCCCAATCCTTTCACAAGTGTTTTTTTTCTCTGCCTTAACTGCATAAATGCTTACACAGAAGAATGACAACTTTGGGGGATGGTGGCTTTAACTGTAACATTCCTGCATTTACTTTCCTTGTCTCTTACGTGATATGATTGCAAATGTTTTACTTGCATCTATCATTTGTTTATGTGTGTGTATCTGTGTGTGAATCTCTCTGTATGTATTGTCTGGTCCTGTGGGGAATAAGGATGATCAGTCTCTAGAGAATCTTCACATCTCATGCAGAGCTCCCCATGGACTCTGCAGCCCTCTCAGCATATCATCTGTGGACAGTTAAGACATCTCGAAGTACAAAAAAATGCTGACTTTTCTTATTGAGTTTTGACATTGTTCCACAGCTGTTAGTGTTATCCCCACTGACTTTAGTTATTCTCCATTGAATTCACTGATCAAACACTGAATTTTATATACACATATTAGTGCGTCATTTCCAACAAGTCCTTGAACCTAAACAACCATATAGGTCACTTGCCTTCAGATATATCCCATACAGGTGTACCAGCAGCAGATGTACTGGACCTTCGTCGGCGTGGTAACAATAATGCGGCAGGTGTACTGGACCTTTTGTTGTCATAGTAAAAAGAATACGACCTATAGGAGCATAAAAGTTACCATAATGATAACAATCTGAGCATCCACACTGATATAGCGGCAGACACAACATTGATATAGCACTTGATTTAGCCTGTATTCATCATTATTGTTATTAATAAGAATATGAGTGATAATGGGTGCGCCTCGGTGGCTCACCTGTTAGAACGTGTACCATTAGGAATCGGTCCTTACCGCAGTGGCCTGGGTTCAAATCCAACCCATGGCCCTTTGCTGCGTGTAATCCGCTCTCTCTCTCACCCCCAACTGTCCTGTCGCTCTTTGTCACTGCTACTCTATTAAAGGCATAAAAAGCCCAAGAATATAACGTAAATAAAAAAAAAAAAAAAAAAAAAAAGTGCTGTGCGTGTTTCAGCACCGCGAAAGCGAGGAAAGACATAGAGAGAGGGAGGGCTGTTTATTTCAATAAGTACACTTTATTGCTGATAGGAAATCTGTTCAAAGACCATGTGTGGGACAAATACACTTTGTATTCCTGGGTGCTAATTATTATATTTTCAGAACTTGAGGTGTTGAACATGATGCACTGTAAATTTGGATGTGAATGGCTGTCAATGCTTCTATCGCTTATCAAATTGCTCTGAAAGTGATCGATATAATTCGCCACTGTTGTCATTATAATTGTGGGGTGTGACATGGGGTTGTTTTTACAGGGAGAACAGTCATGTAAATGCATAATATTTAAATGAAATAGCAGCTGGCAGTTGTAGGTGAAAAGTTGATGAAAAAAAATGATAAAGCCTATTTTAGTCAATAAAAGAGTGAACATGCCTGAAAAAGACAGGCTAGCTGTTACTTTATAGAAGAACAGCAGCTTTGGACCAAAGCAATGCATCTTAAAGTTAATTCAGCATTTAGACAACAAATGAATCTGAGGTAGAGTTCAGAATTCAGCCCCTGCTTCCTCAGCTTGTATTAGCAGTCAACACACAAGGTCACGCAGCGCTCCAGAGAGTCCGGATTATCATGCAAAAACACCCAGGAGTCTGCCTCCCACACTCCATTAAAACATCAACCCCAAGGTGTTGAATACAGCAGGAAACACAGGAAATGAGAGGCACTCTCCCCACTGCCTGTGGCTCTCCACATGGGTTCAAACATGTATCCATTAAGGTCACTGAACAGTGAGGCAGGGGTCTTTGCACCTGGTTTCCCTAGTTTTGTAGTAAATCTAAGTGGGAATGTAAAGACATTTTTCTTTGTGGCAATATCAAGCAATCTCCTCTGTGCAGACTTCTGATGAGTTGTTATTTTACGCATTTTTTTATTTTATGTCAGTTTTTTTTCTTGTCCTGCTGGTAACATAAATAGTTTCTTTGAACTTCTCATTTATGTTTCTTCTATTTGGTTACAAAGAACATAATGCCAAACCAGCAGACACACAAAATTAGATATTAATATAACGCACGCACGCACGCACGCACGCACGCACGCACGCACGCACGCACGCAAGACTGTGTTTATGCACACAAGTGTGTTTTCCAGTTCATATAAATAATGTGAGAAGTAAGTACATGACAGCACTCTGATGTCCTGAGGTGGAAACTGGTGTGATTTAATTTCAAACAGCATTTAAATATATTACAAAAATTATTATTTCATCCAGACTTTTTCCTGGCAACACTTCAGAATAACTAAATGAGAACATTTGGTCTTTTTTTCAGGCTTTTGACAAACAACTTTTTTTCAGTACACCTTTTTGTTTATTTATTTTTTTCCTTTTTAGAGACAGATGAAAACTGCTTTGCAAATCTGTGTTAAGCTAACATGACAGTCACCTCATTATTAGATGTTTTTTTCCCTGTAAAAATGATTGTGAAATTAATTTTGGAGGTGACCTTGCCACAACAAATGTGTACATCTGGGTTTGGAGTGCAATGCAGTTTCTTGTATTTCATATTTGTGGGGTTGGTGTACTGTTAGAGGGTCTCACCATGCACCTCCTTTGCCTGTCCCTTGGCCACATTGGGAAAATGTGGGTGCATAATACAAGTAAAATGTCACCATGATAAATCTAATCTTTCCGGGGAACCCTTAGTGGCTGCGTACCTGTGTACTTGCATTAATAACCAGATCTATCAAAGGGGAGTTTTCAGTTGCATTAGTGTTTGGGGAGTAATTGCTGTCAGCGGGTCTGGTCATAAATCTGACACCTCAATCATAGACGCTCCATAAATCACACTTAAAAAGTTCACTTGTGATGTACACTTTCCTCTTGCCCTCACTGCTGACTGAAAACTGCTGCAGGAGAGAACTTAGTAAACAGTTTGTCTCTCATTTTTCAAAATCCTTTAGGCTGACTTCCAGGTACCACTTCTCTTGTGGGTGAGTTCAAATTGAATGAAATTAAGCAGTAAGCAGGCTATTCTTTTTGCAGATGCCTCCCTATGGGCTCAAGCAGATAATCAAAATCCCACCTTGGGTGTTCACTTTCATACCTGTAAGGAAACTCCTCCCCTCATTTTCATGGCTCTGTTTATTAGCAACTGTAGTGAACACTCTGACTGAGTATTGTGTTGTGAGTGTTATATCAGACTGTTTGAGTAATTTAGGAGACAATATCAACTGGTGAAAATATTCCCAGTCTGGAGGGTCCTCTCTTCTCTGGTGAGGCAGGCAAAAGGGACAATCCTTTGGATGACAAGGGGCCAGATGTGTAACCAATCCCCTCACATGAACTGGTAATTTATAAAAGAAGTTGCAGTGAGAATGTTAACACTTTACACATAGACCAGGTGTACACACAGTTTTCGAGCCAGCTGGAGGTGGAATGATAAGGAAGAGATTAAATATAAGATGAGAGACATAATCTCATAGCACAACAATGCGTGTTTAGGTGCTTTGCCAATTTCACAGATAGTGTTATTGTTGTGTTATGAAATATGTGTGATAAAAAGCTTGTTCATAAGCTGTTCATCAGCGATGAACTCTCTAAAGTAGCCAACTTTGTAATGTCTGTTCCAAGTCCATATGAGCACTATCAATTAATCATCTGTCTGACATTTAATAATGTTGACTGAGATATCGCAGTGATGATGATTTACCGATAAGTGTGATAAATTTGTGGTATGGGCGCTGACAATAGCTTCAGCCATGCATTACGCTCATGCGTAATGATAGCTCTTCCGATGCTGTTGGGGAAACTCTGCTGATGTGACGCAATCGGTAAAACGGCATTTTTCTGTTCTTCTCCTTGATAGGACGAATGAGTGGTGAAGCTGGCACATGTATCAATATTCAAACAGATGTTTAAGGGTGTCTATACATCCATTTGCGTCCACACGTTTGCATATTAGTCTTTGTGCATACACACAGTTTTAATCTACACATATTTTCAAGCATTTTCCCCAATGTGTGATGAATGAACTTGGGGCAGTGGTTTAATGGAGTCAAAGCCTTTTGAGGAAAGCCATTATCTCATGAAGCCAGATAGTCACTTTATGACAAGAATATGTCTATCGAGTATTTGATATTGTGTTTGTTGATTGGTGGCAATATCTGCTGCTGATGACCCATTGGCCTTCAATCCAAGTGTTTTACAACATTTTTGATTCACTGCTCTGCTTTAAGCACCACATGTAAAAGGCTTTGAATTGATGTATTAGTTGCAGTCTCGCCCAGAACCTACCATAGTTCTTGTAGAGGAGTACAGTAGCACTGTGCTTTTGCACACACTCTGTGATTCTTTAAGCTATGCACACTGCTGAGTAATGGGCCTGTAGCAAAAGAAAAGAATCCAGGCAGAATAATCCACAAGACACCATGTATTTATTTTGTGCTACTAGCCATAGAGTGTTAGGCCTACTGTTTTCATGAATGCATGGGTGTAAGAAAGAGATATTTCCACAGAAGTGCAGTAGATATTCATTGTAAATGAGAATGCCCAGCCCCTGTTGGTGATTTGCCTCTTAGCAGAGTGCACAATCCGCCTTTATGACTGTCCAGCATTCTTTCTTTGATATCAGTTCTTTGACTTTTGTTGTGCACTATTTCCAAATCACTCAGCATATTCCACTTGTGTAGTCTGCAAAGTTTTATACACCTGCTGATGCGTCCAGTCCACATAAACAAAAAACACTTTGGAACACTAGGAATAACACTGTCTGACAAAATGATTTAGCAGGATGTGGTTCAGTGTATATAACAGATGCAGTTTTGCTGGTCAGGGGGCACCAGAAACATTTTTGAAATACAGCAGTAATAAAGGCACTATGGTGAGAGAAAGGTCACATTGTTTCAAAATTCAAAAGCTGTTTTAGTTAATCTCAGGCACAGTCTGTAAGGCTCCATTCTGCATTGTCAGATGCAAGTTTCAAGTTTCATATTATAAGATGAACTTTGTTAACCTCAAGTGGCCCAGTTGTGAGCTGACCAATAACATTAGCTAGCATTCAAAGATGCATGTCAACAACTATGCATGATAACATGCTAATGTTGAGCATGTAAGATTTGGCATGTTAACATACAGTACATACTAACATTTTGTTCTACGTTTAACTAACGTTAGCATGCAGGCTATGTTATCATTAATCTTAAAGTATAGCCTGGGGCACAAAATATTATAGGTCATGAAGTGAAGTTACCTCTTTGTGGCATTCACTGAAAATTTAAGGGATTACTGAATCCTTGGAATTTATCCTCTGGAGACCATGATCATGTCCAAATTGCACAATACTCAACATCCTGAAGTGTTCAACAGATGGACTGAGTGACTGGCGCTGCTATCACCACAGGCATGGCAGTAGTCAGGGTAAAAATGTAAACAGGTTTTATCTATCACAAATAAATAACACTGTTGACAGCTTTGCTTGTTGAGCTGTTTCTCAGTTACTCACAACAGTGTACCTGCTCGTGATTTTTACAAAACATGCATTACCTGATTGTCTCCTCTATTCAGAATACTGTAAGTACAAGCAGAGCTCTTGCAGCTGATTAAGGTTAAATGTGGGCCAGACAAGTGTCTCTGTTCCTCCAGATGTGTTATTCTTCCTTCATTGTTAGACCTCTGAAGCGAGAGATGGATGGAGCCTGTCTGCCTGCAGGTAATCTGATTATGGGACCATTAATAAAACATCATTCATTAAGAGCCTGTATCAATCCTCTGTCAACATCAAGTGGTTCACTCATCAAAGAATGACAGAGAGAGATGGGGGAGAGAGAGACTAAGACAGGAGACTGCTGTTATGGCACAGTATTGCTGTGTCCTGGTTGTATATTTTACAGAATCACAGTTTCTATTGATCATTTTTGTCTTGATGTGCCTATACACACTTGGAGACTGTTAAAAAATGTATATCACTGATTTTAGCTCCTTTCTAGACTGGGTAATGAAACTGTATGTTAATTAAGTTAACTCCATTTGACTATTTTATTTTACTGTTTTGTAACAAAAGCTTTTTTTTTATGCATTATTACTTTCCACCTCTCCATTCCCCCTTATCCTTCCATCTCTTTCTTCACCCTTCTTGTGAATGCTTTTCCTGCGGTGGTGACAATAGCCGCCCAGCCTCTGTATCCCACAGGGCCTTCATTATGACTGACTGTTATTATGTAAAGCACTTAAAATGCCTAATTATGCTCTCTGCCTGGCTCTATTTTAGTTTCTAAGTGCTGCAGTCTTCTGACTGATGGTCCTTAGGGACTTTTCACTCTGTTTGAAATATTTTTTCTCATATCCTCTCTTCACTTAACAGTGTATCTTCAGACACAAACACCTTTTATCAGAACTGCCGGCAGTATGGTGTCAGTGAAAGCGCATGGCTTGGACTCCTGAGGTGGAAATAATTTGCCAGTGGAAATCATGGTGATGATAATTTTGTTGGAAATTTTCATATGTAAATTTCAATAAGGAAACTTTTAAGTCGGGGAATACATGATTGCAAAACTCATTTGAAATTCCTGAAAATGTATTTGAAAATGTGTTTAAATTTCTTGAAGTAAAATGATTCCTCAGTGGGCAGATGATTCAAAGCAAGTGCTTACATAATTAAAATGTAGCCAGGGGTTAGAAAAATAATTTATACTCAACATTTCAGGAAAATCGAAGCTGTTTTCATTGTGATTCATGGTTAGTGACAACATAATGGAATCTGAACAGAGACAGTTATATTGTGTGTATGGCATTTCCTCTGCAGAGAGAAATTTAATTGAATCTACCCCTATGTTTCCACTGATTGCACTGTAGCCCCCTTTTCAACCTGAACTATTTCTATTCAACTCCACTTGCACACTGCACTAAGCTTTGTGTGTGTGTGTGTGTGTGTGTGTGTGTGTGTGTGTGTGTGTGTGTGTGTGTGTGTGTGTGTGTGTGTGTGTTTGTGGACCAATGTGGGTGTGCACAAATGATGGAGAGAAAGTAGAAAAGACTGAGTGTGATTTTGTGTGTTGGCATTGTAGGTGGAATTTGTGGTGTGTGTGTGTGTGTGTGTGTGTGTGATGGATTTGTGTCTGATTGTCTCAGAAAATTACCATAAACAGAACAGAACAAATCCCTAATTGTTTTGGCTCTATATTTACAGCAGAAATGCCTGCAGCATATTGCAGTGTCTCCTGAAACTCCACGGATTGCTTATGATGCTTCTCTCTCCAGAGAGCCAATTCATAACCAGGTCAACCCTAGGTTACAGTCAGGTCAGAGCTGAAAAGACAGCAATACATCATTTTCTATATATAAAGCTGAGGGATTGTCTCACAGGTGACTGGGCACAAAGATTATTTGACCATCACTAAGCTCCTGACCATCTTGTCTGCACTGCGTTCATCCAAATAAAACCTCCTATGGGTGAAACTCTCTGCTGGGCCCTTGTCTGCTACAGCAGCCTGAGCAGATGGTTGACTATTGACATGCAAGGAAGCCTGTCTAATGCAGCCCTGTACTGCAGTGTTACCAGCAACAGGGGAAAAGGGTTGATGGGGTTTAAAGTGAATTAGCTTTATGTTTCGTTAGTGTGTATTGCTGTCCTGCGAGTCAACACTCTGGGTGTTCTGATGAAGGTGGGGATAGTACAGACAAGATAGTGGGAAGCTGGAAATACTTGTTAAACAACTTTTTGCTACTTTAAAGTCATAATAATTTCAAACTCCATTTTAATAGTATGCATAATCCGTCTACGTTTCTGTCTGCAGTAGCCAGTCATGATGTCTTGACATTGTGTAATTATCTCTATATTGTAGTTTTCATTGCCACTGGCTGAGTGCACTTTTCTTGCTCCTCTTCTAGTTTCTCTATCCACTATTTTAGTTCTTTAAAACTACATCTATTGCATCAGTTTTAAGTTTCGAACTGAAATAATTTGACAATTGACAGAAAATTAAACTGCCATGGTAACTGTAGTATTTGGGTTTTGGATTGTTGGTCGGAAAAAACAAGGAATCTGAAGACGCTCTCTTGGCTTCTGACATATTATGATTGTTTTTCACTGTTTCTTGACATTTTAAAGATAAAGCAATTAATCTACTAATTGAGAAAATAATTAGCAGATTAATCAGCAATAAACATCATTAGTAGCAGCTATGGCTGAACAATATGCAAAAAAAATCATATTGTGATTATTTTGGCAGATATTGCGATATGAGTCATGGTTTCAGTTGGAATGGTCACTTTTGCATTTCATTTTCACCGTAAAAAATACAACAATGATGATGTGATTTTTGTTGGGTCTTGTACAAAACAAGCATGTTCCTTTTACATCTGGAGAATGATTTATAGGTCGGGGCACCTTTGTAGCACCACAATGCTTAATTTATGGTATATTGTGACATATTGTACCTTTATCAAAAGAATTGCAGCTGTTGTGATTTGGATATTGCACTTGGCAAATTGTGATTGTGAGAATATTTTGATTAATTGTTCAGCTTTAGTCGTGATATAGTTAGGTTACTGCTAATGCAAACCTATAATTTCCTACTGCTGCTTAACATAAAAACAATCCATCAACAACCACACATGGTCCCTTGATGAACAGATGTGATCCTGGAAATTTTCTGTCATTTGTGTATTAGGTTTTGATAAAAAAAAAAAAAAAAAGAAAGTACGGTAAGTATTTTCAAATTAAAAGCATATCATTATTTCCATATTTTCAAAGTCAAACCTACTTTATGCTCTTGACAGTAATTTCAAACATGATGTAAAGAGCTGATCCTAAGGTTTGCTATTGGGCTGATCTGGGCATATTTTAATTGAACGTTATCAGTTAAAATAAAGCCGTTTTAAAATCTGATCCTTTCTTTAGTTCTCTCTGCTGTGTTTTGTCCAACCCGTCTCTCCCTCTTTAAGACAGCCAGGCTCTACAGTGCAGCATCACGCTGCATAACCTAGTGAAAAATTGTGTATTTGTGTGTGGATGTGAAATATTATTTGGACACAGTGGTGAGTAACTCTGAGTTCACACACTGAGGCTGGAAAAATACACAGACGCACCAAGCAAATGTTACTTACATTTACAGGACAACGCGCTAATTGCTGGGGTCATGAAGAATTTGGGACTTATTAGGGTCAGCCAAGAAAAGGTGAAAAAATAAGTGCATTATTTGCATACCCTGGCTGCCCAAATTTAATCCATGGCTCCTGCTCGGGAGACTAAGACATACTAACTAAATAGACCCCTCTTGGCATTTTATGCCTATACACCAGCGACAGCTGTGGCCAGAGGCATTATGTTTTTTCGGCTTGTTCGCCTGTCCGATATATGACGCTAAATCAGGAACGCCTGAAGCCGAGATTCTTAAAATTTGGCACAACCGTTCAACTGGACTCAAGGATGAACTGATAAGAATTCGGGGATCTAAGGTCAAGGTCACTGTGTCCTCACACTTTTTGGCCATAACACAAAAATTAATTAGCTGATTTTGACAAAATGATGATGTGATTTCATTTTATAAATAGGTCTTTATTTATAGGTCAACTTCGCAGTGACAACACGATGTTCTGCAATTATTCAACACTGTGACTCATGAACAGAAGGTGAGATTCTGACCATAATTCACATTTGGTCAGATACTGAATTGGGGACTAGTCTTGGGTGCCCAGCTTGATACAGTGGGGATTTTATAGGTATTCTCTGCTGCCAGGTTGAAGATGTGTGGAAATCATCCATATTTTCACTACTTATATAATGTGAGTCTGGACAGACATGGATGTGAAATGCCAATTGACTGGTTGACGTAGGCATACATCTGTGAGGCGGTAATTCTAGTTTGGATATGAGATGATGGTAGATGCAGTTAGGCTGGAGAATAATGTGTACAGCTGCTCACTGTCGGAGAAAATCAGCCGGTTTGTTCACTCTTTCTCTGCTGAAAGCTTCTCCGTCCATCTTACCCCAGCAAGCCTTATCAGGTAATTAACGTCATGAATAGAGGTTTAATAACCCTCGCATCAACCTTGTTTTAAAGGAAGTAGAATTAAAGATGGTATCTGGGTATGTAATAATGCAGGAGGAGGCGGGGTAGCAAGGATGGTAAGTCTGAGCATCAATGTCATTGTTCTGCTGATCAGGCACTGAGAGTCCTGCTCATGCATTATGAGAGCCCCTAAAGGCAAGCAAAGCTTCCCAACACCTACCGACTTGTCTGTCTGGTCTCTACAGCAGCGGAGGACAGTTCACACTCAATAATTTGTCTGTGAACTGGCATGAACATGCTCGAGTTACAATTTGTATGGAGGCAGGGAAGTGAAAAACAAAATTACAGATTAGGAAACTAGAAAAAAGATGACAATATTTCAACTAAAAGGGCACTAGAAGAGCGCAGACCTCAGCAAAGGCCAGTGTCAAACAACATACACTAGACAAGAAAAAAAAAAATCTAATTCATAGTAAATGATCTGGATCTGTCCCCATAAATTTAATGGGTTCTTCTCTGGCTGCTGCCCCATCACTCCACCAAGGTTGGTGCAAATCAGTTCAGTACTTTTTGATGTATCCTGCTGACAAATAATAAACAGTCACACTTGAAAATATAACCTCCTCGGCAGAGGTGATAAATAAAATGCAGAAACCAGAAATTACAAAACCTAATTACATCTCACTGAAATCTGTTCTTGGCCTTGGTGTAGGCAAATCACATCCGAACCTCATTCGATACAAACAAGCCTAAAACAACTTCAGGTTTTGTCAGTTGAACATGATCACAGCAAGGGCATTGGCAACTTTTGTTTTTTGTATTTGGTTGGTTCCTGACACAGACGTGCACTGCAATTGGAGAGAGGGTGGAAGGTGGAAAATTGTCATATAGTATATGATATCCACACCCTTTATGTGATGTATTTAGAGTTAAACTGAGATTCACCCACAAAAGAAGAAATGTGAAGGGGTGTAAAGACCATTAACACTCTTCCTACTGAGTTTAGGTCTGAAGGCAGTAATTATGTCACAACTGTATGAATTGCAGTGCAGTGGTGAAATCAGGCTATTTATCTAATCCAGACACAGAAAGGAAATTTGTCCTAATGGCACAGTATGTTTGTTTTTAATTGAAGTGGATATTATAGTTAAAGCATCAGGGAGTTAAAGATCATAAAATTGCAATTAGAAATAATGATGTTAAATCTTCAGTAGCCAGAAACAAACATGATGTAAGCTCTACCAGATTTGACTTAGAAAAGTAATGGATATGATTCCCATAAGGAAAAGAAGCATAGATGAGTTTTTATGTTGAAACCCCAAATGAATGAAAAATGTTGTTTCCCTTGTTGCCTTAAAAACTGTACACAGATTTATCTCATGTGCAGTTTATAGAGATGGTCAGTGGTCACTGTTGTTGATTTAAAACACCTGTCACACTCTGTTTGTGAAACCACTGCACAGCTAAAGGCATTTTTATACATCTTGATGTCAAAGAAGCCTCAAAATAATAAAGATGTGCAAAAAATTGAATTTTAATTCAATGCATTGGTCCTAAGAAAAGATACAAAAATAGCAGTGTCATGGCTGAGTCTTGCAGGGGCAGTGCTAGAAAGTTTGGGCTCCCTGACAACAGCTCAACAGTAGCTCTGACACTGTAACTATCTTTAATCCCAGGCACGTTGCAGGACCTTTGTCAAGCTCTGGACCCTTCACATCATTCAGGGTTTTCCTTCCCAAACTGTGCCCCTGGCAGCCTGCCAGTGGCAAATGCATTAGTGTGTATTCTGTTGATTGTTGACACCAAAATTGCACTATGTTGGTGACTGAATTGGGATTGTTAGTGAAACATCCCCTACAGTGCCTGTCCACCCAGTTCATGATAGGTCACCCAAATTCCATTGTTGCGCAAGCGGGAAAAGCACCTGTTACAAACAACAGTGTCACTTGGGTGATACACAGTCCCATCGTTTACTGCTTAGAAAGAAATAGAGCCCTCAATGTCAGATTTATTGTCAGTGGATCATCTCAAGTCATGTCAACATGATGCTGTTATTGTTTCTTAGCTGCTGTTGTCTAGCTTTTTGTGGTTGCAGTCTTCTCTAGTATGAAGTGTCTGTCATTAATTTCAAATTTAAACATTTACACCTTTAAATGATCAAATTAGAACAGCTACTGAAGCACTCCTTTCACTGGCCTTTGGAAAACTGTTACCTTAAGATAATAATAATAATTAACAATAATAATTAAGAAAATTACACTTACTAGTAAATTGGCCGGTAAGCCTCACAGAAGTAGCCTCCTCCTTCAGTGGTGTGTGTATTTTATAGGTTTAATGCACATAGTCAGTCTATTTCTTCCACTTGCCCGTTCAAAATATATGCGCTTGGATTCATACAGTATCCTGTTAACGTCCCCCTTAATTTATATGTAATGCTAAAAGCATGGACTATAGAAGAAAACAAGCGACTCCAACTTGATCAACAAATCTTAGTTTACCCTCTTCCTTCGCTGATTCATCACAATTAGCCGTTATTGACAAATCAGGTTTGCACTGGGGCTACTGTGGACAACACATATGTTTCACAGTTGGATATCACAGCTGCCCACTTTCCCAAAATTAGAGCTGATTTTGTGGGCTGCTGTTTTGCTCATAGCTCCCAATGGGAATTAAGGATGTTAAGGATCTGTGAATTCCTGGAAATAAACATGCTGACATTTGCAGTAATGCCTCACACCTACAAATTTAACCACCTTGTTCATCTGCTAGTCTTTATGCTTGTCAGATGTGCAGACACACACACACACACACACACACACACACACACACACACACACACACACACACACACACACACTACAGCTGTGTTCGACTTAAAGTTAAGTTGTATGAAGGCTTGTGATATTGACTGGGTCCTGTTTTATTTGACAGCTATCGCATCTCTCTTCAATCTACGCTGATCTACCCCCCCCCCCCCCCCCCCACACACACACACACACACACAGACTGCTTTATCTCCTTTGCATTACTCAGAGGTAATTTACAATGCCTGTAGCATGATGATTCCTTAGTATACCTCCCCAGTGATCATCAAACAAGTCTCCAGCCGTGGCCTCTGACCGCTGCCTGTACCACCTCCCTGTCATCCTCCTCACACCAACCACAAAGCAGAGAGGAAGGAAGATTGTATATATAGAAAGGGAGAAAAGGAGTGATCAAAAGGAACAGAGGGAGAGAGTTATCGGTTCGATTGAACGATGTTTTTTTTTCTCCAGTGGCACAGGAGAGATTTCATTGAAAGGCTGTTGCAGTGTATCGATCGGCCCTCAGGGATGGAAACTGTGAAGCCAAGAATGGTGTGTGAGAGAGAGACAGAGAGAAAGAGAGAGAGAGATAGAGAGAGAGGTAGAAGGATTCATGCAGTGCGAGGAACACAGAGGCAGAATAGCATTCAGTTGTGATACAGGAGAATAAGAGTGAGAGAAAGAACAGTGAGGAACAAAAGGAGATCTAGCACTCACAAAATGTAGCTGATGTTCAATATGGCACAGTTTTTTTTTTTTTTCTCTGCTGGTCAACCACCTCAATAGCCATGAGCTGTGCTGTGTAAGGGAGGAAAGAATCACAGTGGACAGAGAAGCCGATTGGTCAGCTTGGCTAATGCTGTATACAACTTGAGCATTTCTGATGAGAAGAGATCACACAAAAAATGAATCCATGATAGAGGAACCTGTAGGTGTATTCGTTCTTGCCTATGCAGAAGGTTTGGTACATTGCACATGAAAATGTTCATTTGTTGGTCATCTTTACACCAATTTTTAAAATCTAGTTTTATAAACAAAAATGCTTCATTCAAGGCTCATCGTTGAAGCATCTAAATACCATCATACAACAAATTTGCAGCCAGATAATTTCTTTCCAAAGGAATCACTAAATTGGGATTCATTTATAAGATTAAGTAATTTTTTTTTTGATGTACATATTTGTGGGTTTGACTGATGGATTAGCAGAGGTACTGAGCCCTGTCACATTGCATTGCTCAGCTTTGTCCTGCAATGAGACTTTATACAGCTTGATGTTTTTTGTATCTCATACTGTCACTGAATCGTTAAAGTAAAATGTCTTGTAACTGTTGAATTTTTCAAGAGGGAAAACATTTTCTGCTGGAGTGTACAGAGCTGGGTATTAACCGTGTGTTTTAGTTGGAAAATTAAAATTAGAGAATTCATGGAAAATGAATCCTGCGTTAGATAGTCAACAACTAAACAGTTTTGTGCGTCTGATGAATTTAGACATCTATGTGTAAATCAGATTGTGAGTTACATCTAAACCATAGTCAAAGTTTATCTCTGTCAAGCTGGTGCCAAATGAAGGCAACTGTGTTGCACCATCCAGTTATACTTAACCTTCTCTGTTGGACTATAAACTGGTCCACTCAAGTAGAATGGTTTGCAAACATTCATATGTAGATGCTGTTGCAGTTGAGTTCAACCCTGGCATGTGCACACTGTAAATTGTCTGGGTGCTGCGCTGACCTCGTAGTGTAGTTCCACCTTTTTCTTTTCGCCATGTAACATGTGGGAAAGCAATGTTTGATGGTTGTCAAGAACTTTTCATCCATAAAACACGGTGCACTTCCTTTGGTCCTCAGCAATACACCTGCGAAGTTTGCAGTCTATTGGATGAGTGGTTGTGGAAAAAATCAAAATACAAACACACAGACAGAGATCCCTTCATGTATTTTTAGATGGTGCAAAATGTTTACAGCAGCTCAAAGACCATTTTTGACCGACGAGTGTTACGCCGGGAACACACTGCCTGCGTTGTGTGTGCGTGTGTTCATACCTGTTGAGTGTTTGCTGCGTCGCTGCAACTGCTCCAGCTCTACTTTTCTACATAGTTTTTTCAGGTAATTGGGATGTTGGATTTGTTTTTATTATAAAATAATTTCTTAGTTATTTTTGATAGAAAATGTCACTAAAATGCCAGACAACACATGCAGCTGCTAAAATTGTTAAAGAATATATTTCAATTTTTTCATGTCTGTATCATATTCAGATTCAGCCTACACATAGAAAACTATAGTGGAAGTTGTCAGTTCTATGTAATGTTGCTGGTATGATGTCAATAAGATTATTAACTTTTCTCTGTCTATTTTTGCTGGCAGCATGTCACGTGTGAAACATGAGCAGTTAGCTGGCCAGTATTACCAAGTAGTATAGCGCACTAAGATTCTAGCGCTACACATTTCATGAAGTTGAGCTGATATATTTTGTCACTTTCTTGCGTGACCAGGACTTAATTCATCATAATTTTAGCATGCAATTCACCTTGACAGGCCAAGTCCGTACCATATCACCTTATGTCCCCTTCTGGACTGATAGCAGAGGCTCACTGGCTAAATCAGCTAATCAGCACAGCCTTCAGATACTTTCTCAGCAATGATGTCATTATTTGATCTTTTTGTTTAGTTTAGTAAAACAAAGCAGCATTTTAATCATGTTTTTTTGTAGTCTGCTCTGTCGTTATCAGGCAAAGTGGATGAATTGTTTATATTTTATAAGGCATGTGGTGGCCAGGTACCATTTTCTCCCAATTATTTTTATGTCAACTCTGCTAACTTATTCCAGTCAAATCAATTTGTGATAAGTCCTGTGATCAATATTTGATTAACCTAAAATGGAGTTTATAAGTAACAAGGTAGTTCACTTTTTTTCTCCCCAGTAATTTTTGCTGCATGACATAGAGTGGCTGTTGTTCTCCTGATCTCTCCTTAGTAAGTTGCTTTAGCAGCTGCTTCATGATACATCATGCAACTCTGACACTGCTTGAATTTAAAATGGTGAGAAAAGGGAAAAACTGTAAGACCTCTTTATAGTTTTTTGCCATTTGTGTGTATATATTATGCCTGCTTGAACTTGTGTTCAACAGGATCAAGGCTGTTTCTTGTCACTGCAGTCTTTGTGATTTTTATTTATTTTTTTAACCTACTTTCTGCATCAGTATTGTCATGTTATTAACAATGATGGATTGTGTCATAGTGGTTGAATCATCCTAGTGTCACTCTGAAATTGCAGATAGCCGAAATGATCGGGGGTGGTAGAGTACAGACTACATTGCTGTTCACACCAGAAGCGCATTTCTCTCCGCTGGTCAACAAGTGATTATGCTCCTCTGCTGTGTTGTAATAATAGGTAGAATTGATGTTACAAAAAAGATTTCCACCTACTTTATGAACAGTTTCATCATGAGTGAATGATGAATGAAAGGATGCTTTAGGTCTTTTCCTCTTAACTAATTAACAATTTAATTCATTGTGCAACTCAGAGGATACTGGCATGTTACTCAATGTATGATTGAGATTTGGAAGTCAATCAATACACTTTAAATATCAATATGACAACTTTGACCATTTCATTCGTTTTTATCAGCTCTCTACATGACAGACTCTTTAGTGTTGACTGGATCTTCAAACACTTAAAATGTATCTAAATATCAACCGGATTACGTGAACTTTAGATATTTTATCTCATCTGGCCAGAGCCATCGGTGGCTCCAGCAGCTCCACGACGTGGGAGCTGGGGAACGTTACGTTACCTTATAATCACAGCGCAGCTCCTACACACAATTTGAAGCTTCACTACAATAAGCTGATCAGTGTGTGTGTGTGTGTTCACGCGTGTTGCAATGCGGTCATTTATGTTAAACTGCGGCAGGCAGTTTTAATTTAGTATTAATTTAATACTACAAATCATAAGTTACTATATTAATGGGAAAACCAAGTCAGATATCACGTTGACAATTGTAAAAGCATGAGTAATTGACGATTGTTCCGATGATCGTCGATCACCGATATCATCGTCCATCGGCATGACCCTACAAGTAGTATACCTAAATACAATTTTAGTCTTGTATTAATAATTAACTTGAGTATTTCTATGCTTTAAACTACTACTCCACTCCATTTTAAAGTAAAATGCATTACTTTTTACATAATTTATCTGAGCACTTAAACTACCAGTTAGTTGCCGAAATTTTTCATACAAAAAATATTAGCATCTTATTAAATAAGATGCATTTTTGTAGCTTACACCATCAAACAAAAATGCTTTTCACACATTGATGTATCAGTAATGATAGTTCAATATTATAATATATAAGAAATGAGACACTGAAGGGGGCATTCTGTATAATGTGAACTTTCATTTCTGATGCTTGAAGTACATTTAGCTGATCATACTACTGATAATTTTGTACTAAAGTGTGAACTTTTCCTTTTGTATTGTGGTATTGCTGCTTTTACTTCAGTAAAAGCTCTAAATACTTTTTCCACCACTTGTTATAAGACATTATGAGGTAAAAGTGCTACTGCCTGAAGTCCATTGATGGGCTGAACAAATGGTCTTAGAAAAGTATCCATAGAGTTACACAAACAGTCAGAGGGGCCATGAGGTACAAAGGCAGTCATAAAGACTGATGCCTATCCAAGACTAACGGACAGAACCACAGGCTCCCTTGAGTACCATACCTGTCAGCCTTACAGGATGTCTAATGAGTCCAACTACTCCTCTGGCTCCCTGAGCCACAGCAGAGGAACCTTGGATCCAGCCAGGGTGAGTGCGTGCACCACGGGACTACATCTGTCCTCCAGGGTCAGATCCAGTTCTGATGGATGACTCCTCAGGGACGAGAGATGGCTCCTTGTCTCCCTTCGTCTTTGTGGTGTATATGTAGGCAAGCAAAAAAACACACATGCACAGAAAGCATACATACGTACAGTTGGACTGTGACCTTGTCCATGACCACACACTTAAATGGCCGTGTTTCTGATGAGCGGTTTCCCATGGGGGAGGGAGGAAGGAAAAAGGGTATAGATGTGATGATGAAATACACCGATTGTCCCCTGATAGATTGGGGACAAGGCCCCTAATCGCTCTTGATGTCATGTGGATGACCTCCTTGGATACAGAGCACAGATTCATCACCTGCAGCTCTCCTCTCATTCACCATCAAGTGGCTCACTGGTCATGATGTACTGTACAGGTGTGCCATAAATAGCACATGTATCTGGTGAAATCCTCCATCAACCACTATTCTTGGGCCTCTGTATCCTGAAGCGGTGATGATGTGGTGACCCCATCGTTACTGTATGAATATCACAAAGCAACAACATTTTATTTATCACAACAGTAGCTTGCCAATAACACAATTTTTGTAAATGCACTTTTGAAGAACAAGGACGGAGTTGTCTGGTTTGTAAGAGATAAAGAAGTAAATAATAAGATTAGATTAGATGAGGGGTGTGTTTGTATAAAGAAAAGAGAAGCAAGTCATCAGTGCTATCTTATCCTTGTTGAGTCATTTATCAAGCTGAATCTGCCCCTGGAGGACTGATGTGATCCCGTGGTACAAGCACTAACACAGAATGGATCCAACATTCTTATCAGACATATTTTTTATCCTTGAAATTACCTGCCGAGACTGCACGCTTCCATTTAGAAATCCATTTACCACAATACAATACGATTTTTGTAATGATTGTACGCTCCAGTTTCACATGGAAAAACTTATATAAATAGTATTCCAGTACAGTTTTTATGGTTTTGTATCTGGGTACTTCTCTCCTTTTTAATATTGATTTTTTTTTTCCACTTTTATTTTGAAGGAAAAATAATTTAGCTTCCATTTCCAAATCTCAGCTGCAGTGCAATGCCGCTATGGCTGATCAGGTCACGCTGCACTTTTCTTTTTTGGAGTTTTTTTATTAAGACCAAGATGTCCTCCAAAAAGTACTGAACTGAAACACACACATACATACAAATGTAAGACACTTGTGTACGTCCAAGTGAGATGCCTCATACAAAAATTAATTAATGCATCTGTGTCTCATGTTGAGTTTGGCCTATAACGAAACAGCCAACAGCTTCCAATATGATGTTTTCTGAACTGTAATAATTCAGACTTTTCATAAACTTCCATGAGCCAGATTCGGTAATGCATGCAATAAATTCCTGCTATAAACATTTTGATCCCTTTGAAAGTGTAGGGGAACTTATAATTCACAGATAACAAAGTGGATTAACTGAGTTTGGGTGGTAAACCCTCCATTACATCCTTTGTTGTTGTGTTTATGCCCCAGTGATCCCATTCCTTCAGAGCTCATCTGTATGCAGCCTGCTGGTGTTGTGCATGGCCAGCTCTGTACTCAGTGTATCTATTGCGATGCTCTGTGTAGCGTGACTGTTGCCTGTGCATCATCTATCAGGGGATAGTATAACCTCGCGTTAAAATCATATTCCACTGAATCAGAATTCAATTCCAGATTCCTCCAAGAAAATATCATAATAATACATCTCTCCTGGATTCCACTTGGGCCACTGTCATAGTGCTTCCTGACTCATTGCCTGCACTGTAATTTCTCAATAACATCTTTGGCAGAGACATGATGAAACATTCAATGAATTTCATTGGCTATGGGGGAGAAAAAAAACCTTGGGAAGGTGTAATTTTAGATGCATGAAATCCAGAGGTGCTTACATACATTGTTCAAGTTGTTATGAATATGAAACACCGCGGCTATATTTCTTATTACTGTATTATTCATACATCAGAGAGATGCCACTGTGTGATGGAAAAAGCAAGCTTAAAAATGAAAGCAATGCAGTGTTACTTTTTTTTCTCCAATGTGTTGCATGTTTGAAATGCTTTCTGATTGTACGGCTGTGTCAGTCTTCATCTTCGACATACTTAAATGTTGAATGGAGGTAATGAGATTGGAGCTGAATAACAATGATGGAATTCCATAATGGATTACTGCACCGTACACAATGCCGTGGTTTCACAGTTTCCCCGATTAGTGGTACAAATTTAACACTTGTTAGGCGTTCTGTAAACGGCACTGAGGGAGATTATTTGTCAGGCGTGTAGGATTCAATCAAGAGTCAGCAGTGTGATGCATACGACTTTCACAGTGCTCTCCACAGTTAGAACTGCTGTTTATCTCCCCATTATGATCTTTGCTCTACAATGACTTATGAATTACAGAGCACACAAATTGTGATTACATGACAAATATGTACTATAAAAAGAGTATTAAGATAAAACATTTACAATGTGTTTCAACCATAAATATTCCCATTGTAATTGGTAATGTAATTATGACATCATTATGTCACTTATTGCAACTCTCCTGTAAATCAATATACTGTTGACAAATACAATTTGAAGAGAATTAAATTCTGTCAGGATAATGTTCACCGGCAATGTAATTTTCCAGCTCTGTTTTTTCATGTTTTTGTAGCACATGATACAGAAGTTGAGGAGAAGTGGATGTGATGATAATGAAAAACTTTGACATTGGAGAACAGGTCTCAGTCGGTTAGCTTAGCTTAGCATAAAGAGTCTCCTGGAGCCTCTCCTGGGTACCTCACAGTAAATCATTGCTTCAGGCCAAGAAACAGTCTTCTAGTCCCCCCCCCCCCAACCACCTCCACCATCACTCCCTTTACCCTCATCCCCTCCGTAAAACCACAGCTCATCATTTTTAAACCTTTTTTTTTTGTATGGATGAAACAAACAAGATATAATGTGTTAATTAGGGAAGCTTTCGGGTCATGTTTACTGACATTGTCAGTAAACATTTTTCTGATAGGTTCAATATGTACGTTTTGCTACCTTGCACATCTCTTCGCTAAAATCATTTGTTCCGGAGACAGTCAATGGATTTATCAGACAGTAAAACACTTTCACAACATCGGAATCTGTTCAGACAACTGTAAGAGCTCATTTGAAGTGCTACCTGCTTGTAGATTCGACAGATCACTCAAAACTACATGCTGTTTGACTAAAACTATCAGTGTTTGGTTTATGGTGCTCTAACCTCTGTGCAGCACTGCAGCCAATGTCATTTCTCTGACTTATTCATGTGTGATCTGAAGCATGGCGCCTCTTCGTCAGGATCCATGTCCCATTGACCGCTAAGACTTGAAGTCAGTGGTGCAAGTGTCTGGAGGTCTGTTTGTCTTCATTAACAGTAATGTGTTTTTCCGCTTATTGGCGAGCTGTGTGTTTTGTCCGCGCTTCCTCAGTTTAATCAATATGGTCACATGCATTGACTTGTCAAGAAGTGTTGCATGTTGCAGATTCAAAGAGGTCTGCTGCCCTGTGTATTGATCCAGTGGGTGATATGCTGCTCTACAGCACTGTAGTAAGCTAATATTTTATGAAAATAAAGCATTTCCCTCATGTGGCAGTGAATCTGCATTGAGTATACCAGACCATACATTCCTCTTCTTTTTGGATTGAACACAAAAGAGTTGTAACCTAGAGTCTGTGGTTGTTTTACTAATTCCGGCATTAAAAAGTAAATTAAAAGTTAGATTATTCAAAGTAATGTCACACCTGTTGTTTTCAAGATTGTGTTTACATCTGGATCAGGAGTTTATTGAGGTAAGCATTAAAGGATAAGACTGATAAAATCAATTTTTTTTTTATTGTTGACAAATCCCTTAAAAAGACCAAAAGCAACAACGTGTTAATCTGTCAGACTTCCCTACCCTGTCTTTGGCTCTCACGCCCAAGCCTGTTTGTGTCTACAAACATAAATATTCTAAATATAAGTCACAAATATATACTTTCATTTTTTTACATGGACACATAATTTCCTGACACTGTTGTACACTATAAGTACTTCATTTTTTGAGGGACTGGTTTTGAATTTGGTATGTGGGTGAGTATTTACAGCAGCAGGATAGTGAATATTGACTCAAGATATAGTACAGTGTCCAGGTTCATTATAATGAAGTAACATGTCAGTGCGACAGTTGTGGCACACTGATGTATTTTCAAAGATTTTTGGAAAACAATGGAGGTTGATGGTGTGGCGGAAATTGCATCACTATAGACTCAGCACTCCAGAAATAACACCCAAAAGACTGATGGGTTGAAGAATAAAAATCATATATTGTACAATATGGAGACAGTACCGTACATGGTTCAGAAATCAGAAGGATGTGCCTCCGCGAAGGGTTAACTTATTTAATTATTTATAGTCTTCTAGCAAAGAGAAAAAACACATTTGGCTCTTTTTAAACTGTTAAGTATTAAAAAGAGTTAAGGTCAATGCCAACATTACCCTTCATGGAAATTTTAAAATACTACAAGCAGCAGGTTACTAGGACAAAATCAGATTTCTTGCAGCCTCTTTTCAGGAATGGGCTGAAAATATCTGCACAGCCAGTATGTGGCATTTTTAAAACAACACTTACAGAGGCATACATACAAAGAGGCATTCACAAAGTGAACAAATGGGTGACTGAATGATAAACTTTGATGCTCTATGCTATTTTACTGTCATAATGGCATGGAGGAATAAGCTATATCAGCCAGGCTTTGGTCATTTCATGGGATTTGCTGACAATGAAAATTTCACAAGATGTATGCTTTAAGTCTAGATTCAGTATAATACAGAAAATTCCATTTTCTCTTTCCGTTGCTTTGGATTATTGCCATGCATGTTGGTCCTCATGTCCTTAATAAACACGAGTTTTTAATTTTCTTTGTTCACTATCCACAAGCATCATGAGCACATATCAGTATCAAAGCTATTAGCTGCTGTTTGGTTGTTTTGTTAAAATTGTGGCCATATCTCTAAATCTCCTATAGGTCTTCAATGATTTTATGCCTAAAATTGCATTTTATCTTTTTTCCAATTATGACCCTGCAATTTAGGTTTGAAAAAGGGTCCATGTCTTGTAGGAGTGTGCCACCTCTAGTGATCCAAAGCCACTTGCTCTTCAACCTCTTCAGTGGTTGTAATATGTTTCCATCTTAAGAATGAGTGTTGTGAAATTCCAAGTGCTCATATTTTGACCTTTCTCATTTTGATATCCTCTGTGCTCTTCTCTTAAAGAACAGTCGTTCTTCGTGCCTTGATACTTTTTTTTACAAAGCGCAGCACTGCAATGCAGTTTTCCAGCTGATTCCCCGTATGTTGTCACAGCAGAGGATATCCAGGTCTGTTTAGCAAGACTAATTGCGGGGTGAAACATTCCTGGTCGCAGTTTTCTGGCACTTGCCTTGCAAAGTAGATAATAGTTTAGGCTTAATATGATGAAATGAATGTTTCATATATTCAGTTTGGCACTACAACACCATTTTGAATGGTAAAACTAGCCATGACTCTTTTGATAAATGTCCTTGGTCTTCATTTATGGCCGCTCTAGAATACGGCCATAGTATAAAGCAAAGTGGAAAAGATTGTTCACAATGCAACGACCCAAAACCAACCTGTACTTAACATCCATGCCCTTTCCCCATCCGAACAATCTCATGAGAGAATTTTATTTCTGTTGCAGTTGTGGGTCTGTGTTCATGTTTCTGAATCTGAATGTACAATGTAGGACCGTTAAATGTCGCTTTCTTTCTGTCCCATACAATTCCCACTCACAGTTGAGCTGAGCTGGGGGGTGACTCTGTTGCATTTAACAGTACTGTGACTACCACATATGTACAACACATTTCAGATACCTTAAAACATGATTGAATCATAGATTGTCACTTGCTAAAGTAAGAAATATAAAAAGAAAAATGCATTTTCATGAGGATATTAAGAAATAACCCTAAACTGTAGAAAAAAGTTTGCTGTTGCTTCACAATTATGCTCTATAATTTTCCTTTTGTCACAAGGAAGTAACCTTCCCAAACCTGCCCTCACTCTTTCACTTACTTCTGCAATGACGCAGTCGAGAGGGACTCTCTGGTTTCCTGCCCAGAGGTGGTGTCGCATGACGTGGTACACAGCGGACTTTGAGGATCCTTGACGGAAACCAAGGGATGGAAACTGACCTTGGTGCCCACAAAGTATGACCTCATCTAATGAATCTTAACAAAACCTGATGTTGGTGGCTGAAAAGCTGATTTAAGTGACTGTTATTCCTACGCTAGCATAGACAATAGAAAGACTGTGTTAATTTGATTTGGTATATGCAAAATCAATACCAGTGCGAACAAATATGTGTTATATCGTTTGGTGCCTCTAATTGGTCTCCCATTAGTGTGATTATTCTTTTTAAATGGGCCGTCTGTTTTTAGTTGAGAAGATATGTCAAGATAAAATCAATCAAGCCAACTCCAAACATTACTTTAAATTAGGCTTCTCTGTCCCCTTAAAAATATCTGTCAAACAGGAAGAATGCACATGTCAAAGTTAAACCCAGAGCTAACTTAGTTTGCATGTGAAACACAAATAGAGTGGAAAAGTTCCTCTGCTTAGCTACTTTAGCAGGGGCCCTGCTTAAATGCTCAAAGGATGTGAGTCCCTGGGGAATATGTATGTACAAAGTGGAGGTAAATAAATAATAAAGACATGAATGAAGGGCTAAGCAGACAGCTGATGAGGCTGATCATAGGAAGGGGGTGAGACCAGTCCTCTCTGACGCTGTCAGCAGGGTGTGAGGGTTAGTGGTGATTAAAACTGCTTTCCTCTTACCCGTCAGCAAACATGAACATGCACGCACACACACTGCTATCTCTGCAAACTGACTTACAAATAAACAGCTTAAGCCCCTGTGATGTGCAAAACAGATGGATTTTTTTTTTCTTCGCTCAACTCAGATGGACTCATTTGACTAGCTCTGCATTTCTCTGTGTGTTTATATGCTAAAGCTGACGGCTTCCTCTTAGGATATAATACAACAATAAAAAAATGTATATAGTTTGTCAGTTAGTCAATCAATTAGTCAGGCAATTCGTTGGTTAGTTAATGAGTTGTTTGCCAGAACAAGGCCCTGAACTTTCAGTCACAAAATGCATGATTCAGATGGCACACTTTGAGCCTGTTTAAGCTCTATTCTGTTTTGATATATCAACATGATTGCTAATAATGGCAGTAGGGCTTTGGTCTCTTTATGGCAGTTCACTTAGCCTGGGGGGGGCAAGCATGCTTGGGAGGGCATAACGTCCGACTGATAATGAGGGAATGTGTATAAATCAAGTAACAAGGGAAAGGGTATAGGAAATGAAAGACCTATGTTGATACAAAGGGTCTGTATCTTAAGATTTTTATAAAAAGGGAGATACTCCATCAGAGGAGAGAGGAGATTTAGAAAAATTCTTTTTTCTATAGAACAAATTCATTGTAAGGAAATAATGTATCATTATTGTTAATTTTCTTAAAGGCCACAGTGCATGTATGCTTTATGTATAATGTATAATTCATCTTTAGTGGGCATGAATGTCAAATATACTCATCTCTCCTTTCTGTGCAGTCGATGTCAGAGATGAGAGGTCACTGTACTGTACATGCTTAAAAATATAGTTACAGGCTTAACTAGCTTTAAGGTACATCCAATTTTCTCGCTGCTCAGTAGCTGTAAAAACCTGTAAATGTGTCATAGTTCCAGTCATGATATACTGACAGGAAGAGTTAAAGCTATATATAGAGGATTGCTAGAGGCGCCTTTAAATTGACTTACAGAAGTCGACCCTTCAGTATAATGAGAACACAATGAGATGTTTGAATGTGTTTGAATGATATTGAAAAGCTCAATATGGAAAGAGGTTGCAACAAAGCCAGTAATATTCTATTGGGTCTGAGCAATTTTTGAAGAAATGTAATGAAACTGTTGCCTGTGCTTTATTAAAATGTAAATATGAATTATCACCACTGAAATTAAAAAAAAGCTGGCGTACATGATTAAAGGGGAAAAAAAGTAATACAATGCTTCAGCATCACGGCATTAGACATGTTACCAGCGAATACTTCAGAGTAATATGTATACTGTAAATGATTACAGATTATGTGTTGTTGAAATAGAATTGTAGATTCTTTAAAGCTCAGCCTATTTTTATTTATTTTTTTAAACATCCAATTACACAATCCCTAATGTGAAAGGATTTGGCAGTACTCTGGGAGGAGGAGGTAGAGTGCCAGACAAAGAATGGAAAAAAAATACTCAAAGGACCGCAGTTCATAGAGAGTGGAAGGTGGAAACAAGGTGGAAACAAAGCAAAGACAGGCAGATAATGACAGAGGAAGAAGAGGAAGAGGAAAGATATAACGGAGCTGAGAGACAGATGCGTAGATAAAGGTTCAGAAAGGGAGACGAGAGGACAGATAGGGGGGAGAGACAGGTAAGAAAAGGGAAAAACAAAGATAAAAAGGTTTGATTAGGGTCTATTGCTCTCTTGCTCCCCTCCTACTCTTCCTTCTCTTATTCCACTTATTTGAGTTGTTGTAGAGGGAAGTGAAAACTGGAAAGCATTAATTGTCTCTTGTCACGTTAGAGAAATGTGCCATGACAATATTGCCGTAAACTTCTGCTGCCGTGACACCAGTGTCATCAACAACTTAAGCACCTGCTACTTCTTCTGTAGATTTCATATGCATACTGTAGCAATTAGTGCCTCTCATTTATTTTTATCTTGCCAGATTAATACAGCTAACATCCAGGTTTTATCAGCATGCAGTGAAAATTTGTACCTTTGACCATCAGCAAACTGTCTTGTCAGTGCTGACATTTGAGAGAACGAAGAGTGAAAGAGTCCAAAATTGAAGAAGCTATCATTCCTCTGTACAGTCATCTGTCTTTCGCCATTGTTTTTTCCTCTCTCTAAATTCAAACTGTTACTGAGTTTGCTAACTGACAGTTGTCAGCTCAGATAGCTTGGGGCTTTTAATAAGTTTTTCTGAATGAAATTATGATAAGTCCCTGATAACAAAATACCAGGAGGGAGCTAATTAGGGGCCTGGTAGAGACAAAATAGAAGCTTGGAGAATTATTTTGACTGAGCACTAGCATGCTCTCGGGAGACTTGCGTGTTAGTGGTTAGTTTGCTACAGCTAGCTCTGCAGGCTGTCGCCATGTCACCGAGCTTCTAGAAATATTTTCTGAAGAATGCATGGATTCATTTCCCTTTGCCACTTTGTGGTTCCAGAACAAACAAAAACAAAAACAAAAGGCAGCAGTATACATTATGGAGAAGACAAAAGACCTCACGTAGTGTAAAATTCATCAACTTACTTTGTGTTTGCCACCGTTAACCTGCTGTAGTAACAACAGGCAATGAGATCAAAAAAAAAAGTAATTATATATCCATCATCCTATATCTAGAGAGCAAGGCTGCTATATAAATAAACATGCACATATGGTAGAGCCCCACCTTCAGGGATATATGTATTTTTTCATTTGGAAATTTAGCTCATGCTCTAATGAAATATTCACCGATCGATCCCCCTGCGGCTGCACCAAGCTCAACATATGGTCATTGTTCCGCTCTCTCTTCACTCGTGGCGCAGTGCTATCCTTGAGCCTGAAATCCACTCCTGATTGGAGGAGACACTAAAGGCACCTGTGAATCTGCCATCTTTGCTTGTATATATTTATCTGCGCTCAGTTAGCCCTTTCCATCAGCCAAAGTTCAAGTAAGCCCTTTAGGGCTCCCCAGGGAGCTCCTGAAGACCTGTTTCAGACGACAGTGGACTGAACACACCTTTAAGCTTTCATCTGATTCTCTGTCTGAGGTGAGATAGCCGTCATATTTCTGTCCATTTAGAAGGTTTCAAATAGGAGGAGGACTGAGCCAATCCTTTATATCCTTGAGCTTTGTTATTATTATTATTATTTTTTTTGGCCCACTGAATTTCATTTTCTCCTCCTTCATGATATGAAGAAATCTTGTGATATCCTTAGTTCAGTTTGAAATGTAATAAAAGTTGACCACATCATCTCTAGATAACTGACCTGCCAATGAATGTAACATGAGGACTCAGTTTAAACAATCATTTCTCTGCCAGTTTATAGTCTCATAATCCATTAAGACAACATTCACAGCATCAAATATTAATCTTACTGTTTACAGTGCTAAGCCAACTTCAGTATAATGATATACTGTACAATACGTTATTGTCCCCACGGGTGCTCTTCAAACCCTCCCCTTCTTTTTCCTTGACTCCAACACTGTAGTGTTTATAGCACAATCTGCTTTACAGTATAACAGCTTTCACACTTCAAATGATCTCCACAAACATTACACCCATAAACACATTTTATGATGCCATTACATACTCAGGTATTGCGCATGTTTGAAGCAGACTGGACAGACTTAATTTCGATATATCCTGATCCTGGCATAGAGAGGTCTTAGACAGGAGGGAAATAATGACTGTAAAAAAAAAAAAAAAAAGGTCCTGGAGCAGTGCCATTCTATAACACAGCAGCATGATGATTAGTTGGTCATGTTCCTCTTTATTTAGATTGACAGGACACATCTGTGGAGGGGACTGGGTGGCTCCAAGCAAGAGGAGACCAGGTGTGAATATTTCAGCAGGTACATGAGTACATGGAACATCTGGACAGTTGGATAGTTGGATGGAGCAATTGGAAGAGGTGAATAGGTGGAAGACTGGAGAGGATATATTAGTACTACACATGCACCAGTGTTCTCACAATGACACACCATCACTTGCTGTTCGGTGGGATTACTGGGGCAAGTTGCACAAAACTCTTTGTTGATTCAGGATTAGAACTCTGCATACTAACAAAGACAGGACTATGTATACTCATTCTTTTAGTCAGATTTATGTGTGCCTGGTAAATTGATAGATTGGCCAAATACCTAAACAATGAGATTACATGTTATATTTAATCTCCATGTCATTTGTGTGTATGCCTGGTCGGAAGAATCCCTCAAGTGTGCACATTTTCATGCCACATTCTTCTTTTATAGATATGTCGTATTCATGGTTTTTGTGTGTATGTGTGTCTGTCTTTTTCATCTGACCTCTGGAGATCAGAGCTGATGTCACACTGTCTGCTGTGAGTCCACATGAAAGAGTTGTCCCTCAGCGTAACATGTGAATCCATCTTTTATTTCCAACACCAACCTACTAAACAACGTAGTTATCCAGTTGCTAAAAGTTCATGGTTTATATGATGCAACGTCAGTCCTTGCTTCCTGGGCCATTCCTCTTGATCAAGCTTTGCTTAATCTCATAGTAAAAATTCAGCCCATGCAGTGAGCTCTTGACAAAAAGTTCAGAAAATGTCTATATTTGTTGTTTAACGTTAGCTCAGCCCAGAAGCCTTGAGTGAAACAGAAAACTGTACTCGGTGTGAATCAGTTTGGGTGATATGCTTAATAAGGTCAGCATCGGCACAGATATTGATAAAGCGAATTTGGTCGGTGCATCATATACATAAGTGTGTGACACAAAATCTTTCAGTGTAAAATTCAATTATAGTCTAGTGAGGCCTTTCTTTCATCTGCACTTGTGGTTTTGTTCACACTTGCATTTTCAAGTAGTTTGAAGCATACAATGACAACATACTGTATAGTATTGGTGAGAAGTTATTTCATATGCTGTGCATCATAGCAGGTGTTCATTTACAGTTGTGTTTGTATGCCTATGATTTTGTGATGAGTGGGTGCTTATGCATTCACTCAGTGCATGAAAATTGTTATTGTGTTCCCCGTCATTGCCTCCAGCTGCTCCAGAACAACACAAAATGCTGCGTGGCCCTCCCTGCCTCCCTATTCAGACACAAACATCAGTCCCCTCTGGGCAATAGACGCTGCGCTCATTCATTAACAGAGATATCAAGGCGAAAACAAGCATGACCCCAAGGAATCATGGAAGGAGAGAATAAGAGAGGATGAGGTGTTTAGCTGTAGTATCCTCCTTCACCTCTTTTCTCGAGTGGTCCTAATTACCGAGTGTCTGATGTCTCTCTCATCTCGCTGTCTGTTCCCAGCTACACTAGGCCCTTGGTGGGCTGAAGAAGTTATGCTAGTGTCGGGCTGACCATGATGCCTTGCCGCTGAAGCCTTCCTCCTGCTCTGCTGGCACAGTAATGCTCATTAAAGACGACACCAAAGGGACTTAACCTCAGTCTTCATCTTCTGCTCTGCATTTCCCCTCTCACTTAAACAAGACCCAGTCAGGAGTGGCCTGTTAAATCCACAAATTCCCTCCAGCACCACCTGTCCACACGTCACAGCCCTAAACTCTCTGCTCTTACTGGGAGCGTGAGACACCGACTGAGACTACCTCATTTCCTGCTGGGGTGTTAACATGTGCTGCAGGGATGCCTGTTGCTTTGCCATGTATATTTAGGTGCTTTTTTTTTCCTTTGACAAAGTCTTAATCTTCCCTCATTGGTGGGATTCACATTTTTAATCTGAAAAATGAAAAACTGAATGTGTTCATGACTGATGAGTAGACCTGCACCATATAAGGAAAATTTACAATGTGTGATGACACTGGTTAATATTGCGATGACGATATGACTTGCGATAAATAAACAAATATTGAAGTGGTCATTGAAGCTGAAATGCCACTGTGGGTCATCTCCTCTGTCCTCCTCCCTCTAATGCAGTTAACATGCTGGGGGTGGGGCTGCTGTCTCAGGCTGTAGTTATACGTTTACAAAAGTTTGTGGCAAATGAAACTGCAGTCTACACACAATTATCCTTTCAGCTTGTTTATAATAGTTCACTATTAGCTTAAGGTTAGCACGCTGCACTTGTGTAAAACAAACCACGGTGGGTGGGAGAAGTTGAAAATATAGCCTTTCTAAATGTTTAAATGTTGTTGAACAGGTGACGTGATGGAGGACACCAATTGCTTTTTTAGTTGCAAAGGTTGTGATGACACTCACAGAGCTATGACTGAAGTTGTTATCAGCTCCAGTTGAAAGTCCACTCCTCACTGGTCTCCACCACCGCCTCTGTGCTGTCTGCTGTGTATGCAAGAGAGACCGCAGCCCGACACCATAATGCAGTAGTTTTTTCCTGGTTCATTTGGCTCAAGCGCTGCACCTTGAAAACCCTGCGTGCATGGCTTGTTTAAATAAAATAATTCCTTCTAATTCATCGCGTTTCAGTCCGTCTTTTGCGATGTGTGTATTGCACATGTTGATATCGCGATGACAATGAAAAAAACATTAATCAGTCAGCGCTACTGATGAGCCTTGCAGTTCTTTGACAAAAGTTTTTAACTGTGTTAGTACTTTTTGCTATTGATGTGGGTGGCAAGTAAGCAATATGAGACAGACACAGGCAAGCGGGAGAGCATGATTGGATAATGATCCTCGGACAGACTTTTATGGCAGAACTCATCAAAAGCTGACAACTGTTCACACGGCCAGCCACCATATTAGCCGCATTATTTTTTTTTTCCCCCGTATAGATTTTCACAGAAACAGTGGCCTGATTTGGTCCTTCCAGTGCTATTTCTGAAGATAATTTACCACCATCCCCTCTGTTTATTATATTTCATTCAACAGCTTATATGCCCTGACCTGTCTCTTCCAATTAGCCTAATTGGAGAAATAATTCCCCGTCTCTCAAACACAGCACTCTTTCACCTGGGGGTCACATTGATGTTAACCCTCACTTTGGCATAATGACACTGGGAGCCACACAGCAGAATATAAATGTGAAAAGTTCGATGTAGTACATTCTTGTTTTTCATGTGTAATAACACTACAGAGAGGTTTGTGTCACATGCTTTGTCTCTGGGGAGAGAAAACATACCCTCTCTCCTTCTGAACTGTTTGGATGACACTACATTGAATTCTTTTTCCTGTGTTGTATTTTCTAATACATGGGCAGCCAATAACGTGGGTGTGCTTGGCCATGAATTATAGATCTGTTGTTGGCACAGGGTGTGTGGATATGAACTGTGCATGCCGGGGCCAGATAAGGCCAGATTTATACCTTTAGCTGCCAGGCGCAGACTCGAGGAGCCAGCTCACAAATTAAATGGAAATTGAGTTTGAGGGAGCTAATAAAACAGCTGTAGCACCCGCATACAACACCATGTTCTCTTAGCATACAATGCATGCATGATGAAAAAACATGTTAAAGGATTGCTGTGGTTCTTGATGAGCAATGTGACTCTTGGTGTTGGGTTGCTGTTAGTGAATTCATCTATGTACACTGGAGGCTGGATGTGGTCAGAGGCAATGGGGAAAACATTTTGTTTCATGATTATGAAGACAAATTCTCTGTCAAGACTCTGGCTCCCAATATTTAAAACTTTTTTTAATGTTTTTTTTTTTAAGTGATCCATTTGTGCCTATTACACAAAGGGTGCCATATATTAAAAGTTTTGCTCATAACATACATAATTGAGAGGGGACATTCTGTTGCTCTTACTTTCTTGTACTGCTCTCAATAATGTTGCTGCCTCTATTTCAGTAATTTGGTTATCAATACAAAACCCCCGAACCCTCCAGCTTTTAAATTTATTATTAGAGTCTAGGAGATATGTAGTAGTTGACATGTTCTCAGTGTGCAGCCTGAGACTGAAGGGATTTTTTATTTTGCAGAGCTGGTCAGGCATCAAATGATGCCACAAGGCTAAGGCTTTATCAGTAATAGCACTCTGTCTCCTTTTGTGTCAGATGGAGCTCATCAGGCTTTGTGTTTACTTTCTTCTTCTTCAACTGATATGTGATAAGCGTATTTTATTAGATGCAATAATGTGGCACTTCATGACACAGAAGTAAAGTCAGATTCTGCTCAGTGTTGGTTCACATATGATGGAAGCATCAATCAAACACTGAACTCTCGTATTCAAAATAACTACAGTGGTTAAAAAATCTACATCTAGCATTACCTGTCCTTGTGGTTTACTCTCATCACATTGTGCAAATACATGCTGAAACGGTTCTTGATTTACTTTATAAAGGGAAAAACATGAAACACAGATGCCATGGGATCAACCCCATTTCATTGTCATATTTTTACTCAGAAAATCAATTTGTCTCTTTTGAGGACATTTTAAAAGTAGTAAACCTTCATAGTCAAATTCCTGACTTGGAGGGAGTCAGTATGATATCAAGAGAGAGGTTGTCTACTGATTAAACTGATTTTTATACACCCTGAAAGAGAGGTCATGTATTAATAATGACTTAAAATATAGCTACATGCCAAAATGAGATGAGCAGTCATTAACACATATGTTTGGGTTAATTATGCCACATACCAACTTTAATATCTTTAATGGGCCAATTTTCTGATACTGTTATGTAATGAAGTGACAGAACCCCCCCCCCTTCAGGCATGGAAACATTTTTGATGTCTCCAGGATTATCACAAACTGGCTTTTTGGTGATGCCCGACACGCATCGTGAGTTTGCTTGTGAGGTGTCTTCCTGGATATATCCCCGCTCCACATAAACCCACTTCAGCCCAGCCATCCATTTCCTGGACAAAGATCTGAGGAAGCATAGAGTGCCCCTGGAGGTCTCAGCTTGGACATTTTTGTTGTTGTTGTTAATTAATTACCTCCCTGAAGTCTGACTGGGCATCCCATGCTGAAATACCACCCAATGCTGTGTTCTCATTTTTTGCTTCACTCTGCCGTCTCTTTGCCCTCCTTTCCATGCCTTTGGATCCAAGGAGCATATCTAGCCTGGAGATGAGCTTCAGGGTACTGGGCAACACTGGCTTTGGAGTGTCATGGATAATGTATGGCACTGTATATATAGATATATGTGTGTACTCCTTTTGGAATCCATTCTACTGCATTAATAATTAGGCAAATATCCTGTCAATAAGCCTGTCATGAAATAGAAAATTAAAAGGAATATTCAATCTAGAAGCAATAAATTCTTGAAGAGAGGTAAAGGGTCTCTTGGGAAAGGCTGAAGTAGGAAGATATCATCAATTATTTATGGAAGATACACTGAGAACCTATGTGTTAAGTTGGCTGGAGATATTACTTCAGCTGACTTAAAATAAATGAACAAATAGCAGCTTTTTAGGCTGCCAAAATAGATGAAAAATATCACACATCATGAACAGCTCCAAACAACTGTCTTTTGACAAGCTGATGGTTAATCTCACAGTTTCAGTCTAATGCAGATGTTTACTTTTAAAGATGCTACAGGCTTGGTTGTGTATATGATTTTCATTCTTGCAAGCAATTTGTTTCTTTAGTTAAACTCCTTTGGCCAAATTGTGTTTGACTGGCTCTGAATGGACGTGAGGCAAAGCAGGTTTGAGACACTGAAATGGTTTGTTGTTCACTTATGCAGCAACTTAAGTGAACATAAACGCCCACATTAAACTGGGTGAATTAGCAACTTGTACTCGATCGGTAGCTTGCTTTGTTAATTCTTTATTTTCTTTCATTTAATTACTTTTCCTGTAGCAGTAAATTTGGCATGACACCACCCTTCCTGTCTCCAAGCTGTGAATCAATTAAATCACTGCATCAAGAATAGCAAATGGTTACAGTTGAACACACCGGGTGGGTGTAGGAAGAATGGCCTACAGGCCTTAACATTTGGTTGTATTGATGGTATACTGCGGTCCAGCATGCTGCACGTTTTTGTTATTCATAACAATCTCTGCTACAGGTAAAGGATCTGCTGCATGGCCAGCCATAGCGGAATGAAGAAACACTTACAGACAGTAATGTGCATCAGGCCAATGAGCCATTCATGGGCCTGGTGCCATGTCATTAGTCTTCCAATGACACCGGCAGAAGCATGCCTAACGTCCCATTGTCTGTAGCAGTCAGAGAAAAGAAAGGATGACAGTCCAGGTTAAAGTTAAACTGAAAATCCACACCAAGCTCTGGTTGTCATCACCACCCTGCCACCCCCACTCCTCTCTCTCTCTCTACCTCTTTTCATGTGATATATTCCTATGGGATGCAATTTTTTTTTTTTTTTTTTTTAAACGTTGCCTTTAAGTTCTCATTTCTGGTGACTTTTGAAAGCAGGGCTCTGATTTTGTGGCCATTACCATGATAATAGCTTAAATTTCAGATTCAGACTCTGAACCTTTAGTCAGCCTTAAATGAGGTCCCTTAAGCGAGCAATGAGTCCACTAAATAGCAATACATATACTCACCAGTCACTTATCCTAATTCTGTCTGGTCCACTTTCCCTAGCAGTAAGTATAAATGTCCCTCTAGGGCATATATATTAGGACTCAGAATAGAAAGGTATAATCCTATGGTGGAGTAAAAATGTAAGCATACTGTAGCATTGTTCTTCACACTGATCTAGTGTTTGCTATAGAAATGTAGTAGATTCCCACAACTGTCTGTTGGTTAAACCCTCCCTCAAGTTGTCAATAATAGCTTGGTTGCCACATGTAGGCTCCCAACCAACCTGTTTTGAACTTGTGACAAATGAAAAAGCTGCAGCTGTTGCAATGTTTTGCCACTAATTACCACTATACTGTTGTCATATGTTTATTGGGTTGAATTAGTAGTCTGTAATGACATTGTACCGTGAATAATAATGCTAGCTAGCTAATAGTAACGATGGTCATTTAGGTGAGTGCACAATGGCTGTGTTCGATTTGAGACAACACAAGGTTAAATTTATTCCCTTATTTTTTTATTTATTTTATTAAGTTTTTTAATGTAGTTAGCTAACTGTTGGTCTGGTATTCCATATTTATTCCATATTTTCCATATTTATTTTCTTATAATGCTCTACCATAATACTATGGCTCACTAGCTGTTTCATTAACTGGTGGGCATGCCAACTTTTTTCACATGTAAGCTTTAGCTTTTTGTCTTGCATCTTTACATGGTGTTTATTTAGCTTATTAGTTCAATTCACGCTAACCCAACTAAATTACATTAGCTATACAGTCTACCATTTACAGTACTGTGCAAAGGTTTTATGCACTAAAAGTGAAGTGAGGAGGCTTTCAGAAAGATAATGCCATGAACAATTGTATTTATCAAGTAACTTCATATAAAGTGCAGTAAACATAAAAACATTCAATCAAATTTAGATTTGTTGTGATCAACTTTTGCCTTTAAAACAGCACCAGTTCTCCTTAGTACACCTGTTTTTCAAGGTTCTTGGCAGGTAGGTTGTTCCAAGCAACTTGGAGAGCTTGCCATTGTTCTTCTGTGGATTTAGTCCATCTTTAGTGTCTTCTGTATCTTCATGTGATCCCAGACTGACTCCATAATGTTAGGATCAGGATTCTGTGGGGACCAGACCAAGATAATTCTTAAATGACTAGCTGCATGTTTAGGGTTGTTTAGGGTTGGCATGCTGCAATCAATCAGATGCCTCTCTGGTGGTATTGTGTGATAGATAAAAATCTAAATTGCCTGAAACCTTTGCACAGTTCTGTGTATAGCCATTAAATGCATATTTAAAACCATTTTGCAGGGTTTGATTTTCATACAAGTCAGCTGGAGATTTTAACAAGGTGAATGAAGATGGAATTTTCAACCAAATCAGCTCGTTACATCTGATAAAATCTGTTATTGACAGTTGCTATTTCAGACAGAAAAAATAGTTTTTGCAAAAATCTTTACTGTAAGACGCATGTACTCACAGGATACACTTGTGTGTGAATGTGAACAGTCATCACCTGAGTCAAGCTTAATGGACTGTCTACTGTATTATTCCCTTTACCTGTGGATGTGCTTCACAAACTTTGTCACACATGGCTCGGAAAGCCTCCAGTGGTGACTGACTCTTTCAAACACACAGAACAGCCTGTAATCAGTGACCTTTTGTTTGTAAACCCCCTTATTTTATGTTTTTGTGCCACCTCAATTCAGCTGCATCACAATCATAACTGAACTGTGGCCTCTGTAAGTTCCCTTCACTTATACTTGCCGAATAACGGTGATAAGTCTAGCATGTGATCACAACCCACAGACTGCTACCCCTGCCTGTTTCACTCTGTTTTCTACTGCAGACATAGCAAATGTATCTTTGGCTTGATTTCTAAGCCATTTTAAAAATGAAATATGACTAAATACATTTTATAAATTATTATAAATTTAGTTCTTAGTAACAAAGCATACGCAATACTCACACAGGGCCAAACATATTTGACTATCAACACTTCAGTGAAGAGAGATAAGGACATTACATTCATTCATAATTCAGAAATATATTACATATTAAATGACCTTATTGCTAGGTTCAAAGGCAGGGCAGCCTGAGAGTGATTTAAAAGCAGGGTTGTGATTGGCTGCACTGGGTAATATTGCACCTGGTCAGTGATTGACATGGGGTCATCCACAGAGACAAGGTGAGTGGGAGGGTCAGCGTAATGACGAATGAACCGTGCCATTGCTATTAGGTACAAATCTGCCCCTTTTCTCTCTCTGAAGCCATGCTTCTGTTGGGTAATGTGCTGCAGCATTATGTTAACTGTAGTTCCAGTGAGGAAGGCGAGGGTGTGGGAGGAAAATGGATGCGGGTCATTTAAGCTTCCATGAAACAGAATATGAGTGAGTTGTTGGTAGCTGTGCGAGCTTTAACCAGAATTTTTCAGCCATTAGATAATGATTTTGATAAAAGCCATTCTGTGGGAGGATGATAACAGCACAAAGGCAATTAATTTGAACCCAGCATTCAATTTCGTCTGTGCTCGAAGGCTATGTGGAACACTGGGTGAAATCATTTCACTGATAATGATGTGTACATCCTCACCTTTTTTTGACATGTTTCTGTCCGACTTTCTTTCAGCCTAAAGTCAGACGAGTTGACAAACCAAACAAAAACTTTTTTCCTTTTGTTTAACTTTGTTTCCAAGCTTTGAGTGTTCTACATACTAACATTTGCATGAGCGCTGAAATGAAACACAAATGAAGCCATCTGGATGTGCAGTCTTCACTTGCATCCAAGGAATCCCCTGAATGATTTGTGCGAGACCCAAAGGACCCCGAGGCATCAGTTAATCTTTGTTGTTTGTTATGTTGCTTCCTGCAGCCACTGTGATGTTTATAGTGTCGGGTTGTGGTTGAAGTGGAAAAAAGGCAGAAAAAATTAATCACAATAGAACTGTGACAAATGCCATATTTGGCAGTTTGTGTGGTAGCCTTCTACAAAATGTTCACTGAAACTAAATTTATGTGCTACATTACCCCTTCTCAAACTAATTAAATATTCTCTTTGCAGGGAACAGACTTGTAAGCACTTTTCAATTAACCTGAAACTAAAAGCATTTTCCACGACTTTAAAATGCATGAAAACGACAATCGACTCCTTTTTTTTTTCTTTTTTTTTAAATTTAAAACATTATGCAACAGACCTACAGACTAAGAAGTCAGGTTTTATGAAATATTTGAGATTTTTTTCATGTGGGTTGTAAAGCAGATCTGATCAACTAAAGGATCATAATTCCAACCTAAAACAGTCTCAATGGCAGCCCACAAGCCACTGAGTCATCTCATGTGGGAGGGACAGACAACAAATAGTGGGGTACATCAGAAGACGTATGCAACTGTTCCTGCCTTACAGCATTAAGTATTCAACAATGTTTTAGACATGCTAGCCTCAACATTCAGTGTTATCATGCTGGAACATATGCGTATAAATGCACACACTTAAACACACCAAATGCCAGTGGAAAGAAGCACACAAAAGGGGTTTTAATTGGAAAGCCTGGACTATGTGTTCAGTGTTGATAGTGGTGCATCAGTCCAGAACTGATCATCTTTATGTGTCCAGAGCTGCCGAGTTGTCAACTGTAGATACATAATGATAAAGCCCACTGTTGTGTGTGAGTGTGTGCCAGAAGGCAATTGTATCTTTATTTAATAATAATAGTGTGATTGGTAGAGATTGATAGCAGGGAGACATAGCTGGGCAATTATTATCCTGATTGAGTGGCTATGGAGAGGGGTATCAGAGTGCTGTTATTGCTGCAGCCTCCAGCTGGCTCCAGAGTTTAAGGGAAATAAATGACTTCAGTGATTAACATCACATTGATGTTCCTTTCTCAGAGAACAGAATGAATTGTCAGTCTTGGCACTTAATGGCACAGGGAATATCAAAATTACTATAGTGCCACAGATCACTGCAGGTTAAAATCTTACTAAGGTGCCTACTCTGTCTGCTGATTAAAAAGAGGAAAGCAGTAATGAACTGAACGCTTGCTCTAATCCATATATTGTTGATTTATTGTACACTGTATTTGAATGATATTGAAACTGCAGTATTTTCCGGGTGGAGAACAGTGCCAACTGAAAAATCACCCATTTTTGTGTAAACACAAGAACCACTTGTAACATGCCAGCAAGGACTTTTTTCTGCAGATGTTCTGTTTGATTTTATCAGACTTTGTTTTGAGACTAATTCAGCAACCTTTGTACATGAGTATGATAAGTTGTTATTGATAGGCTAGTCTGGAGGAATTTTTATCCGCTGCCAAGAGTTTGTGGATTTTTTTCTTTTTTTTCTCTCTTCTGTGACGGATAACAAGTCAGGTGCTGCTTTTATTGTATATTTCACTGGATACTTACTGAATAAAGTTTTTATCATAGCATTATCATATTATTTTGATTACCAATCAATACCACATTTTGTGACCATTAAATTGATAGATTTTTTTAAAGATGACAAAGACACTCTTACAGTTACAGAATAACCAGATTCCACAAACACAGTTGCAACCACCCAGTAGTTTTGACAGCTTCGATCATGTGTCACTGTGCCACCATAGTGTCAACCAGCCAGAAGCACCTATTTATTTTTTTTTACTGTCATTCAAACAGGAAAAGATGACAAGTCATCTAGACTGACATGTTCATGCAACCAAACTTCAAATGAAGGTTTTCCTGACAACATTTAGTTGTGCTTTTAGCAAATATTTACCACAAGGACAAAAAATGTCAGTTTCTGAAATGGCAAAATGTCAGGCGCCAGTTCACCTGCAGCTGACATTCACAAGAAATATTGCTTCTCTGAAATGCAGGCTAGAACATTTAGAAAAGTCAGAATCAAGCAGATATTTTCACCGTCGAACTATTTGTCCCCTATTTTAAATCTCTGCTGGTTATTTGTCAGCTTTGTTGTAATTTATTGTTTTTTCAGGTGTGATTTACAGTTCTTTGAGGTTTTTTGATGTAATTAAAAGCACAACTGGCATCCCAGTGCACAGTTTGCTTTTGAAAATCCAGGTGTGGAGTTTTTTTGTATGCAGATTTAAAATCATCATTATTTCTGTCAATTGCTACCAATTTCCTCTCTCTTGTGCACCATCTCATCTGTGTGGTGAAGAAAACAGAAAAGACACTGGGTGCCGTTTTACCTCTTTTTCCTTTTCGTTCTACTCTCTCTGCTATCTTGTAAATACATTAAATAACAGCAGACACCTACCAGAAAAAGATATTAAAAAAATAAAGCTGATGTTCTTCTTATGAAAGTATCATAAAAATAGTTTGCTTTTTATCTGTACATTCTGAAGGATTATCCAATGAGTGTCTTAACTGAATGAAGGGTGTATTGATCAACCACTGTAGGTGAGGTTCAAATATTATTGACTTCATACTTTAGAATGTCATAGAAACACACAAAGCACTGAGTGAAACAGGTCAGAGACTTTCTGTGCACAATTTAAGTAGTCAAGCAGACAAACACACCTGGCCACTCGCACACTTCCATTTACCTGTCTCCCCTCTGCTTTTGACAAGACAAATGATGGGCAATGGGTTACAGAGAGACAGAACGAGCAGGGGGAGAAAGAGAAAGAAGAACAAGACAAGGATCCAGCTCTAATACCTTGCAGCGCCAAAGCGTTATAAGCACAGAAATTAAGGTCAACCAGTGTTTGTGTGGTTGCAATAGATTAAAGTCATAGCATCTCATAATTCACTCCTGTCAGACTCCAGTAGGGTGGCTCTTTGAGTTAGGAGGGATGAAGAGATTGCCCTCCCATGAAATCATAATATGAGTCACCATGTTAAGATGGCTCTGTGTGCAAAAAAAAATGGTTGTTTGTTTGCTTGGCCTTTTTTTTTTTTTTTTTTTACTAAATAACTAAGATAAAGTGTATTAATCTGATTAAAAAGTACAGAAAGGAAGATGGTTGTTAGACCATGGATGTTCAACCCTAAATGCAGATGGATGGTTGGTTGGCAAACCTTTGCATCAAATATCATTAGATCAGTGAGGCTACCAGTGAATATAAATCTCTTAACTCTACAATCCTCACAGTTTCTCAGGGTAACATGATATAGTGTCGTACATCTTGACTGGCTTTGTCCATAGTGTTTGATGGATGATCCACTCTCTGGTATACTGTGCTGATGACACCATAGTTATTTCAGTGTCCTCCTACATGGATGCCATTAATTATAATACAGTACACACACACACACACACACACACACACACACACACACACACACACACACACACACACACACACACTCTCACTCTCTCTCTCTCTCTCTCTCACACACACTTTTTATTACTACACCTTAGAAGAACTCTTGTGGCTACATTATTAATTCCTAAACCCAGGCACAGGCAGAAATGTAATATGGAGGAGGCATCAATAATATGCAGGTTTACGTGTTAAGCCAACATTACACCAGTGCTGTGTTTGGAAACTGAACATGACTCATACTCAACAAACCACAATTAAGATTTCATCAAAAATGCACAATGTAGGTGTGTGTGTACAGGATGTTGGCAAGAATGTGTGTGAATATCTTCTTAGAGATATTCCACAACCTATTGCTGCTGCATACAGTAACTTTGACTTTCTTCCTTCACCTTCAACTGTGGACCAAAAAGGGACTGGTGGTGGAGAAAAAACAATGGCAAAGAATAATTTCATTGTAAATAGACAGTATTTTTCTAACATCAACTTCTATTAAACTGCAAGCCCACTTACTCTCTTCATAACCATGTAAATACGTGACATGTCATGGTGACAGCAAAATGTGAGAGAACAGATTATCTAGGGAACTTTGATCAAAGCGTCACAGGAAAATTACCTTGCTGAGGTGTGCAGCCCGTCACCTGCAGCTCTTCATCTAACAGCTCACCATGGCTGCTGCTGCTTCTTCCTTTATTCCCTTGCAAAAATTATAAATGATCTGGATGGAAAAAAGTTGAAAATGACCATAGTTTTTGTTTTGTAGGAACATATTTGATCGAACGACTGCGGGCTGCGGTACCTACAGTGATGAATGCATTTGGGTTTCCTCTGGCTGCTTCACAATAAAAGCCACCCCGTGTTTTTGCCAGTTAAATGCTTTTAATGGGAAGCAGCTGCAAGATATTAAGTTTGCATTAGCAGTAACTTAATGCATCATTCTCCTGTGAATCTCTTGTGCTTAGCTTGATAAACTGAATCCAGCATTTGACTGGTGGACTCCACTAATACCAATAAAAACTTATATCTAGAGAGATATTTTCTCTATGTAGATACAGTGGTAATAGTAGAATAAATAACAGCCCTAATTAGCATAAAAATAGGCTTTGATTTTATTAAAATCTAAGGATTATAACTTAAGCCCTTACTTTAACCAAAAACCAAGTTGTAATTGTAAAATTGAATGCCTTACCTTGAGAGGGATGAGCTTTTGTCTTTAAATGGCAGGACAGTTCGCCTAATCTGACTTGAGCTGAAAACAGTGATGTGAGTTGGGTCTTTAGGATAAACCAAACAACAAGGCCTCCATAATATAGGACTGTTGTGTTTGGCTGCATTACAATTACAGATGTTCCTGCCCTTTCTACTCCATCTCCATGTTGATTTATATAACTTGGTTTAATTCTAAGTGTGACATTTTGCTTATTCAGCTTTTTCATTGTCACCCCTATATTTTTGAAGATGCAAGTGTGTGTTAAGTGCCAATGCTAAATCCTCTGTTTAATAGCTGCTGCTGCTTTTCACTTCCCTTAATCTTGGGTGTAAATATTGACTTGAAATCAAAGCTGGCAGGAAGCTGTTGCATCCCTGATTCATTTGGCTGTTAAAACTGTTTTATCCTCCAGGCTGGAGGAGGAAGAATATACGTATGTGGCAACCGGCCAGCCGTGGTGGAATAGATATGGGCATACACTCCACCTACTAGAATTTGAAATTAATGGATATTTTCATCTAAGCCATGCCTGGATCTACAATGAATGATCAATAGTGATGGGAAAACAATCAAAGTAATATATATATACATATGTGTATGTATGTGTGTGTGTATTTGTGTGCGTGTATATGTAGTTTTTTTATGACTTGTTTGGTTCAGAGAAGCTTTAACAGGCTGGTGTATGGATTGTTGGATTGTACATCAAAAGCTGTGGCAGGCTATTTATTTTACTGCACATGCACTTGAAGGTCATTATAATGTATATTGAGGTGACAACCATCTGGACAGGGGTAAGTGAAGGGTTAATGGGACACATATCCAAAGGTTTTTGGGAGGAAGTTGGATGTCGGGCGAAGTGTTGCATCTTTTTGATGGGACATGTCAAGCCAGGACTGTTTGACTTATGAGCTATTAAAAATATGTAGATGTGACAGGGCTCCTCATGAGGAAGGCTGATGTGAATTCCCTGTTGGTTGCTTAGCCAGATCCATAAATAAATGAACACATCAGTGAATGAGTGAAGGGAATATCAGAGGAGACACGCTCCATGATCTTAGAATGAAAAACAACCTCAAACAGTATTATTTCTCTGGGTCTCAGTCGATGTTCGTCCTCTGATTGTTTTGCAGCAGACGTCCCTCATTGCACAATGTCAACTTGGACAGAATCAACTTGACAGCAGTCTTGTCCACTGAAATGTCTTGATGTCATGGTGATAAGTAACCAATCAGACAGATGCTCCTCTGTGTGAATGTGTGACCTCACTAACAATGAGTGTGTCTCCATAATGGTCAGTGAACATGTCAGATTTTTCAGCCCACAGGATCGATGAACTTCAAAAGTTACTTGAGGTAGTTTTCTCACAAGAAGCAAATAAACTAATCCTGAATAAGTAAAGTAAACTCTAAGTGGAAAGTGTTTATTTATGGACATTACATCGTTGTCTGAATAAATTAAAATTTTGTTATCCGCTCTACACTTAAAGTAAAAGTTTGAAAGTTTGAAAGAAGTGCTTATTCGTTTTCTTTGCTGAGATCCAAGTAAGGAGATCAATGTCACTCACATATCTGTCCATAAAATATGAGGCTAAGTAAAGAGACTAAGCCTGCCTAACAGTAACTTCTTGCAGTCTCTGTCACTACTCCAGACCAAGAAATAGTCCAGCACTGCTTTTGAAAACCATACCAGGTCATATTTGCACTTTTTTTTTGCATGGGTTAAATAAATGAGATACAGTGTGCTAATTAGTGAGCTTCAAAGGTGCTGGTTGGCAGATTTTTGAACCCTTGGACAGAGCTGGGCTAGCTGTTTCCCCATGTTTTTAGTCTTCAACCTAAGCTAAGCTGTCTCCTGGCTGCTTGGCCATATTTAATAGACACAGATTTGAGAGCTGTATCGAGCACTCCCCTTTCTAGTGGAATTATTATTTAAACATGCCCGGGATCTGTAGGGATTGTAGTGTTTGTGAATAATGTTGATTTAAAAAACAAAAAAAAAACACAAAAAAACAAAATTGGTGGGTAACAGAATTAGGTGATGTTTTGCTTAAAATACACTAGTCTAGTTTTGTGAAGAGGCTGACATGTTTCAGAACAGACTTTATAGACTTAAAACAAAATAAAGCATGTTGACAGAAACTGAACACATTCAGCCTAAACAAGAGTATTGACTCCTACAATCCCACTTCATTGTTTTGTCTAATACATTTCATCTCACAGTTTGCAACCAAGATAGTCTTGAAGGTGTATTTCAGTTGCTATAGCTATAATCAAGCCTAGGTCACAAAGTGTAAAGACCAATCTTAGTGCTGAAACATCATTGAAGTACCATATTCCCAATGTCAGCAGACTGAGGTTAACTGTATAATGCAATGTTACATATTTAGATGTTTGTGTGAATAATGTGAAGCAAACAGAGAAAAACAGCTGATGACAAACATGAATGAAAAAAACACATAAAATATGGCTAACATAGTCAGATTTTACGTGTAGCGACTAGACGCGATAGAAATGACCTGAAGATGTAACATAGATTTAACACGCAATGCCACACACAAACTCTATTCATTTACAGTGACTACTAACTCTCCATCAGGTGCCTGCCTGTGTCACTGCATGACCTGATTTTGCTGTTTGCTCGCTCATGTGCTGCAGGAAAAGATACCCAACCGGACAGTCAGTATGGCTGTCAGCCTGTCAGCAGGGACTTTTACATTTTTTAAAGTGCTGCTGTTCGTCTGTTTAATTTGGCTGCCATCGAGTTATATGGATGCCAGAACACATCAGGAATATGCAACAGAAATGCACAAAAAACACATTTCTATTATATCTAAATAATATATCTATATCTATTATATTTCTGATTTACCTGTGTTTTTGGAAACAAACTCAAAATAATATATAATTTGTAATAACAACAAAATGCAAAAATAATTAATATCTGTTGTGGGCTTCTATAGACACACTGAAAATAAATACTGTTTTCATAATGAGAGGTGGAAGTAGTAAATCATCCCACTCTATCATATTTCCTTTAGTCAAATCACAGCTATTTGACCTTCTTCTCACTCTCCTCCTCATACTCCAGCTGGGCTGCTTCATTAACTTTTCAACCAGATGCAGCACCCTACAAGTACAAACAGACAAATGTATCAAATGGAAGTACTTCACAACAATGTGTCTGATTTGGTACAGAGATGCCAATATAATTACTTTTACTCCCACATTAACAGTTTTTGACAAGCAGCTACCTTACCTTTCATCTTGCAAGCTCCACCAAATGTGTGTGTGTGTGCGTTTGTAAGTCAAAAAGATTACTTGCTGAAAAGATAAGAATTTGGCTTCAAAGTGAATTAACTTATGCAGTTATGTGAGAAGTTTAAATCTGCTTTTCACTCCTTTCAAATGAAAGCTGAACCTGTGGTTATAATGAACAATAAGCTTAAGCTATTAACAGTTGAAGCTGACAGAACAAAAAGGGCCATAATTGGAGCTCAAGTTTGTTGCGGTATGTTCAAGTAAGCTCAATTAAGCTATCCTCAGATCTCTGTATGACAGTCAGACTGTATGTGTGAGCAGTCAGAAGAATATGGTGCAAGCATACTTGAGACTCTGTATTTTTTATTCATTAAAACTGCTTTATGGCGCCTCTCAGCTCATTCAAGAAAATCAGTGGATAAAATTGACAAGGCCAAACACATTTGCAAGTCAGGCATAACGCGGTATATTCTGATATAGGGAAAAAAGCCAAAAACCATGCCAGGGGTGAAAAATCCATTTCAGGCGTATTTGATGTGAGTCAGTTTTATTATTTACCCTATAATTATGCCTCGCTCCTTCATTAGGAGGGCTATTCCTTGATACAACTGCAGTAGTTTGAAGATATTTCTCAGGCCCATGCTGTTAGCCCTCTCCTTTGAAGCTGGGATATTGATAAGCCTCTCAGTGGGCTATGATAAGATCCTCTCTTTAGCCCTGATTATAATGATTCATTTTCATTAACATAGTGTACACATCGACAACCTCTATCCAAAAGCACTGCTTTAAAAAACTACTATCACAGTCTCTCTTACACTCGCAGTGTATTTTTGCAGTATTTCTGTTGTTTTTCCTCCAATATCCATTACTATCTAATAGCCTTCTTTCTTGCTTCGGGCTTATCAAGAGAACACCAAGTTACACACCAATTGCCCTGTACACATTTCTCTCGCATACACTGCATTTTTGCTCTCTGTTTTGATATGGACGACACAGACTTTTGACCAAACAAAAAAAAAAAAAAGTCTCTCTAGCCCAATCTCTCCAGAGCATTGTGCTGTACAAATCCGTTTGAACAAGCCTTAGGACAAGAGCTGTTCAAGTCACACAGCACTTCGTAATCTCATCCCCTTTTCTCAGACACAGCCGATGGCTTCTGCTCTGTTCAAATAATATACAGTTTCTCTGAGACAGCAGATCTCACTCCATCTCCCCAATTCTGTCCCACTGAGACAAGAGCAAGGAGTGAAAGTGCTGCTAAACAACAAAGTCAATAAATGATTAGGGATGTCTGAAGTTTTTGAATGGGGTGTAAAAACTAGGCCCCTCGTGCTTACTATGAGCTGGCCTTGTCATTGGAGATTTTTCAGAAAGGTGACGGCACAGAGCTTAAGCATTAAAGCTCCCATCGTGTTTCTTCTCTTTTTTCTTGTTCTCTGCAGTGGCAGTAGTTGTGGAGTGACTGCCAAACTTGGTGGAACTTGTAAATAGAATAGTGCACTGGAGGAAATTCAAGTCCATTTTGGGAATTTGAGAGTTGCAGAGTCAAAGTCGAGTTGAGTCGAGTCGAGTCGAGTCGAGTCGAGTCAAAGGGAGGGCAGTGCATTCTTTTTCTCGCTCGCTCACTCAAAACTTTTATTTACCATAGAATTTGTAATGGTTTGGTGGAGCAGGTAGAGATGGTACGAAGCTAGAAACCACATTTACAACACTGAAAAACACTTTTGAGAACGTGAAAGAGAATTATTAGTGTGGGCGATATGGCAATAAAAAGTCATCAGTGGACAACTTAATTTCAGTGGTAGATATCACCCCATTCATTCTTCAGTATTCTCTACATTTCTTGCTGTTTGAAAAGTTAATAGCACAAGATAACTACAAGATGGCTACTCAATACAAATGACTCGACAATTACCCTGCCAGTTGCTGAGATCAACTGCTCCTCTCCCCACCCGAACACTCACAATGTTGACTACATTCCTAGTTTCCTGATCAAGGTCGAAGACATAGAATACTCGATCTTGTTTTAAAACAATCATGCAGAAATGGCTTCATTAAAAAAATACAAACAGCAACTACATGTTTTGTAAAGCCAATTCGGTGCCCAACGAGAATTAAAATCTTACTGAAATTAAAATGTATTTTTGATATGAAATCTGTATATATCTCCTCCTAGTGTTTGTTTTCAAAGCTGTACTTCCCAAGAGAAAGAAATATACATCTCTAGGGCGCCCTATTAGCTCATCTGGTAGAGCGTGTACCATATGCTAAGGCTGAATCCTTACCGCAGTGGCCGAGGTTCGAGTGTGGCTTGGGCCCTTTGCTGCATGTCATTCCCTCTCTCTTTCTCCTGACTTTCCCTTCTCTCTCTCTCCACTCTTGCTTTAAAACTAAGCAGAAATGCCCCAAAAAAACCACAAAGCAATGTGCATCAATTTTTTGCAATAGTGGTGTCTACATCAGTGTTCTCCAGAGGGGCTCTGACTGATGACACAAAAGTAGTTTGGAATATTACTTCAGTTCTTACCGCCACACAGGCTGTTAACCAGCTGGGGGCGGTCAACATCAGCCATTACTGTTGTGCGATCGCTCTCTATGTTGTTCTGTGTTGTGATTCGAATCACAGGCTAGTGCACAGTGTGGTGAGGTCACAGGAGTGCCTGGTGATGTGCGCTTTGAAAGTCTGCTCATTTACCATCACCATGGATGTGGTCACCATGGAAAAGTTAACAATCCACCTCTTAACAACGAACCGCTGCTGGGAAATAGAGACTTTGAGCTTAAACATTGTTCCCAGAAATACCTCCAAAAACAGTTTTGTTCCCTTTTGAAAAAATGAAGATTGTGCACAATAACTGTCTTCATAGGTTTATTTTCCTTTAACAAAAGACAAGGAGAATTCAATTCAGTTGGACTTAAATAATTCCTTGTTTTGTCCAATTTAATACACTGTACACACACAAACAACACGACTACCAGAAAATCATTGTCTTGTTTAATTGTCTGTCAGGGTCTATAGGGTCTACAATATGTTTATATTGCAAGCTCCCCTGACAGGACCGCCGCATAATTATTTTTCTAGAGTGCATAAGCAACAGTACGAGTAAGGACACCAATTGTGAATAAAATGGTTGTTTCTCTCAATCCTGAGGGGAGTCATCCAGCCAAGTGTATTTGATCCATAAGTGCTCACTGACAGAGTTCTTCACAGTGATGGCATTAGCTGCAAGTGCTCAGCTAAATGCAAATAATGCTGACTCTCAACAATACACTCTAAAGTGTCACTTCAATGCAAGTGTGGCATTTTAAAAACAGTTGCTGGTTGGTGCTTTGTCTCTGAGAAGGACACCTGGTTTTCAATGAGAGAAGAAAGACAGACATTAGAGGAGAGGAGCTATAGTATAGTCTTATATCTCACTTTTGATTATCCTCAGTTTCCCTAATTGGGAGTGTGCCCATTAATGAGGCAGAGACAGACACATATCCAATGAATCTTACCTGGGATACTCACAGGAGACATGAGAGAACACCTCTTCTCTTCTCTTCTCTTCTCTTCTCTTCTCTTCTCTTCTCTTCTCTTCTCAGATAAAATGGATAAAACAGATATAACAGGTGCACTTAGAAGGGTGTCTCATTACGGGAACCATCCTCTCACTCTCATCTGAGTTTCAGGATGGTAATACTCTACATCGCTATTAATCTAGCCAGCAGGCTAATGATTAAGACTATCCTTTTGAGTTTGCCTGCTAGGATCAGAGATAAGACATACCTGCTTTCTACATTGGTGTTGAGATCAAGGATTAGGTGCACTGATTTCTAGATTTACATTCCAAGTTGAGATGAGAACTTGAAGAAGGGAAGTGTTGCATCTAATTGTATAAGCTGGCGTCAAAGCTTGTTATAGTTACATCAGCAGCACCCTTAGGGAGCATGTCTAGGTCCATGGTAGGCTTGACCCAGCAATATTTTTATTTTGCTTAAATCACTGTCGATTTGAAAGATGTCATTCTTAGTGATGAGTCTCTCCACAAAAAGCAGCTGTTTTCAGGGAAAGCTCAGATAAATCCTCTTTACGACTACCTTCTCCGCACCAAACAGCAAACTGAGAAAGTTACCGACGAGTTGGTGAACATGGAGCTTTGTCAACTAAAGAGCGAGACATTTCCCTCAGAAGTTGGTGGACATAAGCATAACATAAGCAGGGCTAGAGAATAATGATTTAGTTGGTGGACATGAAATAAAATGTTTTTCTGCATCTGCTGTCTAAATAAACAGCTGTTTGCTAACACATTAGCCATATTAAGTTTATGAGGTGATGATGTCTCAGTGTTGTGTTAAGAGCTTGTTGCATTGGTCCCAAGAGCCAAAAATAAAAGGATGCAGATTTATATGTACAGTATGTCTTGACATATATATGTTTTCTTTGATAAAACCCTGCAGTTCTACGTTAAGTGTTACTGTAAGAGAAAATTGTAAAGTTGTAAAGTTAATGTATGTGAATTGAAACAGGAGTAAGTGATGTATTTTAATACTTTGGCTAATATCACTTATTACATGCATCATAAATTACCAACACAGTATCGTGATACCATAATCAATTATTTAATATTTACCATTAGGGCTGTCACTTTTTTACAAAAATCAAGTTTGAATGAATTTGAAATGACATCCAATTTGGTCAAATGAATTTGAATGCCCCTGGATCACAAGGCAAACCACTTGAAACTAATTCAAAGGATCCGTTGTCCATAAACAGCAAACTGTAATTTTCGAATTTGAACACGTCATTACAGTTGAATATTACTTGTAACTATGTTTCCCCCACGTTCGAAACGACTTTGAATTTCGAATAAGAAGTAACAGCACTACATTCCATACTCCCTATCTCATTGGGAAGTCATTTCTGGCATTTGAAAACAACATAATTTATCTGACTGATTATATGATTGACTCATGGGTTACTCCTGTATACTTTTACTCCTGTACCCATTTTTTTTTTCCTGATGTTGAATTTCTAATGTCTTTGTTAAAAAATCTTGGCCATCCCTTTTTGGCATCCCTTCATCTCCTATTTCTTTGTGGCGACAGGTGTCATTCTAGTCTGATGCTCAGCTAGTTGACCAGGAATGAAGTGTTTGGATAATCATGAGCAACCTCCTGGAGTCACACACACATCAGAGAAAGGACTAAAAGCTTGTGTGTGGGAGCATTGACAGCTCTTCTGAAACGGCAACTACGGTACAAGCTAGGTCATCACCTGAGACAAGGGTTAATATACACACCCCTTATTTATGATCTTCAGGAAAACAGAGCTGGTGACAGAAGATTTTTTTGCAGATAAGGTCAATCACTGTGACATGTTTCAGCAGTGCACTCAGTAAAAAATATAAAATGTGCCTCACCATCCAGGTGTGTCAATCAGATAGACACTGATTTAAGTGAAATGTCAGTTCATCTGCTTGGTATTCATGCAGTCCCTCCTCCAGATAGTATGTTATCCAATCGCTAAACATCACTCAAACGTGAAAGCCACGAGCATATGCTACACCTTACTTTGGTTGTCTACATGATTGCTAGCAAGGAGCACATTCCAGCTAACGCTATTTGCTTTGATTGATTTTTCTGCATATAATAAAATACTACCATTTCCAGTTTGTACCGACTGTTGGATCAGAGTCTCTGTAAGCTGTGGTGACTGCTGCATAGTGCTCCCTTTGCTCCTCCTGGCTAAAGACAGCAATCTGTAATCTTTTGTTCAATCACCTGGGAGAGATTGAGGAGAGAAAAAAGGGCAACAAAAAACAAAAACATAAACAAAGCGAGAGAATGCATGAGCTGGGTGTGTGGGAGTACCTGTGTGTTTGTTTGAGAGTGTGCAGAGGAGCAGAAGCAGCTGATGAGCATTATGGTGTTCTGAGAATAGCCCACAGAGGAACACTGCAAAGCCCGAAAGGGCTTATATTCCCCCCCCCACAAAAGGACCTGCCTGAGCATTAAACACTATTTTTTTTTTTTTTCGAAACAATTCAGCCACCAGTGGCAGCCTATCTCCATGTGTCTCCCTGTCTCATTTTTCTCTTCCTCCGTTTTTTATACATTCAATTCCACAAAGTACAGTTAGTTCCTGTTAAGCCTCCTGGACACAGCAGGAGATCATCATGCAAATGGGCAGATGCACACACAGCAGTATCATGATGCATTGTTTTTTAAGGTGGCTGTTTTCAAATCTTGATGTTTAAATCTGTCTGTTTTCGCTTTTGAGCTGACATCTGTGGAAAAAAAAAATTATGTTAATTGAAATTCAGCAAGAATGCACCCAGTGGTGCATACTAACATGCACTCTGGCGGATGTAGTATCTACGCTGTGCTACAGCAGTCATAGCAGGAACCCTTAACCCGATAAAATATACAGACTGCACATATGCAACCAGCGGTCCAAAATCCAGAGAGGGTATTCAAGGACTTCATTGACACTCTAAGCATTATGACTGTACTTAAGCAAAATCATAGGCCTAAATGACCGGTTTATGCTAGAACCACAGTGCTATGGTGTAGTATACTAACTCTCAACAGATTTGTATGTTGCCTTCATGTAGTTATGCTCCCTATCATCAACAAGACATCTGCTGTCAGAGAGTCAGCGGCAGTTGCAGTAATCAGTGTGCTTCCTTTTCCACCTCTCTCTGGGCAACCTCGATAAGAAGAAGGAAAAATGTGGTGTCATATTTATTCATGACCAGCTTTTCAGTTCTACATTCTCTCGTCCTCTACTGAGGCTCTGTATGTACAGGCCACTCTAGAACCAACCTGAAACACAGATTAATATTGAATAGCACTCTTGTTATTTTATCTAAAAAAAAATAACAAAATCATCATTATTATTTTTTCTGTGGTCTGTATGAGCAGGGAGAGAACAGTGATGGAATAACCTGCCTTTTTTTCACCTGCGTAATAAAGTAGATCAAGATCCCCTTTGTGGATAGGCAATCATTTTCTCATCATAGCAGGAGAGGATAGAGGGAGAAAAGAAAAATGGGAAATTGAGAAATACACAAAAGTAGAGAGAATATTAATAGAAAATAGAAGGATGAAATAGACTGGGACTTGTAAATAAAGTGAGTAAAAGGAGAGAGCAGAGGAGGAGAGAGAAGAAAAAAAAGACTGTAATGTAAATACATTGTAGATTTAATTTGATTATGGCAAACATTTTGCCAGCTGGGCAGCTTTCATATTAGACACTGCTCGCTAACAGCCAGTAATGTACAATACATAGTAGCTTGGTGATGCAGTAGGTAATTTGATTAGTCAATATTAATTAAGCAATATGTAATACCTATATGTTTTTCATATTGAAAAATTAATGTATAGAAACCCATGTGATCAATAAGGAAAGGTCAAAGGCAAAACCCATCATATATATATATTTATCTAAATGCTATCCAGCATTTTCTATTTAGTAGTGAATGTTGTGTTCACATAGCACACAATGATGCTTGTTTATTTTTATCCACTGCAGTACAGAGAGGGGAACTCCAACCAGTCTGCCATCTGAAAGGCTGACTTAAAGATTTGTCCTTCGCTGAATGCTTACTTAAATTCCAGTTTGGTCTATTTATTACATCCTGGACATTTGCAAAGAGGTTGGAGTGTGTGTAAGAGGGGCTTGAATAATGTAATACAAAACTGCTGTGCTGTGTTGCCTGCTAAAGCACTGCACTCAGAATGATTAGTACAACACACTGAAACACAACTACTTATTTCCTGTGTGATTATACAGGGTAAACAGCTTCATCTGCATCTGTACTACAAATTTGTTTATTTAAGGTACAAACTGCGCATAATTTATGATAATGACAGCAACGTGTTATATTGAAAAGCATGGATAACATGGCTAAAATTTCAATTACCCAACTGTGTGTGTGTTGTGTTTGTGTGTTTGTGTGTGTGTGTGTGTGTGTGTGTTTGTTTGTGTGTCCCTGTCTCTCTTCCATGAGCATGTGTATTATTGTGAAGCTCTGTGCAGCATATCCATTGTTTCTAATGCTTGGTTAGTCAGACATAACCGTGTCTTCCTCACCTGAACACTCACCGAACCAGAGGCACACACACATACACACACAAAAACATGGTTTGTTTACTGAACAGCCTTGTCCTCACTGTCCCAGGTCCAAACTTGTCAGTCGCTGATGAAGCAGACACATGCTTACAGTGATAGAAGTCTGTATGCGACACTCCTTCACCAAAACAACTTTGGACCTGGACAGTGTTGATGTGACAATTTCCAGCTGCCTGCTTTTGTCTCGTATTGACTCAGTCTTTGCTGCCTTCTCTCTGTTTCTCTGCCTGTTTGTGATTCTGGCAAGTGCAGACAATCTGATTTTCTAACACAGGCAAAGACACAGATAAATGTGACAACTTATTTTCACTCCTCTGTTTGATAAAAATCCAAACCCACGTCTTTCAGATGAAGTGAGCATCCGTTTGAATTAAAGTGTTGGGACTATTTCCTTAAATTTTCCTCTGTTGTTTCCCTAATGGTTCACTCCTGAGAAGGTTGAGGAGTAGGAGGAGGGGGAGGGGGGTGGCAAGGTACAATTGCAACAACTGCTTCAGTAGATAATGCACATGCAATGCCTCTTTCAACCACTTACTGTCTCTCTTTCCTCCTTCGTTCCCACAATAAAGCATTCACTTCTGGCATATATTCAAATATTCTGATTTACCATTTAGCAAGATACACGCCTTTCATTCCTGTTGTTTATGTGCTCGTAATGTACTTCAAAAGTGTGAAATTATTTTTATGTGTGTGTTCTTGACATCAGAGACAATTTAATTCTACTCTTAAGAGTGCGTTATCAAAATAACATGAACGCTGTTTGTTCTCCGTGACATGTACTTCTCAAAGGGAACGATGCACAGTGAGTCGAAGTGTTTCAGTTTGGCTCCTGTAAGTCATTAGTGGAGATCAGACTTGAGGAGAACACTATTAATGAAGATTAAGATAATAGAGCACATTTGACATTAAAGAAATAAAAGGGCGCAAAGGCAATCGGCAGGACAAAGGCTTTTTCTGAGGCATCTCAGTCTCCTTTGGAGGAATTGTGGAGTGACTTTATTGGCCCTTTAAACCTCTTCCTCTTTTCAGGAGTTTAAATTGAACGTGCAGCCTTTCCTGGGCCACTGTTTAATTTCCTGTAACGTAATAAACAGCCAATTTATTACAGCCGGCAGAGCAGTGCTTCCTCAGAGAGAGCTCCTCACTGAACGCTGCTACAGCTTTCTGTTCATTTCCCAACAGCCAATGGAAGACTGCTATTATCAGTATACTCTGAGGAACCTTTTAATACATGTTTATTTAGCTGCCAACAGTATTAATCAAATAGAAATGAGTAAAAACACATTTTTGCTTTGCATTAAATACGTAATATCTTGGGTATGGGTATGAGAAAGCGGAATAGGCTGTATTTTCTTCACAGAGAGTAAAAAAAGGGCTATTTTTAATTCTGGTCCTTCGGTCAAGGCTATCACTTTCAGAAGGAAACTGAGGTAATACTAAGAGCGTCATATTGTACCTCAGGCATGGTATGAATTGAATTGACCACGGCCTGAATACAACAATCATACCAGGGCATGCATACAGCGTTTTGTATATAAAAGGTTTGCTGATATAGCTTGTTTTTATGTTTTTTTATTTATTTATTTTTATTTAGCTGTATGTCTGTGTCTCTATCTTCTTTAGAATTTGTCCTCAGCACTGTACGTTAGTATATTTCTAGTCCATTTCCTTACATATGTCAAACACTTAATAATTCAAAGTCTACTGCTACGTGCCTGTAGCTTTTTGTGTTAATGCAAACCCCCAATGAGAGAAAAGGAAAAGGAGTGTTTTTGATACACCTGTGGACACACTCCAGTAAAGGTCTAGGGCAGAGCAGTCCTTTACCGTGGAAATTTATGAAAATAGGAGGAGGAGGGGATTTGAATAATGCGCACGAAGGTGACACCAAGGCTGGGACGCCCAGGTGTGGATGCTGTGTGTGATGTTAGCTTCAGAGTAAAGCCTCAGTTTGAAATTACATTGGATCTGTCACTAAAGGCAACACTGAGTGATTAAAATTGTATTGAATTAATTTATGAAATCATACTCTTTCGAGCTGTCATGTAACTGACACCTTGTAAGGCATAACCAGGGAAAAAACTGCCAATCAAGAAAATGTACTGTGCTTTGCATACAAACTAAGGGTAATTTTATTTTTACAAATCTACCTACACATGACAAATGCTATGACACTTGTCATTATTAATGCATGTTAATTTAGATTAACATGCATTAATGATTCATTTCTAGATTCATTCTGTGAAACAAATGAAACTACAGTGTAAGACAAGTTGCTCTATTTTGGCTGCCTTTGAATGTTTAATGTGTTTACTTGAAACGGGGTCAGTCAAGTCATACAAGTCAAATAAGTCTACGGATATCGTTTGTACGAACATGGTGATAACTAATTGGACCAAACATGGGGGCCACATGGGTATAATTCACATTTTTGTTCCTCAAGCTGTGTGTCTTGAGGCTCTCAAAGCTACAGTCAATTTGCCATACTGTAGAGTCAGGACAGTCTCATTGACTGTAGTTGCGCCCTGACCCTTTAGCACTATAATCAGGACAAATGTTCCCTTGGAGTGACAGTTTGGTCCATGGATGCATATTTCCAAAACTAAAGCCCAGATATCCATGAAATCTTCTGTGGATGTTCATGGTTGCAACAGGGTCAAAGGTTTATGTTGACCCCCTGACCTTTCCTCTAATGTCACTGTCAAAGTAAAACACACACTTGTACACAAGATGTGTTATAATCTAGTAGGCAGATTGCCAGAAAACTGTCATTGTACCATGGGGATCACTGCTTGTACCCTTGATCAATGACCTCATGGCCTTTTTGCTATAGCACCCTGAGAGTTGGGGCCCCATGACTGGTAAGGCTTTAAGAATAGTAAAATTGTCAGTATATTGAGTGGGGAAACAGGAGAAAATTAATATCTTGAAACATTAAAGATCACTGAAGTTGACCATGATGTGGACAGCATATTGTACAGTGAGGACATGTCTGTGGATGTGGAAATGTGACACACAGTTAAAATTGCAATGTTACTGCAATAAAGCTTTCGGCCACATGTGGCAGCACTGAGTGCTTGACTGGTGAGAAGCGGTGCAGTCAGTAAGAATAGGCGATAGGCGACTTGCTTAGTTAGTAAAGGCCCACAATGAGAACTGGAAGAGCATGGGCTTCATGTTTCAACAGAACTACAAACATTAAGTTCGAGTCGTTCTTATTTGCATTATGTTGTTTTGTTTGTGTTGTTGCTGTCATGCCATGTGCTCATTGTGACCTTTTAAACCTTTGTCACTGCAGCTGTATTTAGCTTGTTGTGATTAGACTCTGGCTGCTTTCACACTTATTAAGTGAGAGTGGTTTGATGCATATGAATACGCCTGTTATGTAGCCCAGGTCTTCAAGTAAGCCTATTTAAAAAAAAAAAAAAAAAAAAAAATTTTGCATTGAGTTTGTGTTATTCAGCTTCTGCAGTATCAAGGCCTAAAACCTTGCGACCTTGTGTCTGTGATAGATTCATAAAACGAGACACAGAGTTTTAAGAAAGATAGTAATTGGAATGGGAAATAAGATTTGTCACAAAATGTCCTCGATGATAGTTTTGCATGAGTTGGCCTAAGACTTTGCACCTGATGCTGAGTCTTCTAATGTTTTCTGAACTACCCTGTTTGTTTTAGTTTCAAGGACAGTTGCATCATCACAGTTTATGTGTCTGAACTTTGCAGTCTTTGTGACAGTGCTGATATTATGTGACATTGTGTCAGATTTTCGGTGGACTTTTTCCTACATTAACAAGTGCCACTGTCGCAGCTTGGTATTGCTTGTGCATACAAACTGTATTGGTGTTAAAACAAATGATTCAAAATGATTTTGTTATCATCAAGGTTATGAGTCCAGTGGTCTTTCATAAGCCAGTACATAACACAAGCCACTGCCCTCAAGCTTGTCATTGACTTTATCAGTTTCTTGTTTTGGCTTTTAAATGATTGTCCTCAATAAGATGCATAATATTTAGTTTCTTAACGATGGGCATCCAGTCCCATCTATTATTTAGGTAAAGCGTTGAGTGGACAAAGGGACCTTGTAGGGCTAAAACAGTGAAGATTGTTCTGAGGGTGGTGCTAGAATACAAGCCATATTTATGGTCTTAAAAAATGGTTTTCCCCTTGGGAGCATGAATGTGCTTAGCAAAATTAATTACAAGATGCCTGTTAGATTATGTGATATCATTAAGTGTGCAAAAGGGTGGCCATAAATACCCATACTAAATTTTATGGCAGTGTGACCAGTGGTTCTTGGAGTATTTTGCTGTGAACCACAAATGGATGGGGCAGACACCCAAATTACCCAATAACCCTGCGCGGTGGCCCCACCACTAATGGGCCCAGAGACATCAGTGCATGTGCATCATGTGCATTCAGCAACGTCCAGTCAAGATACAGCAGAGCTGCTGGTAAACATACTGGCTCCATTTCTGGGAATTTCTGTACAGTAAGTGTATAAAAGAAAACAGTTTCCGACACTTGCCAACAAACAAAGTAATATGCAAACATGCTTTATTGCATTGTTTTTTTGTAAACCATTGTTTATTACTTAAGTAGGCTTGACCAGTGTAGTGCTCAAGAGCTATATAAGCAAACATGACTTTTGAAGGGTTCTAATTAATGTTCAATTTGTAAAGTAAAGCTATCACCTTTGTCTCAACCCCTATCTAACAGTAATAGCTAATAGTCGACAATATTGTCTTATCACTTTTATTTTTTAATGGGTTAGCTAACACCTTAACATGACACATATAGTACCGGTACATCTTTTTAGACTTCATATCCTGCTATACAGTTTATTCAAATCACCATAATTATTCATAATAAACACAGTAAACCTTAGTCGTGAGACATACTAGGTCTAAATGATAAATAGGATAAAAAGAAATATCATGGCCCACACTATATTTGCAACTATAGTATCACCAGGTGTGTTTTTTAATGGGAAAGGGAAATATTTTATTTTGCTCATTTACTGGTATAAAATATCACTGGCTTCCTGAGTGTCGGATACAGTGTTGTGAATCAGAAATTGTAACTTTCTAAAATGAGCAAATATCATTTTGATATTTAACTTCCGGTTGTCCCCTGGCTTAAACTGTAGTTGTTTAGTCTGTTTTTTAGACAAGACATGCAGGAGTAATAAAGCTGAATATATTGAATTGACCCATCTATGATATTAAATGCACCTCCCTCGTACAGATTTAACCCAAATGGTACCAATGCTTTAGTAATTCTCAGGCTTAATACTGTGGGATCGTGGTGATTTCCAGCTCCCTCTCACATTTTGCTGCTGTGTGATTCGTGGAGGAGAGGAGAGCTGCCTTAATATTTTTAAGAGTTCACATCCTCCCTCCCTTCCCCTCTTTATGTACATCTGCAGCATCACAACATTATCTGTTTCTCCTCTATGCAGACTAAATATAGGTGATAAAATATTCATTATGATTGAAGTATTCTGAAACAGATGTATAAGAACCTACAGAAAATCTATAAGGTAGTTGAGCATATGATAATCTTAAAGGAATATGTTGCTTAGGCACAACATGATCGAAATGAAGCATCCAGTAAGGGGGGGAAAAAAGCATAAATATGAAGTGAAGAAACTTGTGCAAAGATAAAAGCAAAAAGATTAAATGTGATGAAGAGAACAAGGGAAAGAAAAAGAAAAAGGTGCATTACCAATCTCTATGTGAAAAGAGCTGCCGCTGAAGGAGCAGAGTTGGAGCAGTTCCCAGCCAATGGCGGATGAATATTTAATGATCCCAACCAAGATGCAGTAATTACAAGGGGAACGGACTGTCATACTGGAGCACTTTGTGCAGAACACCCTGGCATCTGCCGATTAGTGCTCTTTATGGTCCCTGTGCCTCAGGTGTGACACTGTATTTGGTTTAGGTCACAGGGAGGGGCTGTGACAGGAAGCGGCACAGACACTGCAGCCTGTTGTGGTGCTGCTCAGCTGTAAATGTGTCAGGAACGAAGCATCTCGTTTCTGCTGTTGGTGTCTGCTGAAACCTGGGACTACGAGATGAAGAGATCTGATAAGACAGGTGAGCAGAGTGAAAGCAGGAGATGGCTTACTGTTTAGTGACAAACTGACTTCCTCACAACATCGGTGTGAAGATATAATTTTGCATCAGCAGTCTCGCTATCGTCAGGTCTTGTGCGATCACAGGACTTGCGGGAATTTGTTCTTTACGTCGGGGTAAGGAACAGGTAGCAGAAAGGCCATAAGAGGTAGAAATTCTGCTCAGGTTTGGAAACATTTAAAGCACATTACAAAGCTAACGGGCTTCAAAGACATTCCTGACTTCAAAGCATCCTCACCCGCCCCCACACGTCTCCCATCTCACCCCTTCCACTCTCTCCCTCTCTTCAATCAAGGTCAGGCTAGCGTTATCAGTATGATATGATAACTTTTTATTTTGTTGTTGACAAAACACCGATTGTGTTGATACTCAATCATATAGCATTCATTACCGCCAAGGAGGTTATGTTTTCACCCATGCCTTTTTGTTTGTTTGTTTGTTTATTTGTCAGTAGATAAGATAAGATAAAGGTTTGGTGCCGATCCAGTTAAAGTGGCGGGTCCAGGAATTTTTTTATCACTTCCCTCAACATTGCGAAATTGGGCATTTTTTACATCTTTATTAATTTCTCCTAAAATAATGTATGGATCTTGATAAAGAAAAAAAAAGTTGGTGCAATCTTTGTACAATTTGACGTAGATCCAGATAATAATCTGATGTGATGGATGTGTGTAGGATGGATTGGCCCCGGCGGAGGTATGGGCTCTACTGAGTGCCGTTCTAGTCTGAATCCGAGAAGCCCTTACTTCTGTTATGGAATTTCTGTGTAACTTTTTCATAGTCTCATGGTCTGAAAAAAAACTTCAGACACACTCAACCACTTTTACGAATAAAGATGGGTAGCAAAGTGTGACATTGAGTGCAGCCCTTACTTTCTCTTCAGTTAAGAAGTTCTCTCCTAATTTTTAAGTATACAGTATAATAACATTTTTTTTTTTTTTTAGTTTTGTGCTACTTTTCTAAACAGAACAAAACATGTAACCTTTAAGATTATGTGGCTAAAGTAGATGGTACAAGTACATTGAAATATTACACTATAGGTGAAGAAGTGCTTGAAGTGTATAAGGCTATTTATCTCAGCTTTATCAGTTATAAAACAGACCTTGACTAAGTAATTCATTACAAATGCTACTTTTAACTGTATATATGAGGACTGACGGTGTGGGTTGGTTTTACTAGCTGTGCACATATTTTGTTAAAATCATTGTTTGTTACTCATTTACTTTCTTTTTTTTTCTCTTTTTAAATGCCTTCATTTCTCTGCTTTTTCAAGAGGATACCTGGAGGGAGAGCTCATGCTTAAGTGAGAAAAAGTATAGTGTCAGATCACAGTTCAGTGAAACTTCTGTGTTTTGCTGAATTATCCAAACTTTGATTGTGTATATGCGTTTGTCTAAATCTCTGCTAATTATTTATAAGTAATTTAAGTGATAAGTAATTTTACATTTGAGTATTATGTGAGTGGATTTTTGTGTTTTTTCATAAATAATTTTGAATAGACAATTTTTATTAGCAACTAGTTGTTGAAATGTGTTGTTGGGGTTTGGTTTTGATAAGTGATTTTATGCTGCATTTAATGTTAAATGATTTGGCTCTGATATAGACAAAAACATTTCAGTATCATTCAGCTATAAACCCATACTGTACTGTAGCCAGCTGCAGAATGTAGGAAAAGAATATTATAAAAGTTGAGTTAGTAAGAATTGTTCTGAAAATGCAATAAAGCCTGTAAGTAACACAACTAATAGTACACAGCAGGACTTCATGAGGAGAGTGATTTGAGTCATTTCAGGCTTTTGACCATGAAGATCTCAAATTTGAGTACAAGTGTTAAGTAATACACTTGGCATTTCTTTGCTAAAATGATTGAAATGATAAACTGATTTTTAAAGTATTGGTGGAAAGTACATGATTGTCACCTTTATGAAAAAGCTGGCCTATATAAAGTAGAAATATCCGGATTAAATTAGACCTTGATAAACTTCATAACTCTGAAGTAATCTTGATTAGTTTTTCAAGCAGCATCGCTTTCTCCTGGAGCCCTATGATTTTTGTTCTCATATTCTTTCTTTATTTTCTCAGTTTAAATTATTTGTGCAGCGAAAACCGTACAAGCAAGATTCCATCAAAGATAATACTCAGTGGCCTCAAGGTAGCGCTAGAACAATGAATGTCATATTTTTTTTACAATCATCTGGAAAATGGCTGAAGTTATCTGCACATTTGCTCCATTGGTGTTCTGTGCTAAAAATGTCAGATCTTCATGCCGTTTTTTTTCAAAAAATCAAACAAAGTAAAATGATGTAATCCTAGGCTGTTAATCTGATTCTTTCGTAACTTGGTACACATCATCTACAGGCATTTCAGACAAAAATATATCAAAGAATTTTGAAACGTCAGTCCATTGTGAAATTATAAATTTTTAGTTCATATTCTTTAACTTCAATTTTACATAAAATCTCATAAATGACTTAAGCGATTGTTGCCAAACTACGTGAGCATGTTTGGATGCTAGGTTCTAGCTTTTTTCTTAGCATTACATTGTGTTGAGATATTCATCTTCTAGGGGGCGCCACAATTGCAAAATGTGTATATCTTGTTATTGGCTGAATGGATTAGTATGAAATTCTGTTCACACAATATAATGAGGACTCAGTATAATGTGGTAATGATTGATTAAAGTGGGTCTGTTCTTTTTTTTTTTTTTTTTTTTTTTGATATTTCACATTTCAAACTTCAAAAAAGCTGTGCGTCCTACAGAGCTGAAATTTTTCATCACATCTACTGAATATTGACAAAACTTTGCCTCACTGCATCCTGTGGTCACTTCAAAAGTGTGGCACTTTATATTTTGCAAAATATATAAAATCAATTAACATCGATATTTCCATAAGTCTTCATTCAAATGCTACCAAAATTGACACAGGCACTCTATATATACTAGATATAATAGATACTAGATATCACGTGTCAAATGATGTTCAGATATGTCAAAGATTTCCGTAATTTCCTATTTCAGTAAATGTTAGATCAACCTTCACTAAATTATTTGACAATACACGCGAAACCAGCAAAATGTTTTGTGATTTTTTTTTTTTTTTTTTCTTCAGAATTTTATCACCAGCATTTTGACTGTTGTGAGTGTTTTATAAGTTTAAATGGACCCCAATTTTGTTTATGTGATGTCATTGGATGTGAGAAAGTGTGTGAAAACCATGTCTCTCCAGTGGTACAGTCAGTAAGTCAAGTTGGGGATCTGAGTATACAAAGGTCCTATAGGATCAAACCCCCGGGTTGGCAAGTCCTACTGGACAACAGTTTAGCAGTTCATGCATCTGGTATCCAAATGCTTGCAATCTGCTTGGACTTCAATTATTGCCGCTTGTGGACATCTAGTTATAAACGAAAAACAGCTTTTGTCCTGCTGGTAAACCAAGGCTGCAGCTTTTGGCATATAATTGTTAAAACTTTTTCATTCTTCTCTTATTCACAGACGTCCATTCATTCTCCTATGAAAGAACATCTATTTAGGTAAATTGAAGACTTGTATAACTTCACTTTTGATCACAGTGAAAGTAAAGAATTTCATGTGAGTAATTTTGTAAAAGCAAACAGTGAACGGGCTTCACACAGTGAGACTGAAACAATCAAAGAAAAGATAATTCTCAAGAGGACTACAAATTATATTCATTAATATGGACATCAAGTATCTTCAAGTAACTATCTCAACATGGGATCATAAATGTTTTTTTTTTATTTCTTTTTAAGTCAGTCGACGAATAAGAACTAAGCAATATCGGCAATTCAATGGAGTTCACCTATTACTTTACTTTAAGGAGATCTTTGATGTTTCTAATATCTTTCTCATTAGTCCAAGAAATGCACAGATTACCCACCTCCGAGTCTTATCAAAAGTAGTAACGCAGTCTTACATCTGGATCTTGCTTCCTGATGTATCCTGTCAGAGCACTGCTAAATAATTTCCTGTTATTTGTGCATATGGTCTTCTGATATTTTACTGCACTCAGCTAAATATAGTGAAGGTTTTAAGACAATTTTTAAAATGGACACAGAAACATTCATGTGCAGTATGTACACTACAGGCACAACAGGCTGAAACTGTAGTATGCATACTATTTGTATGACTTTTATAAGATGTGGTGCACCAACTGCCATAAAGAAAATATCTGACTCGCTTTGGCACAGAGACATCCCGATTTCATTTTTCCTTACCAGTATCGATTACGATAACTGAACTTGTGTATTTGGCCGATACCGAGTACCGATCCAATACCAATGCGTTTTAAAAAATGTTTATCGTCATATCAGCTGTATGCTACTAACTCTTCTAAGCTACGATATGATTTCTGTCGTTTCTGTTGACGTTATGCTATTTAGCAAAAATCAATACTTCTTTGCTGCTCAGCACCCCATCCTGTGTAGGCTGCTGTTTTAGAGCAGCGAAGAATTGATTTCCAGGAAAACTGCTGTTTTACCTGGTTTTATCAATACATTACGTGGTATCAGGTTGGTGAGTACACTCGCATACTCGCAAATTCCCAATCTAGTATTTTAGGCATTTTCGATACTAGTATCTGAATTGGAACAACTCTTCTTTGGCATGCTTGATTTTCTTCACCAGCTTCTTCTTTTCATCAGTTTTCCACCATTTTTGCAGGACCACCAGGTACTGTAGTGTACAGCCGCTGGAAACAGTGATACCTGGTGTAATGTTAGTACGTCTCAACCATATAGAGAAGTAATGAATATCAATGAGCTGAACACTATGAAGACCTGTGCAGTTTGGTAGTGCTTTTAAGTGGCATCGCAACCTCTAGCAACCCTTTCACATTCATTGCTTTTAGAAACCATTTTTCACAGTTATATGATGGAAATTTAACTGCTGAGTAATGTTTTGCAAATCATATATAAGTTCTGGCAGTCATCACACAGGCTGTTTTATTTACAAACAAAAGACATGGTTAAACTGTCCTCACAACAAAGTCCTACAACCAAAGGTCTGTTGTGTCTTAGTTGTAGTTCACTGCTTCAGTGTAGTTTGTACAATATGCATGAATCCATAAATATATGTTATGAAGAAACATTATTCTATCGATGACTCATGTTTTATTTATACGGTAGCCAAATATTAAAAGCAATAAGCAAATATCAGTGCTACATTTTATGTGCTACTTAACATTCATGGCCTTATTATCAAAACATGACAGGGTAAACTCCAGAGTAGAGAGTGGATTACTCAACAGATAATGTGTAAGACCTTGAATTTACCCACAAACACATCCACACACAACAATATATGTACACACAGGAGTTCATATGTTTGTGACTACATCCTTTAATCCATAATTCACCTTGCCAACAGTCTTCTCTCTTCACAGTGCTGAGTGTATTTCTATAGTTATACTCTGTATGTACATTTCATTTCATTTCATTTGGTGGTCACAAAAAGTGCTGTGTGCATTAAACACTAAGTGACATACCGGGCTGTCTACAAATGCAACTTGCTGCATGGGGTCAAACTCACTGTCATGGCTACATGACATCACACAGAGGGAAATGGGTCTTAGTCTGCTATTACCTATCCAACTGACCTAAGTTCAACTTCCCAGGTGGGCTGCCATACACTAATAAGTCTAACCGATCCAAGTTCAGGCATTAAGTAGCCAGAGTCACAGACACCAGCTGGGTTAACAATCCCTGCCAACAGTGTCACTGACCTGAGTTCAGCCAGAGTTACAGGTGCCAGACAGGTTAATCACACCACAAGCACAACAAAGAGACATAGTATTGACCTTACGCACACCTGGTCTGTCAGCTTTCACACTACAAAAGTCAGTGACAACAAAACTGAGCTCAGCGTCTTGTAAGCATTTGAGAATTTTCAGAGTGGCAATAAATACACTTTATGCTCCCCAAACACCCCAACATACATCATGGTGTTGTCGTGGTGTGGGTGTCTGTTTATAGAGATACGCTATAATTTCATTAAATAAATAAAAACAAATAAATAAATAATATATATATATATATGTTTGTGTGTGTGTGTGTGTTTAGACTTTGGATCCCTTTGCCGTAGCTTTTTAAATATTAATGAAGGGAAACTGAGTTAACATCCAATGTTTGAAGTCTATAGTTTTTACCTATGTGTGCACTTACAAACACACAGGAGTTCATGTATTTTTCATTGCATCCTTTACATTAATTTACCTTGCCAACAGTTGGCTATCTCCACAACTCTGTACATCCTCTGAGAATTAATAATGCCAACATATTGTTGGAACACAAGCATGATTATATGGAAGTGTTTGCTAATTCATGCATTAATTACCGTAATTACTGATTACCTATTAGCATAACTGGGAATGTTTAATGTATAATGATGATTATGAAAGGTATAAGGGGCTCAACTGCATCTTGTTGCAGTTTGCCAAGAATGGAACAGAGAAAGATAATGAACCTGTCACAGTTTTCTAACATAAACAAAATAGGTCAGCCAAGTTTATGCGAATTTATCTGATGCATGTATACGCCCTGTGGTGCTACACATCTCTACTATTTACAAATGGTTTAATTCTTATACAGAGATGCATGAATGGGAGACAGGAGAGTGGACAGGAAAAGCAGCCAGGTCCAGGTGCTGAACTTCTCTTAGCTGTCCAATAAGTAGTGTAGCATCACTGGCAGTGCCCTAAAACTGCACAACCATATGCATAATTCATAAGAATAGATCTGCAGTATGTGTAAATACATTCCTACACGCATATACACACATGGATATGAGCAGAGGGAGCTTAGGTAGGATATATCAAATCCAACCCAGGGCTGAGCCGAAGTTTCTCCTTAATTCCAGACTAGTGTGTTATCAGCCAAAGGTTAGAGTGGAGAAAGCAGATTTTCACCTCAAGGTGGCAATACTGCAAAAAACTGCAATGCCAATTTTTGCAGGTGAAAATAAAACCTCCAGACTCCGTCAAGAAAATAAATAATCCCTCATTTTTTTTAAATTTTGATCTCATGCATATTATTGTGCCCCCCGTGTCTCCTAAAAATTATGTTTCTATACAGCTAAACTGCAACAGCAATAACATTTTGTAGGAAACATAATTGCAACCATATATGAAGGTAATGAGGATGTGTTGTGTTTTGCAAATTGCAAATACATTGATGCTGAACATATCAGTAAAATGTTCTCAGACAACACATTTGTTTTCCACCAAAACATCTGATCTTTCAGTACATTATCCATTTAACAGTGCTGTATGCAGTGGTATTAAAGCTTTTTCTACTTATGTTCAGGCACTCACGGCACTTGGTTAAGGTTAGGAAAAGATCATGGTTCAATACAGAAAAAGATCATAGAGACCTCAGACATGTGTTTATTTACATCTAACCAAAGCTACCATCGTTGCCTAACCACTGGATGCGAACCTCTGATGTGAGTGTTGTGCTTTGTTCGCCTATCATCTATCCCAGCCACCTCCTGGGATGGACATAGCCTCTGACCACAGTGTAGGAGGAATGACTTAAAATTTTTTCATAAGCATCCTGAACTGAACTTTGAGTAAGTTCCCTGTCGGTGCTGTGGCTTCACTTCGAGACATGCAGGGTCTGGAGTCACTAAAATTCCTATAAGTGCTGTTCTTAGTATTTTGGTGTGTTAGTATTTATCTTGGGCTGCACGGTGGTGCAGTGGTTAGCGCTGTCGCCTCACAGCAAGAAGGTTCTGGGTTCGAGTCCTGGCTCAGCCGTGGGATCTTTCTGTGTGGAGTTTGCATGTTCTCCCAGTGCAAGTGTGGGTTCTCTCCGAGTACTCCGGCTTCCTCCCACAGTCCAAAGACATGCAAAATGGGGACTAGGCTAATTGGATACTCTAAATTGACCATAGGTGTGGCTGTGAGTGTGAATGGTTGTCTGTCTCTATGTGTTTGCCCTGCGATGGACTGGCAACCTGTCCAGGGTGTACCCTGCCTCTCGCCCGAGAGGTGGGGGATAGGCGGTAGAAAATGAATGAATGAATAGTATTTATCTTCATTTACAGTGAAAAAAGGAGAGAAAAGAACTCTGTAATACGTCTACTGAATGTGTATACTCCTATTGTGGAACAGGGATTGACATAAATGCTCCACCAGTCTCACTACCGCCAAGACTTTGATGGCTCAGCTGATAAACAAATCCAACAGCCCCAGCAGGAGATAGGGGGATAAAAGCAGTAAGTTGAAGCATGTTAAGTCAGAGTTGGAGAGCTGGGCAAATAAAATTAGACACATTCCGTGATGTTACTGCCAAAGTTTCATGCAGCGAGCAAAGTTCATTCTGCAGACAAGAGAATTACAGAACTCACTGAATTAACTTCAATGTCAAAATTTAAACATGTGCTTTGTCAAGTTTCGTAAATATTTACAGAGAGTAATATCCATCGATGTGAATAGCTGAAATGTGTTGGATGCAGTGTGGAAGTGCCTCAAGCTAAAGTTGCTCTAATGCCCCGTGGCTCAAAGAAAATGGTTGTAATGAAATCTAAAAATCTTTTCAATATTGAAACACAAAGTCGGAATATAAAATCACCACAACAAAACATGATCTCAGTAGAGTAGAGCATTTTACAAAGCTTCGAGCACCACGAACAGCAGTCCATTCATCATCATTGTAGCAGAACTCCTTGTTTCTCCCCTTTGCCACAGACTTGGTTTTCTATCTTGGACCATGGTGGAAGCAAAAACTTTGAATTTACAAACATCAAGTCAACTTCAAAACACTATGTGGAATAGGTACTTTGAGAACTATTTGGCTATTCACCCAGTTCTACAGCTTCTGGACATTCATTCATTCATTCATTCATTCATTCATTCCACACTGAGTTTGAGTGATAAGACAAATCACAGCTGTGCTCAGTTGTGTGTTTGTTTGTCCAGGCTGTGTAATTGTGCTGTGTCAGTTTGTGATGCTGCTTTTTAAAAAAAAACAAAAAACAAAAAAACAATTTCATATTTTCCTATAGAAGTTAAAACAGTTGGTTTAACATATTGTGAGCTTGTCACAGTACCACAGACTTATGGCCAAACGTGCTGCTCTGGGAATGACAGTTTCTGAATTGCAGACATTTCTACAAAGAATTTCTACAAGGAATGAAATTCCGGCAAATAATACAGGACTGTATTTCTATGGTGCTTGTGTTTGCAGTGATCAAAACAGAAATAGCAACAGTGTGCAGGTGCCACATTTATAATTTTTATGTTTCACATATTTCCAACAATTACTGATCTGAGACAAGATAACATTTCAAACCACATAAGGCAATGGCTTGTTTACATGATTCATGAAATACAGTGCACAGTTTGTCAAAGGAGATAAAATGAATATTGTTAAATTTGTCCTTTTCTTCCGTTTTCCTACTACATCGTTTTGGTCTGTCAAATTGTGCTTTTATATGAAATGGTGGATGAAAAAATGTAATTCGCTCATTGAAAAAGTTTTGAAGTCCATATCTCAAAGAAAAGGTCAGTCCTTTTGAATAACTTCATATTCTTCCAAGGGCCCCTAAGAACAGTATCACAATAATGGCGCTGCATTGATTTTCATACTTTTTCTTCAATGCAGGCAAAGCTAGTACAGGATGTATTACCATCATATAATGGATAAGAGACTGTGACTTCATGTGACTTTGTAAAAAGGTCACAATTCTAAACATATGCAAATCTAGCCCAACTTGAGTTGAGTCTAGTCAAAGCTTTGGGTGTAAAAGAATAGTACAAACATTAAAACAAATAGGTCTCACTTGGTTTAAAAGTAGTGAAGATAAAGAGGGAACATTATGCTACTGTCACACAAAGGAGCTTCGAGTTGTAGCGCTGCCCATCATTCTGCTCTCTGAACTGTGGGCTTTTTGGTGCTGTGGGGGTAATATTACCATGCACAGAGGAGATGTGTCAACAACTTGCAGGTCTGTGTCTCAGTGTTTACAACCCAACATTATAAAGCACAATGCCAGCCTCGCACTCGGTTGCCCTAATTCTACCCAAGGGTGAAATTGCCTTTTCATAATTTCCATTATGCTTGGTCTTTGAAAAATGGCTCTCACGATCGGCGGTAAGATAGAGGAAGTTATTTTTCTTTCAAAGTGTGTTTTGATGATGTGCCATTTGATGGAGTGTCTCAGCCCGTGTTTCCAAAATGCTGGTAACAGTGCTTTGTTTTTGTGTTTCATTCTCTATGCTAGCTGGATGTGATAAATGGAGGATCTTATTGTGAAGAGTCCTTGCTTGGGGACACCTGAGCCCTCTGATCAGCAAAAGAAGCTATGAGTCTGTGTTTACTGACAGGCCTTTTGTAGTGAACAGTAGAAAATAAAGCATCCGAATGCTTGTTCAAGGCACCAGTTAATTATTTGGACCAGTGTTTAAAAATGTGACGTGGTTGCAGCAAGAGCAGAAAACGGCTTTGATTGACTGAGATGAATTAATCAAATTCCCCACAGTATATAAAACAAACATTTCATCTCTAATTCAGGGTAAATTGTTGTACTGGAAAATATGTTTAATTATATATAATTACAATATACATAATTGTTTGGTTGAAAATCATACATTTAAGTGAAAGCATGATGTAAAATCTTGGATTGACAGGAGGATGGTCACTAATAGTGAAATGATCTCACAAAGGCAGTTGCAGAAACTATACAAAAAAACAATAAATAAAAAAGACGAGAAGAGGGAAGAAAAATATGCAAGGAAAACAAAAAAGAAGAAAAGCTTAGGAATGAAATAATATAAAGAAAAAAAACAAATAAAAGGTTTTATTATATTTTTTATGCAATGCATACCAGTGCCAGCTGAAACATTTCATGCTAATCCCATAAACTGAGTTTTCAGATTGTGTTTCCTTTGTTCAGAAACTGAAAGACTTGATAGTTCATCCAGAAGTAAATAGCAGACACAAAATCCATTGTTTTCATACTCTCTTAAAGTGTTTTTACTTTTAGACAACTTTTGAATTCTGTCTGTAAGTGTTTCCTTCGAAACACTAAATCATTTTCTTGTCCTCTGCTGTGAAGGTTCATTTTAATTTGGTGGTGAAAAAACAAAAGTTCCTAGCAAGCACATTTTGTTGATGCTTTACAGGTCATAAGATGGTTAAAAGTCCTGTGACACAGAGCTAAAAGCTTTTGGGAGGTCGAGTGCGCTGCATGTGTGTTGCTGTGTCTACTGTCAAGGCATTTTATACCCCTGAAGCAGTGCGCTAAGGGATAGAAGATAGTACTGTCTGCACATTGCAGTTCAGCCATATGTTCACATTTTGATTTGGCCCTCCGGAGGGAGTGTGCCAAATAAATGAGAAATACTTTGCTGTAGGTCTGTTGTCTGACAGAGCTGAATCAGTGGGCGAGAGAGAGGAAGAGTGATTGAGGTCATGTGGAAGTGTGGTGGAGAACTCTCCCTGCCAAACACATTATGGTCTAGAGTAAAACACCAAAATCAGAGAGCTAATATTTCATAACCCCTCCCGATCCGGATCTACAGTTTTTCCAGGCATATTTTTTTTTCTATTCCAGTCCTCATGCTAGTTAGGCCAGGGCTGTTAGTCTGGGAAATCAGTTAACTGTTTGGGCAGTGGAAAGAAGTGAGGGTCAAGCGATGGTGGAACCCGTTTTCATGTTCCTGTTGGGAATCCTGCCGCTCTTTTCCAGGCAGACACGATTTAAGTGCTGAGCGCGTCACACGACCAGAGGCTTGGTATGAACCCCATAAGTCTGCCTCATTTAAAGGGGAATGGGGACTCCTTCACTGGGAATAGTTTAATAATTTAGTATGGCCTTAAACTAATCTATTTCAAGCACCCAGATGGTATTTATATTGAGCAAATGCTCAGATAATTGAATGGAATAATTTACTCACTACTGTTGCTCAGTGTCAGAGAATCCCCACACTGCTCCAACCCTGGAAAAGACATAAAGTGAACCACTAAACCAAATCACTGGGAAAGTGTTTTCAGAAATAAATATGCTGCCATGAAATCAAAGCAATTGAAATATCATATTGAACAGCACAGAAATCTGGGTGCAATCAGTCTATAGTTGCGGCTTTGTATTTGTCTCAGCCTTTGTGCATTTATTGTGTGTCTGGATTGGATTTGTATGATTTATTAGTGTATGTATATTGCAGGAAGTCATGTGCATAGCTTTGTGTGTGCTGTGTGCTTATTAACGCTGCCTGTCGTAAGGATATGACGGGTTTCAGAGAGCACAGTGGGCCATCTGTCCAGTGCTACCCTCTCCAGTGGGCATGACTGTGCAACCACCTAGGGAGCTGGAATGGGCTGAAGCATGGTGGAAACAAGACGGCTCCACTGACCCTTCGGTATGTGCATGAGAAAGAGAAAAAGAGTTGGAAAGAGTGAAATGGGGGAGAGGGGAGAGAAGGTAGGAAAAATGATCAAGAGGGAGAGGAAGGGATATAAAATGAAGAGATAGACAGAGATGGAAAGGGAGAGAGGGATGGAGAAAGAGAGGAATACAAAGAGATAGAGGGGGAACGGGTGGCTGCTGATTTTTAACAGGCGTGTCCCTCCATCTCTGATCAAAGCGTCCTATCAGCCTTAGGGGCATCTCCACTGAGTGCCTCCCATAGCTGCTAAAAATTCTCCCTGCCTAGGAATCATTTTAACACCTCTCCTCTCATAGCCCTCACATATTCGTCCATTCATAGGACATAGCACATGCATCATGCCTGCTGCACATGAAAGCACCTGTACATGCTTCCATGTGCTCACACTGGCAACAATATATGATGGGGTTTTTGTTAATGAAAGAGAATTGAAGATGGTTTGCAGTTGGTGGATTGGTCTGTCTTCTCAGTCTGGCTCCATTAAAGGTAGAAATGTGATTGACAGCTGCACATGAAAGCCAATGTTGAACTATGGTAGATAGTACAGTGCCATTCATATCTTATTTTTTTGTCTCATCCCTTCATTGGGACGCATGTGAGATAGTGGTAGTTCAGGGATTTCAAAGGATACAGATATAAATATAATGTAGCTTAGATTTAAAATTCCACATATAGTACCTCGCACATAAAAAAAACAGTAGAACTTTGAAGCAGCTCTTTAAGACACTACAGGATCTACATGACTCATTTATGACGATGAGTAAATTTGAATGGCACAATGCCACATTCCCCTGACCATTTTTATTCATTTGCCATGTGAATTTCACAGGCTGTGGGACCCGCTGCTCCACATTGTTCAGCTGACCACTTTGCAGCTGGCTTTGTGGCATCTGAATATCATACGGCGCCATGCCACCGCTTTACCACTGGGAATATCCAGCTGTATTTTTTTCCACTGTGTGTCCATCAAGGATGGGAAATCAAACAATAGTATTCTGTATTGCTCCATGCCCAGAATTTCCCTAATCCCTCCCTGGGTCATTGTTTCGGAGCTGTCAACAAGTCTTTGAATCCATCATCAACTTTTGAGGGCCCTGCCTCCTGTGTCAACTATGAGCAATACCACAGGATACAGGGCTCAGGACAGGGAAACCCCAGTGGCCATAAAATCCAGAAGGAATGGATGGGATCATATCCTTGTCCTCTAAAAGAATCCAATTTCCCAAAAACGTACCATTCGCATTTTCTTATAAGCTAGCCCAGCGTGTGACAAGAGAATCTCAGTGTAGTGAATGACTATTCAGACACAGAGGAAGGTCCCTGATATATGAAGAGAGAATAATTTCATAGTTTTTGGTACCACACTCAGTGGGTTTACTTTTTACCCTTTGCACTTTTACTCGCTTTCTTTTCTCGGTATAATTTGCATTAATGGGCTCAGAGTGAAGTGGAGACAGGAATACAAACGTGTGAAACCAAAACTGCGACCAGATCAGCTCACTGAGAGAAAGAGAGAGACAGAGAGAGAGATCGCTACTTATTTTAGTGTAAGGGACATGCCTGGCATCCCAATGGCTAATGAAAGCATCATTATCAGGAGAGCAAGATGACTGGGCCCCTCAGAATATGCTTACAGATGACTTAGAGCGATGCTGCCTGTCTTCCCTACTTTCTGTTACTGCCATTAGACCCAGGCTGTCTGGCTGTTTACTACTCCCTGGGCTTGAGTTTATATGAGTATTTTCAATACAGTAATGTGAGATGACATAATGAAGCACCCCATACACGGTACAGTGGCAAGCCTCAATGGGAGTTTGGCAGATAGATGCTGCTTTTTGAGGAAATAAGGGCTCCCATTGCTCACAGCTCCTATAACTTCTGCTGACAGGTTGTGATAACTGCAACCCATGTGTTTATGCAGGGCAGTTCCTGCTTGAAAAGTGGTAACTCAAGAGTCGTGTTCAGAAATGTGTGCTTGTGTGTGTGAATGGTCATTTCAATCAAAATTCTGTCTTAAATACAAATTAGGCTTTGTGGTAGCTGTATACTGAAAAGATGGGCTTCATTGCGCAACTGTGGAGCGATTCCACTCCCTTCAAACAGACAATGAACCTTTTGAGCTGAAAATATATCTTGAAATTCAAGTTCAAATTTAGATTCCCTGTCATCACTGTCAAAAAGAGTCCAGATTTCAGAGCAGGAGTACTGTTGGGCACCCTGAATGATTCAAAGGTAACCTGAGATGGAAAGATTCCTGGAGCATAGAAATGTTTTAGAAATGTTTTCTCAGTTTTTGTAGAACTGTCCTGTTTTAAACACTGACAATTTTCACCATTATCGCACTATAATACTTGTTTGGCTAATGTTCCATTAGCAGCCTTAACAATGGGCAGTGCTCTGTGTGTCTGACACTCTGCCAAAGACATGCTGAAAAATGTCCACTACTTAACATCACTGGCACAGAGTTTGTGAATTTTTTTAAAACTGCAGAAAAAAATAGTTTGACGCACCTTTGGCAGTGTTTGGGAACCTGTCTTCTTTTTTATTTTTTTATTTTTTATACTGTGTTTACATATAGGTATCCAGAGAAAAGACTTATACTGTGTGTCTTTTCATACTGATTCGGTATACATACTGTTTCTATCTATATTTTTGTAGTGTACTGTTATTGCAGCAGTATCAAAGAAATAAACATGCTTGTTAGGGTATATGTTTAAGTTTAAGAAATAATGCAATACATGCGCTACTGGATGTCAGTCAAAATTTGACACTGAAAAGGTTCTGCCAGTTAAACTTGAGATAGAGAAAAAAACATTTTTCTCAAGATTTAATTCTTACCTTTTCTTTTTGTATTCTCGCACGCACGCACGCACGCACGCACGCACGCACGCACGCACGCACACACATTCACTCACTTGAATCGATGTGTTCAATGTGTTCAAGTGGCAGGGTGCATGCTGGCTCTCGGGGGCATGGCTTATTGGGAGACATAAATGTAACTGAGGCCTCGTTAATTTTATGAGCTCCACCTGTGATTTATCTGCTGTGTCAAGCCAAAATATCTGCTGTTAAAAGAGCCATGAGTGTGAAGCCAAACATCTGAACAGCGTTTTGGTGCACACTTTCATCATGTTTTTTTTTTCTTCTCTCTTTCTAAAATGGGGGAAGTCTAGATAGGTTGACACAAAGCCCAAATCTGCCACAAAAGGAGAGGCAGAGAGAAACAATGGACAATGGACAAGATGTAAGTGAACCAAATCTTCGTCTGTTTTGTCTGCTAATGATGCTAACATAGCTAAGCAAACTACAAACAGTGGCCATTTTACTATCACTATTCTAGCCAGTTTGGCTAGCTAATAAGTTTTTTGCTTTATCTTAACCAGCCACACTAAAATCTGATGTTTTGTTGTGGTATTTGTGTATTTAACAATATATGAAATATTTGTAAATTTTGGAGACGCACTTACTATTACACAAATGTTAGCATGCTAATGTTAGTGGTTGATCAGCTAGGGGGTGTCATAGTTTGAGGTGAGAACGCAGTGTTTGACCACTGAGAATTTTGGGGAGAACGACGACAACTAGGCTAAATTTAGAAGGTAGCATTTTCTCAGACAATATTAAGTGTAGCAGTATATTTGAAAAACCTTTACTGTCACTGTAAAAAAATACAATCAAAGTTAATAGCTTAACAATGAAAATCATATTCTGTATAGCAGGTTTTGAACAGTGCTCTGTCATTGACAAGGGACCATCGATGACTTTTATCTATGCAAAGACACTACACCTAATTCACTGGAGCTTTTAATCTACTGTAACTTTGAAGTTATTTTTCCCATCTCTCACAGCATGAAAGTCACATGAATGATTACAATAGGAGATATTCAGTGAACTCGGATATTTACTATGTGTGTGTTTTGGGCCATATAGTGAAGGCTCAATAGTACAGTGTGAAATGTCCAAAAACACTAGAAAACCATGTTTAAAGAGTGAAGGTCGGAAACTTTTCCCCTTTGGCCATACTCCACCTCACATCCTCTTTTCTTTCTTGAAGAATGCCACGAAGGGATACAGAAAGGCTTCAAACATTTCAAAGCGAGAATAACAAGTCCATGTTCGTATTGGGTGGAACAGTGCTGTAAAATCATCTATCAAAGTTCACGCTGCTGGTTTTTTTCAGAAAACACCAATGTTATGCAGGAGTGAACTTTGAACAAAATTTGAGTTGAGTTAATTTTTCTTTCTCTATTTAGTACCTACAGGAAAATTAGGGCTCTTGTGCCTCTATTGGAATGTAATAATTTGGCAAGGGAATCATTTTGCTCATGTTAGGTAGCTGTGTTTTCAGTGGTCCTTACAAAGCCTTATTCTTAACGACATTGAACTAAGAATAAGATGAAGAAGACCAGCTACAAACAAGAAAAGAAAAAAAAAATATTGGGTCTCCAATGTAAGTTTTTATAATTGATGAAAAATGGAATTAGGAAGGTCACAAAATTTTAGTTCTTAAAACTTAAACTGTCACAATAAATCAAGCTAAAACTTTAAAGTTACAAACAAAATCACAAATTTTCATACTGTATATTAGAAACTAAATAAAAGGGGTGTCGTGTGGCGTAGTGGTCTAAGCAGGCGCCTCATGTGTAGAGGCTACAGTCCTCGCTGCAGTTGACCCCGGTTCGAGTCCCGCATCGGACGGCCTTTACTGCACGTCATTCCCCCTCTCTCTGCCTCCCCATTTCCTGTCTCTCTCCACTATCCTGTCCAATAAAGGCACAAAAGCCCAAAAAAATATACTTAAAAAAAAAAAAAAAGAAACTAAATAAAACTTAATACAATTATGTGAAAACTGCATTTTATGATGTGTGACTGTACTATCTTGAAAAGAATTGTTTTGTTTATGTGTTCATGGCTGAAATTTTTAAATCTGCCACAGTCACTTATGTATCACACTGACCTGAGGAATTAGGTCATAGTAAGCATCTCTGCAGCCGACAATTTACAACTCATACATGCTCAATACATGTGTTGCAAGAGAGACGGTACTGTTTTTAAAAGTCTGTGTTCAGCTCTCAGTCCTTTTGTAGCTTGGAACTGAATCTCTGTGGTTTGGAGTTTAGTTTCACTAGTTTCAGATAACAGTTTTATTTCACTGGTTACCAGTTAGTTCACGGCTGAATCAGAGCTTCTGCTAATGCAAACTGAACAGTTCCTGCTGTTTCTGCTCTCTGGTGGCAAACCTGCTGGAGGCTTTAATTGTCAAGCAGCTATAGGAAATGCAGTGCACTGTAGTTACTTGTTAGCACTGTTATTCTTAAAAATAAAAAGTGGTCTTCACAATAAGATATGGACATACTGCGTTCTGCTTTATCTGATTTGTTTTAAGAGAGAAAAAGTACATGAAGAAGTAGCCACAGTGAGTTGGATTAAGAGATGCAAGTGACAGGCTGTACTGCAGTGTGTGTGAATCAGCACATCTCCACCACGTTATCAAGGTAAACACCACCTTTAACCTGCAGTTTTGTGTAAAACATTCACCCGGTGCAAACACAGGATGAATGGCTGTACTTAGTCATGGCTCAGCTCAGTGCAAATGTCCCCACCTGTGTCGAGAAATGGCAAAACACTATGTTAGCCAGTCACACTGTAGTTGCAACGTACAGATATAGTAATAAATCATTTGAATAAATAATAATGCAATTTGGCATTTTGCAAAATTATGTATCAACGGTCTGACTGGTGAAAGAGTTATTCTGACAGTACCACATACTGAGCCCTAATCTGAGCCACACACACACACACACACACACACACACACCGCAGAGAGGGACCTGCCAATCACAGCATTTAACAGGACAAAAACCATAACCATGTCACAGGGCCCATCAGGAATAAAAAAGGACTCTGGTTAGGAGTGTTTGAGTGGTTCCTTGGGACCGTGGGATTGGGATGAGAGAGGTGGTAAAATGCCTGCATGTCACACAGAGGAAATTGGCTGAGCAGCCACCCACTAATGCAGAGTCATATTCTTTTTGATAGGATTAGAGCCCATTGGCTCACTAAGCAGATATGGAGACCAGTCTGCCAATCAGAAACGGCTGAATATAAAGGTCATTAGTAGCTCAAAAGGCCAGATAGACAGACCAACCTCCATATTATGCTGTTTTTTTTGTTCAAAGAAGGGTTTTATGTAGCTGCAAGACTCTGTTCAGGCACATGGACTGCTAATGGTAATAGGTAGTATTGAACCACATGCACACAGGTGCAAGGTAATACTCAGACATGGCCTTGTCAGCCCTTTTTGTCAGAAGACAGTTTTTTTTTTAAAAAAGAAGCTTAGTTCAAAGAGAGCTAAGTTCAGTTTTTTGTGAGACATTTAGATTCAGATTGAAAATCCTTTGACTTGACCTTTGTTCAGTGGTTCTTTTGATGAAATTTCTCTTTTATAGTCTCAGTCTCAGAGACAATGTTAGATTTGTTGAAAAAGGTAGGTTGAGTATTTGTTGAGTTCATCAAGTGAGAGTCAGTGAAGCACACTGTTAAGGACATTTCTACAAAATGAAAACTGCTGCTGAACAACACTGAATGACTTGGTTAATAAATGTGATAAAAATCATAAAATACCAAACACTGGTCCTATCAATAGATACCACACCGACTTAGGGTCAATATCCACTTCTGTTCATATAAAGCATCTTTGTCTTTGAATTCTGTTAAAAGCATTCCTGGATTTACTTGGTGTGGCAGGCTGATAGTTCCTACCATAGTCTTCAAGTCTGAATATCACAGAAAATAAATAATTCAAAAGAAAAGTGCATCCATTACTACATGCCACAAACATCCACTAATGGCATTTCATTATTCAAAGTAATACGTAGAAATTGTTGGATTAGAAGGAAAATCAAAACATTTAGAATTGTGGCTCATGATGTGTTAATCACACCACAAAAACAGCTATTAATATCTTGTATTTAAAAGTAACACAATAGTGTGTTCTCTCAAAGAAGAGAAGTGTTAAATATGTTAAGAGAATTGTGGCATTATAATACAGGGATAAGATCAAGAACCCGTCAATGTGATGACCGACTTTTTTTTTTTTTTTTAATAGATTGTACTTTGATCAATATGGAGCATGGAGGATGGCTGGGGTGGGAAGTAGCAGGCTTTCCTAAATGATTTTTCATTTGTGTTGATCACCTGCAGGTCATATAGTACCATCTGAGCACGTGATATGTGTAGATTATTCCATCTGTTATGTTTGTTTGTCTGAATTTAATCTCAAATAATTTTTTTTACAAGACATTATTGCAAAGAAAATATAAAAGAAAATTAAAGGCATTTTCAAAATACGTTCCGGTGCCGCGTAACTCTGCGCAATTAGTTAACTGTCGAAATCTATCAAAGAGCAAATAAGATGTTGAAGCGACATGCTTGTAAAGCAGTGGTGGAAGTTTGATGGCTAATGGTCAATGCGTTTTTCCCATACATCTGTGCATAGACACTCGAATCGTGGTTTTCAGACCGTGGCATTTACACACATGAACCTGTCTTGCCCTTTGGTCACAACAGGCGCGGGATTAAAATATCGGGTTTCTCGGAAAGATGCCAGCGGTGTGGTAGTTTGATCCGAAGCTCCAACGAGTGTTTCTTTAAGTGCGTGTGGGGAGTTTTCCTGCACCGGGTGATAGGAGGGGTTGGAGAGTGACGCTGGCTGCGCCTTGGTGCTGAGCGGAGCGCTCACCTGCAGATGAGAGAGCCGGGGAAACTCGGGGCAGAGCTGCAGCACACTCACGGAGCGCGCGGAGGGACGTATCAAACAGTCTGACCAAGAAGGGGGGGAATTACACAATTATTGGAGAAGAATTAGGAGTCGACCCTCTTTCTGGTTCCTCGTCCAGGCAGCCCTGACGCGCTTGCTCGCCACGATGAGAACTGACTTCGCTCTGGTCCTGACAGCAGTCCTTCTTTCTGCCACATTCAGGGTGAGAATTCTCATTTTTAGTACAGCTTGTGGTGTGTAGAGGAGTTATGAGAGTGTGAGTTGCAGCGTCTCAGAGGTGCAGGGTTTCAAAGCAATAGCACATAAGCTCGAATAAAGTCATGTAGTCGCATGGAGTGCAGTGTCCAGCGTGCTGCAGCAGCAGCGCAGCGCCGGCAGTACAAGTACGCTAATTGGTCCCCTAATGAATTTCAATGTATGAGAGAAAAATAAAGGGAAAAAGTAAGAGTTAACCATCTAGTGGTGTCTTCTCTGATACGAATCTCGCTGCGGGATCATCGCTGGGGTGCGATATCCTACTCAAGTTGAAATGAATGCTCAATTTAATCGCCAAGGTTGATGCTTTTATTCTTTTTCAAACTAATTCTAGTCATCCCGCTTATTCTAGCGGTGCATTCCTTTATGATGCTTCCCTGAACAAAAAGCAGTAGCCTGCAATAAGTCAAACTTAGTTGTAGGGTGCTTTTCAACCTTTTTCTCGTCATTTAATCAATGAAAGCTAAATTAAATCGGCGCCGGTGGGCTACTCCTAACGGCGCACGGAACAGCTCCTAAATCTTTCTCTCTGCCGCTTCTGGGACCGAAGCATCGCTCTCATCTAAATGTGGTGAAAAGACACAACGATATTTTACCCCTGCGTTATTTCCTACCAGGAGACGAGGTAAACTACGCATTATACCTCCTGCTCATTTAGACAACAGTCTGCTTTGGCACCGATGTGTGTGTGTGTGTGTGTGTGCGTGTGTGCGCGTGTGCGCGCGCGTGCGCGCGCGCGTTTACTTGTGTGGCTGTAGTGGGTCAGATCAATTTAACCAACACTGAGCACTACATTTTAGGTGCAAAGTTTTTTGCAGGGCATTTTAGTAGTGTACACACAGATAGACAGACAGACAGACACAAACACACATATATATATACACACACACACACACACAAGACATGCACTGCTTTGTTCCTCCGTAGTTCTCTGGACCCCTCTGCTCGGGAAGACCCACAGTCAGGAGTTAGAAAATTCTGCTGCATTCATGCAGTTTTCTTTTTTGTGGCTGCATACTGTGTGTCTCACTTAACCCAGCGCACAATACCTAAAAAAAATCTAATTTCATCCGGTTTCTTTATGGAGCAAGTTACACAACACATTTTATCACAACCATTGGAATGTGTGTGTGTGTGTGTGTGTGTGTGTGTGTGTGTGTGTGTGTGTGTGTGTGTGTGTGTGTGTGTGTATTAAAATCAGCAATGTGCTTACCCAGGGGCATATAGTTGATAAACTTGTTGAATAAATTTCTGCTAACTGCTGTGCTATATGCTGGTTTTTACAACCCTCAGGGCCAAAGAAAAGAGAAATCAATGGAATCCATGTTTATCGATGTCTTACATTGTATTCTCTCCTTTCCAGAGGAATAATGGGGAGCATGCTTCCAAAGGTCCCTGCCGACCAGGCTTCTCACAAAGCTTCTACTCTGTGCTGATTTCAAGGGATGTACTGCAAGGCCAAGGCATACTTAAAGGTGAGACGTTTAATTGGCGAGTCATTTCTTTTACATATCGTAAAGACGATTTACGGTGTGAGTAGAAAAGCTCCCTCTCTGCACTCAGGCCAGGGAAGGGAAATAATATATGGTGACATGTATTCTTTCAATGTTAGGTCATGTATTTTTCAGATTATTGAAGTAGCACCTATGCATATGGAAAATTGATGTAAAACAGAAAAATTGGAAGATTAGATTCAGCCACGTGACCTGGTCAGAAGCTAGTCAGTGCTGTAAAGTCGGTACACTGGTCTGCTGCTGTAGTATTATAACAGCAGCTGAGGGCTTGAGACGAAGAACCGCTCAAACCTGTTTTGAAAACTTTTATGCAAAAGTGTACATGGATACAATACATGCTGTCTATTACATTCCATCAGCTAGAATTTAGTTTTGATTTCTGACATTGTGCAACCTCTTCATTATTCACTATCTTCATTACTATAATATTACATACTCACATTCACACTACAACGTCTTACCCAGTTTTGTGTGTTGCTCCAATTACACAGTGAGCCAACCAAGTTTGAGGGCCCGATAGTGCAGGAAATGGAATCGACATCCTGTGTCTAATCTGGCACTGCTCCTGCCAATGTGGGCTAATTGCAATTCTCTATTGATCCCAATGGTTTTTTTCTCATAGCTCAGCTAAGCTGTATTGTTTTGCTGTGGGCGCACAATAGCTCTTTTGTGGGTCGACTGTGTCTTCGGCAGCTGCACAGTATATATTTCTCACTCTCCTTAGTCGTAAGAGACCTGGCGGGTATACAGCTGTCTAGACTCTCTCTCTTGAGTGTGCGCATGCACACAGACTCACACGCACACACAGACATTTTAGACTAAGGATATACAGTACAATAAGGTACAGTATATTATTTTTTGGTTGTTTCTTTCTTGTGTCTACATTTGTGTTTGCCCTTTGCTGGAGTGATATAAGTCTGAAGGAAGTATTGGCTAGATTTTAGTGTTTTATATATTGTAGCCTGGCTGGAAGTGGGATTGGATATGGGACATTGTTGCTGGTAGTGAGCTTGTTCAGCATGTGGTAGTGATGTCTTCAGCCCAGCAGGGGGTGTCAACACAATCACAAACAATCACAGAATGAGCCATCACTGCTGCACAGGAGCCATTTATTTCAGAGAGCATTATTTATCTGGTTTGGTCTCAGGGAGATGAAATTGTCTGTGTCTTCGTTCAGACATAAACTAATCTTTAGTGGCCTAGCAGGGTTGTTTTCTGTATTCGCATTTCAATTTACCACTAACAATAGATTTCTCACTGTGATTTTACTGCACATTTAGTTTTTTTTTAATAACATATGCCACACTAAAGTCAGCTTAAAACATTGCTGTGTTACCAGACCAAATAAACCACAATAGTTTCGACTCATAAAACATGCAGACTTAATGCATTTACAGTCACAGTTAATTCACATTCAAAGCTCATGCTTTAATTTAACATTTATCATCTGTTTCCTCTGTGTTGTTTGAAGGGATTCTGCTAAAGTAAGGTATTCATCTTTGCTGTGACACACTCACAGCTGCAGTGTCTTCTTCATGTGCATCTGAGAGCACAGCTGCAGTGGCCAGGCGCATACACAAGCATCGTATGTGACTTACAGGGCTCAGGCAGTTGATTTATAGTTGGTGAGGGTGTCACTGGAGGGAGGCAGGAAGCGACTCTGGAAAGGCTTTAATAATAACATTGTTTAACCCAAAACCGTCAAATGGGGGCAGGAGTAATGACACCCACTCATGCACAAACCCACTCACGCACACACACACATATACACACACAAACATATATATTCATGTTAGCCACCGGGGGAATAATGGGAGGGACAGAACTAGGACCTCGGCCATGATGCCTGGGTCTAGACAGGAGGTCAGGAGGGAGGAGGAGGGTGTTACATTTCACATTTAATCATTTTGAGTCACTCTGAAGTACCAAATCACCTTATATGTAAAAGCCAAGTGTAGTTATTGAAAGCACCACAGCAGATATGACGACAAAGCCAAAGCCGAGAACAAAGCCAAGGCTAAATCTTTCCAAAATGTGTATGAAATCTCTTTTCTTCTCTCACGCATTCATTAGTCATTTTCATTTTCAGCCTTATCATGAGTCATCTCCAGTTTCCCATAACTTTATTTTTGATTAATCTTCCTTTAATGAGCTGTTATGCACATTTAGATCATTTACTAAGAATTGTGAGTGTTTTGGCAAATTAAGGTTTTTCATTGGTAAACAATACGTACAAGTTCTACACACTGCATTGTTCCTGCTGACTGAATTGATTCGCTCTGTACTTATCTGGAAAACCCCTACCAGTTAAAAAGTTAATGGCTGAAACACACATAATATACCTGCAAAAACTACACAGTGTCCTATTTTCATATAACTGGACTGTTGGACTTTTCATTGTTACAGTTTGACTTGCATATCATCCAACACTGCGTATTGATAATGTTGGCTGACATCAGTCTTCTCTTTACATTTTAGTAGCAAAGTAGTTACTGTTTTAAATTTGCCAAAACTAAAAAAAAAAAAAGCAAACAGCAAGAGCTCAAGAGGTGAGATAATGGATTTAAGAGGTGAGAGGTCACATTCATCTTGTTTCTGTGTGTGTGTGTGTGTGTGTGTGTGTGTGTGTGTGCATACATGTATGTGTGATACATTCAGAGCTGAGGGCGCCTGCTGTCTTTTATGCCTGGTTTTCATTAGAGCCATGACGGCTTCTTGATCACTCACACACTCAAGGCACCATTAGAGGTCGAGCTCCGCCAGGCCTGGTTATTGTTACACACTGAATGACCAACACATGTACACACACACACACACACACACACACACACACACACACACACACACACACACACGCATATGCATGCGCGCACAAATAAAAAAAAAAAACAAACACACAAAAGAACTATACTGTTCTCACTGTTGTAAAATTAGTATAACAGAGTGCCTATTCAGTGAGTGTCTGTTTCAGCCATGTAGAAGAATATAGTCGGTTGTTAAAATAATGTGAAGGTTTGATATTTGGATCAACAATAGATGCTGTTATGATGTTTGGAGTGTTTTGTATCCCACAGACGAGAGAGCCTGAGTTGGGCCCCAGCCAGACTCATACAGATAAACAGAGCCAGCAAACGTAACCTCATCCCATGTGTCCCTGCATCCCTCTGCTGTTTCTGTTCCTGGTAATGAAAGCCAGGGATGGTGGTTTCAGCTCAGTGAGCCCACTCTGCTGACCTTGGACTTTGTTTGGGTTACTGGTGGTTTTGGGCAGCCCTCACTTTCTGCATGTGTGACTGTGGTTTTGTTTGCCTGTGTGTGTGTGTGTGTGTGTGTGTGTGTGTGTGTGTGTGTGTGAGTGAGTGAGAGAGAGAGAGAGAGAGAGAGAGAGGTAAGGAGGATTGAACAGATAAAAATTGTGATGTATGTGCTTTTTTTGGACATGTCAGTACCTGAGCTATATGGACGCTGACATCCTCACTGTAGTTTCTCAGAGGGAAATGGAGATTTTCTCTGCAGTCATCACTTTGTTTTTTGAGCGTCTACTGATGCTTGGCTCCATTTTGAAAATTAGATCCCTGCAGTAACTCATCAGGCACAATGAATGGCTTGAATGTCTGCATTAAGGTAACCATATCTCTCCTTAACCTATGTCTTGTCCTGGCCATGGACTGCTATTGTACTCAAAAATACATTTCTGATGCACTGTAAGCACTTCTAAATTCTCTTTATCACACTTACACACACAGAAAAACGACCTCCTCCTCCACACACATGCACATACACTAAATGTCTGTTGCACTCACTTCATATGCTGCCATTCAGTAGATATTCACCACACAGCTGATGGCATTTAAATCTATACCTCGCATCGCTGACCCAGATTCCTTCTTTTTCTCTTCAGTGCCACCTTGGTGCTATTACATTCAAAGCATATTCTGGCTGTTGCCCACTTTGAGGACAACCAGGAGAACTGGATGAGAGAGCTTTGCATTCTGAATAAAATGAATTGTTCAGAGCCTTAATTTTCTCCAGGATAATATTTCCAACAATCTCTTCCAGCGGGCACCCAGAAGGCCCTGGGTGATGAGTCTCACTTGCCTTAGTTGGTGAAGCTTTCCTGTGAGGCTTTAGGTGATTTTTCAAAATCCAATAGCCTGGCTGTTATTTTGCTGTAGGCTTTGTATTCTGAACATAATTTTGCAACTTGAAGTGCAGAAGATGATATATAGTAGGGATCAATTTCACCCACAGTTTAATGCACGCAACTATTTTCCTATGAAAAAATGGCTCAATATCACAAATAACCTTACATGATCCTTTGCTTTTGGTATTAATAACATATGAAGAATGAGGGTAAAATGACCTTCCCTTCTCCCCAAAATCAGAGCTGGCATGCACGCACACACACACACACACACACACACACACACACACACACACACACACACACACACACACACTCCAGTTTGTCAGAGGTGGTGATGTCGGGACAGAACTCCTCTTCGAAGGATTGACTCACGGGAGCCTGAATAAAAGATGCCATTTCTTTTCACACACTCTATAGGGATGGACAATACATCAGTTTTCTCTTCCCCTTCAACCTCAAACAGAATTAGATTGTTTTGATTTCCTGTTTACCTTTTGCCCCAAATCTCATGACACACAGCCTGCAGTGTTATCTGGGTTGATAGCAGACAGGCGTCAGCGTGGAGATTAGACATTGTTGGAATATAGCCTCCTTTGTTTCTTTCTATTTCAGCCTAAATCACTCTCATTGTTTTCCCTCTGTCTTTATTAGTTTTGGATCATGGTATCTTACTTTATTCTAATCTTTTGCAAAGGCTTGTCTTTCTTTGGTTCTCTCTTGATGTTGTTTTGAAACATTCATGTTTCGTCTCTGCAACCCCCTCTTATATAACAATCTAATCTCTGCTATAATGCAAAATAACAACGCAAATCCTTCTCTCTCCACCATCTGTTTAAACCATTACATGGTTTATTTCTAATTTTTGTGAGGATATTCAGTCACGGAGACAGGCGCAGACACATCCTTTTTTCCATGGTTATTAATTACAGAAACGCACAAGGTTGACATTTGTTGAGTGTCTGGCGAAGTGAAGAAGACACTACAGACATACTGAAGTGCTGGTTTATGCTCTTCGGACTAAAGGCTAACCTGACCCCAGGGAGCTGTTACAACTGGCCAGTTGACACATATTTACTTTACGTGTAACTTCAGGCCCGATGTATGTGTCCAATAGTTTTAAAGAATTGTGTGTGGATTTTCCAGAGAGGCTCATATAGATGATTTAGCCACATGGTTCAGTGTTTCTTTCCCTGTTAAAGTCTACACATGAGTGGTTTATGAGATAAGCAGGGGGGTGGGCGTTACACCTGCAGGAGTTCCTTTTGATTAATACTGTTAGGCTTGGGAACTCATGCTGTGGAACACTTATGTGCTTTTGTGTGTTTGGTGTGTGCGTTTTGTGGTTGAACGTGATGTGTGCACTGAGGTAGTTGTCCGGTGGTCTGTGCATAGTGGATATCCTCCAGGTTTTTCCAAGCTGGTCATTAGAAAGGGAATCAGGACAGGATGAGAAAAGAAAGAAAGCAGGTGGAGGCCATTATTTTTTAATGAGATTTTTGACATCGTCTCCCTTTGTTTTGAGAGGAGGGACAGAGGAGACAGGGCGGGAGGGTAGGGGAATGTGGATGAAAAAATGGGGGTGACTTCTTGCCGAATGAGTTACCCTGCAGTGTGTGTGTGAACTCTGCATCCTTGTCATCTGCTCAGTACATTAAGAGACCTCCTGCTTTGGTATGATGGGCCTTCTGGGGTCCTACAGTACCAAGGTTATGGCCCTCCTGAAGACATTAAACCCGTTTAAATACTTTGCTTGGGCTCTAGCTCTTTAAGGCACAGATGGTCTGCATGAGCTGTGAAGGCTGCAAGATGACAAAGGGACACTACGAGCTCTCTCTCTCTCTCTCTCTCTCTCTCTCTCTCTCTCTCTTTCTCTCTCTCTCTCTCTCTCAATTCAGTTAATTTCAATATGCTTTATTGGCATGAATGTCAGGTGAACAATATTGCCAGATTGTCAGTGTCAAGGATTACACACTTCAATAGTGATATGAGAAAAATAAGAAACATAATATAATTCACCAAGAAAAATAATTAAATAGATCTAAAAGAAGAACAAGAAAATAGCAAAAACAGTGAGCGCATGCTTCACGTGTGTGTGTGTTTTGTGTGTGTTCTGTATGTATAATCGGCTATATTAAGAAAATTATTTGTCACGTTCAGTGATGCTGTACAATCTGTTTCTTTTCGCTGTCATCTAGCTCTGTGAAGTTTTGGATTAACAAATAGAAATTTTAAGAAGTATTCCACTCTGATATTATATTTGTCACAGGTTAGGAGGAAGCGCATCTCTGTCTGTACATCACCTGTCGTGCAGTGAGCAAAGGTTCTTTCCTATGTTTGACTTCTGATGTCGTGAGTACTCTGTGGTTGGACTGTGGTCACTGAGTCTGTATTTGGTCAGGATCTGCCTCTGCTTTGTATCTCTGACAGTAAAGAGAGGCTCTGCAAATTTATATTCATTGTTAAGAGCCAAAGAGTAATTAAGTTTGTTTTGAGTTTTGGTTTGATTTGTCCAGTGTTCCAGATCAGGCACCTTTTCTTAATGTAATAATTTGGGTTTTATCTGATTAGTGGTTGGTATAGGAGCTGAAATGTGCATTGTGTCTGTGTTGTTAACCCTGCTAACCATTTCATTTGATTGACACTTCCAGCAGTGGACCAAGGGGTGTTGTTTAACTTTATCTACATGTTCATTTCTGTGGCAGCATTCAGACAAAGAGGGCGAGTGAGGCTATGATATTTTCTGTTGACCATTATGTTTTGATTTGAGTTTTCTAACACCACAATTGCTTATCAACTGTTATAAACTGTTGTTTCAAATAAACAGTGTCAAACTCATATGGCCTTAGCAATGGATTTATACAAATGTGTCACAGTTAAGAGCCCATGTAGTCTTTTGTGGCTTTCTTCACTGGACAATAATCACTAAAGTTCGAAAGGAATGCTCGTCAGAGGTTGAACAGTATGTCTTTGGGGCTCAGTTGGGCCATTGGTTGGATTACACAGTCAAATATTTTAGTACAAATTCTAATTGATTAGTCTATTTTGTAAAACTGTCACCTAACTGCATAAAATGCTCAGCATGCTTTTTGTTTCATTGTCAACATTTACCCAAGGGTATAAGTTACCCGAGGCACTGATTTTGAGCCCCAGGTAATCATAATAGGGGGTGTAATGTAAATGGGTGCGCCTAATTTGAATTGATATTTATTAATTTCCCTTAGATCTGGGCTTCTTTTTGAAGATCATGATTTTAGATTTGTTGATTTCATAAAGGGCCCAGTTCTACTCCAGGAGGCCCAGGTGCTGCTGTAGTCCTTGTTGTGTGGGTGACAGCAACACTAAGTCATTAACACAGAGAAGGAATTCAACTTCCCTTTGGTACAAACAGAGGTTCCACATTGCTCCAACAGCACTGCTAGGTCATTAATGTAGATGTTAAATAGAGTTGAAGATGAGCTGTTGCGCTGAAAGATGCCTCTCTGTTAGTGAAGAGATCTGTAGTTTTGTTGCCAACTTTTTCACTCTACATTTATTACTGACATAAATTGACTTAATTTAGTCACAAAGTTTACCCCCTTGCACCGATTTGGATCATTTTATAATATAATCCTTCTTGCCAAATAGAATCAAAAGCCTTTTTAAAATCAATAAAACATGCAGATTTTTTATTTTTTTTTGGGTGTACGTGATGATTAATTGGAGTGTGTAGAGTGTAAATGTGGTCAGTAGTGTGGTGATTTGGTAAAATGCCAATTTGCCCTTTACTTGGGGCATTGTGTAACATAAGGAAGGCCAACATCTGGGCATTGATAACCCTGCAAAAAACCTACCCCTGATTACTACTCACACAAATGCCTCAGTAATTGTTAGGGTCTAATTAATCTCCTTTCTTATGTACTGGGGAGAGAAGCCCCTGGCTCCAGATCTCAGGAAAGCAGCCTGACTGAAGAAAAAAACTGAACCACTGAAGCAGGTCCTGTCTGAGCTCAGGGCTGTTGTGTCTCAGCATCTCTGTCCTGATGCACACATCAGACGCTTTGTCCAATTTTAGTTTTTCATGTTGTTTTCTAATAATGTGTTATTGTTCATGATTGACATTGTTACGTGAAATTTTCTCCTATCGTTTTTCAAAATTACCTTTCCAAATGTTTCCATTTTTGTAAGGTTGTCTTTTTTATTATTTAAGTTCAATTTCTTTCAGAACTGGAAAGATGGACTCAATTTCTCTTTCTCATCTTATGTCTTATTATCTGTTTGTATTCTCTGTGTATCAACATAGTTTTGTCTCAGGATTGTGTTTTGTGGCTGATGGTGTTTGAGGTTTTCTGCTGTCTTAATTATTTTCTGAAATTTTTTCAGTCCTTGTCGTACCACTCTTCCTTTTTCTGTCTCTGTTTAGATGCAGAGCTGTTCTTAGTAAGACCTGCTTTACTGGCTGAAACAGCTGAGAAGGCAGAGTTCAAAAATGGGTGTTGTATGACCCATGGGTACTGTGTACTCATAGTACTGACTACTGAGCACTCATGGTTCAGAATGTCAACATGTTGACGAGCGTCGCGGCTGGTGTGATCCCATCACAAGGTGGTCTCTAGTTTATGATGAATATAATTTATTTCTCTAACAGCCAGGTTTAATTGCTTTGGGTTGAAACTTTACATAGAGAAATGAATTCATTAGATCAGTGATTTCAGGTGAGGTGAGTACATTTTCTCTCAATCTCTTACACACATGCACATTTTGTCTGAGGTTAAAAAGGGTTTTTCTGTTGGTAGTGTGAGATTAACATTGGCCAGCAGCTGTTGTAAGGTGTCCCTGCTGTCTTTGGTAAAATAGTTTGTCATGGGGAGCAAGAGTGATGCAAGACACTCCCAGGACTGTTCTTTTGCTGGGCTGTGGTTGACAGGGATTACACCAGCAGGATAACGATAAGCCTACAAGGCTGTTTTCTCTTTGCTCGAGAGTCACACTGACCATGTCCTTCAGCTGGGCTACTGTCAGAGTGAGGATGAAATAGAGGATGGTGTGGAGGGAGAGAGACACTTTCCTCTCAACAGGGCAGGAAAGAATAAGATAAGTCTCTTTACCCTAAAGGGGCTAGCACATTATCATATATGGTGCTGCTACTGTTATTTCACATTCATGCAAACACACTCACGCTTAAGCAAAGAAACCCAGTGTGGCAGTCTAAGACAAATGAGATCCAGATTTCCCCTCCCAGACCGCCCACTACTCCAGTATAACTTGGGCCTTGGCCCAAACACTGTGGTGTCCTCTTCCTGCACACTCATTTTGTTTGTCTATGGCAGCATTTTAATTACAGCCTAATTGATTCAGTTAGAAATGAAGCCACTGTGAAGGCAACCAATAAAGTGATGATTCAGCTATCAGGGCTGCATCACTATTTGTTTTGTTGGCGTGCTGTGATACAGACAGGCAGCAGTAGTGGAAGAAACATGGGTGACATCATCTTACAGTTGATGATTCTTTTGTCGCACTATTTCAACTTTGGATTTCTATTACTGCTTAAGCACTGGGTAAATTAAAAACACATGAGCTCAGTTTGGATAATCCACCTCTTCTCCTCAAAAATCTGTAACTGCAGATTCTTTTAACAAAACATAATTAACGAGAAGTGGACTAAAAGGTAATTTACAGCCATTGTTATGAAAACTCTTCAGAACAGTGGTATATTAAAAAAAAAAAAGAATATGAAAAACCTTTCAGTGTTCTCACCTCTAACTCAGCCCTCCATTATCTCTTCACCCTGCCTAGTTTCCTCAAACTGAGATCAGATCATTATTGTTAATTAAAGATACTTCTGTCCATTTCTCACACTTTTCTTATCAACCAGCAGAAGTGTATGATCTTTCTGAGAATGTGGGCAGGACAAATCCATGAGCATTACAGCCTCATATGCTATTCCCTTTGCTTGAAGATCCCTCGTCTTTGTTAAGGGAGGATGAAAAGAAGGATGGAAGCCCTCAGAAGACATGGCTGTCTGGTAATCACTAATTGTGTCCTGAACTCCCTGTGAATGTTCCCCATTAAGTTCTTAAGTTCAGCACACAGTTGAATCATTGCCTCTGAACAAGGAAGCCGTGCAGGAACACAGGGGACAGAGAGAGAAAAGGATAGAGGAGTTGGGGGTCGACAAACAGAGTGCCAGTAATGTTAATTAATCAGAAGACAATGATGAGTCCCATGGTGTCTGGGCCTACGCTATTCAACAGGCTAAAAGCTAATAAGGGGCTAACAAAGGAGCTTCCAGAGGAGCCCTGGTCTTTGCAAACAGTGTCTGATGATCCATGTCAAGATAGATGTTGTTTTTTTTGACAGACTTGATTGATTTCCCCAAAGGGGGAATGCTTATATCTTGCGGTGGTTTGGGGCAGAGTTAGCTGGCTGGTTAGGCACTGCTTTTCTTTGAGGCTGAATGTTCAATTGTTGCTCAAGAAGACTTTGGCAGGTTTGGGTGCAGTGAAAATTAAGTGGAAATCTTCAAAGTCATAGGTTTTTTTCATTCACTGCAGGTACAACTTATGTTCATCTAAGAATCTGTTTTCCTATTAACAAATCAATCTTTTAAGTGTCACAAACATTACCATCATGTTTTGGGACCCCAAACTGATGTCTTCAAATAACCAGAAACTAAAGATTTTAAATGTTTGTTGTTACAATAAAAATATAAAACAGATAAAAGCAGCAAGTCCTCACACTTTAGAAGCTTGAACCAGTGAGTATTTCGCTTGATATTTGGCTCAAAAGAAGAAAGAATTGAGTATCAAAATTGTTTATTTAATGTAGTTTATCTACCACTGTGTTGATAGAATTGTTAAGTGTCATGGCAGGGAAGAAATTAGCAATTGTTTAGAAGATCTGAGTACACTGTGCTCTCATTTTTGATCTCTGATGCATATCTCAACATAAACCCATCATTTAATGCTTCAAAATGTTAGATATTAATGTGAAGAATTAAAAGGTCTCTATTTATGAGTGTGGATGTTTCAGAGCATGAACCCATGTGGGCATCCATATATTTTTCAAATGTTGAAGTATGGCAAAATGAGCATGCTGGTACGTTGCCAAAATCGATGAACATGGTAAGTAATGCACAAAAACAGCTTACAGGCAGAAGGGATGAAGAAATGCTGCTCTTTGCTGGAATAGGAGACTGTTTAAACGTATGAAGATGAATCTTGGTAAAACAGATTTTATAAGATTGTTGAATCTGCTTTTTGGTATACGTCGGCATGACATCACAGTGTGTGTAGATGGTGGTTTGGGAGGAAGCAGGCGTTGTTCAAAAGAAATCATATTTAAAGTGTGAAACTCAGTGGTGCTCTTCTTTCACAGTAAAATAAAATATGTGTCATAAACAGATCATGGTAGCTGTGGCAGTGGTTGTCATGGAGCGTTAATAGCATACTCACATACTCAATTAGTTAACAGTTGTGCTCTACTCAGCAATGAATACATGTAGGCTACTCAAAAAACTGGGGAACTGATGACTCACAATTAGGGTTACAGTGCAATCCACTGTGCTGTATTGAGTCTGTTTTGGATTTCTACTGCAGTGTAGTCATTTCAAATACACTGTAGTAGTATGCTGTAGAAAGACCCCTCCACTTTGGTTTCTGCAAAGGTCAAGTATTCTGTGCACTTGTTTGGAAAGATACAGATCTTTTTCTACAGTCTGAGAGTGAGGATTAATTTGTTGTTGCATATAACTACGAGCCTTGAAGTTTGTAGTGCATTCTTCTCATAATCTGAATTCATACAGAGCATCTTTAACATAACCTTTGTTCATTTCTATATCAGGGTTTCATATTTTCATACTAAAATACAGTGGATAACTGCTGTGGAGAATTATAACTTTTGCTTATATTCTATACGAAGCTGAGGTAGAAGCTGAAAACTGTATATTGGTACATGACAGTACAGCATTTTGTTGTCTGTAAGGCTAAAAAAGGTCTTGTAATACTACTGGTCAAATTCCATGACTAAATGTAGGCTAGTGAGCCAGCCATTTCAAGCCCTGGGACCAACACGCTTTTAAAAGCACACTGGTCAGAATCCCTTTCTTCTCCCTCTCCCTATCTGTCTATTGTCTTTTTCAGCACATCAGAGGAAGAAGCAAAGAGCGAGGGTAATAAAAGGCCCCGCTTTCTTCCTCTGGGCCTGGGAGAATGTAGAGAAGCAGATAAGTTGTCTAGCTCTGAGTCTGAGAATGATCAAAAACAAAGTGAATCCTGTGGCCGCAGAGGGAACAAGCTCCTGTGAGGGAGTCGGGGAAAGAAGGCAAGGAGGGAGAGGAGGAGGGAGGAGAGACTGAGGAGGAGGAGAAGGGCCAGAGGAGCAGCCACTCTCAGAAGAGAAGACACTGTTTGCTCATCTCTGGGGTAAAAAAGGATGAGGGGCAGCAGACTGGTTGACAAGCAGTCAGATGGACTACTTTCTCTGCTCTAAGCTAGGACAGAAAGCTGGGTTCACTCTGTACCATTCACTGGTTTATAAACTATGTAGTGAGTGTTGGGGGTCTTGCATGGTGATTGGCATGTTGTTGGCCTCAGTGTACAGTGGAGATAATTAATGTTTTATTGTCCTACTATGAACTGGGCTTTTCCAGAAAGGGTAGTTTCAAACAATTGAATATTGCACATGCATGCGCTTTTATACATGCACACACACTCAAGCATGCACATACATTGTTGACTGTCCCTAGAGGCAGGAGGCAAGGCTGTGGTCTGGGGGGTGATTATCCTAAACACAGAAATGAAAGGATTACAAAGCGATGGTGTAATCCAGCTGTCAATCCCACACCTCATTAGCAAACATAGTTTCAGAACCAGAAAACGGTAGAGAGGGAGAAGAGGGGAAGGGAGTGGATAAGGGGGAAGAGCCGAGGGATAGAGATTGTTGGAGTGGGAGGGGAGAAAAACTAAGCAAGGGAGGAATGGCAAGGATACAAGAGAGTAGAAGGAAGAGGAAACCAAAGAAAGAAGGGGAGGAGGAGTAGGGGTAACAGCCTCGCTATTCTGCTCAGGGAGCTCTGCGGAGAGTTTTTATTAAGCTTTCATCTGCCTTTCCTCTCCTCCTTTTACCTCTCTTTTTCCACACCCCAGCAGCACTAACAAAAGCAGATGCAGGGAGCGCTAGCCATGTCAGTCACGTCCCAAACCCACGGTTCTGCTTGTAATTCCCTGATTAATTAAGAACAGTGATTTGTTAATTTAATTGTAGGTGTTGGGTCGTTTTTTCATCCCCCTCTCTGTTGCTTTCTTCTGCTGCTTGCTCCCTCTCATCCTCTTGGCAGGCTAATTTGCCCTGCAGCTTTGAGGAGGGGAAATGAAAGGTATAGCAGAGGAAGCCTTCAGATGGTTTATTAAGAATTGATTTGCCACAGTGGCAGAGAGACAGACTGTAGGGAGATACATGCTGACGTGCCTCCCAGGCAGACACCCCCGGGCTGTGGGAGAAGGAGAAAGATTTGCAGATGGAGAGAGAGCGTGGGAGCAAAAGGAGGTTATTGTGATATTGTCTAGATGTCTTCACTGAGTGCATTTCAGGACCACGCTGGCTGACCACCAACTCATAACAAAACCTGGATCCACTGAACTCTCAGCAGTGTTGATCCCTCAGCTTCTTACTTGTGGCCAGTGCCTTCCACATGATGAAGTGTTGGCAGTGTTTGCCGTACCCAGTGGTAAATGAAAAGGCACTGTGTAAGAAAACGTCAGAACATTCCACTTTGAAACATTTGATTTCTATTGTTAATAAATGCAAACATTTTAGATGACTGTGGCAGGGGTAATCTGGGCGAAATGACAAGCCTTGCACAGCAGCCAGCTACGTAATATTTAACTGCTCCATCAGAACCAAGTTCTTTAATGAATATACATTAGAATAGTCTGCCTGTTACAAAAGACTCTTTCCCTCTGTGTGTTAGCTGCAGCATTGTCACATCGTCGTGCTCATGAACAGAGGTGCACTGGACAGCATGGGAGGCAAGAGATAGATGACAGATCAGAAGCATTAGAGCTTCAAAGCTTGGGAGAGAACAGAGAAACAGAATCCCCCCCAGCTAGGAGAGATGGAGCCAGCGCATCTTATCTTTAGCAACCCATCTCCCCATGTCCACGCAGAAGCCCCTGCCCCTTAATTTACAGCTGGTCTTACACCAGAGCCATGAAAGCTTATTGACTCTCCAGTCAGGTTTTTTATCCATGCATGTTTTTTATGTCAGGTGGGGTTGTTGATTCTGTTTCCAATCTTCATGAGTTGATTGGCCACTGCTGCGTTCCATTTCCTCTCATCACAGAAGCGTGGCATTTCTCATTATCCCTCCTCTTAATTTATGCACAAATTATTCATAGTTTGGTAATTCACAAAGTTTAGCGATAGCAATTTGACAATTCCTGTTGTGTTTTAAGAAGATAGGTTTAGAATCGGGGATTTGTTCTTTGTTTGTCTCTTAACACATCACAGTGTGTGTATGGCTCTTTGTCTGCAAACGGATGGAAGTGCACATGTGTGTAAAATCGGAGGTGGTGTTTGGTGATGATTGAACCTGAGAAAGTTTGTTTTCTCTTCCACCAAATGAGATGAACAGAAAGAAATGAAATGGAAAAGCAGAATAAAGATACTCAGTGGGATGGTGATAAAAGACTTGGCCTCATCATGCTACTCTACCTCACAACAACAACATTGTCAGTATCTATGATGAAAAGGATTCGTGGAACAGAAGCAGGCTGTAATAACACCATCTCAGCCATGTGACAGGCAACATGTATGAGCTTGAATTAGCTGCCAGTCAGAGAGGCTTTATATAACTTTACACATTCCCATCCTTTCACTGATGACCACCTTATTAGGTATGTAACAATAAACACAGTATACACTGTAAACATACTCATTCCAGACATGTTTTTTGTGAGTTTAGTAAAGGAGTTGACAGGATTGGTAAAGATATGAGCAATTCAAAAGACTTCTATAGCTTCTTGCTGCCTAATGCTAGCTTTGACTATAAAGTTCTTGTGGTTTACATGTTGCAGAATAATGACTGTGTTAAGTAAATAAGCATCTTAGTGGTTTGGTTTCCAACCAGCAACTGGGAACATTTGCTGGTTGGGAACTATTTGTCCAGCAGTTTAAATAGCTGTGGTCTTCTACCTTAACTGTAATCTCGTCTCTGGCCAGAGAAGTCCCATAGGAGGGCTTGTTTTCTCAGAGGACAGTTTGTTGAAATGCTGAGTCGGATGTGATACCCACTGGACAGAAAAAATAAAGACAAATGATACTGCATTGAAGGGCACACCTCTGTTCTGTTATAGCTAAGAAGGTAGAATATTCTTAATAGATGTCTGTTTCTTCTTATAGAGAAAAGGCAGAAACATCTTTCATCCATTTGATCCATATTTCCACTCGAGCAGAGGAGAAGCAAAGGCGCTCTAAATGGAACTGTGCCATAGAGAAAAAGCCATTTTTCTTTGAAGCACACACACACATTTGCATACACATGATTGCTGCAGTGTGCACTGCAGAACTGCTTTACCATGTACAGATTTATGGTGAGAGCCTCTGAACAGAAAACAATTCAGAAAGTCAAATATGATGTCACATTGAATGCATCATATCAGATATTTCCAGTGTTGTTTATCTCATGTCAATAGCCCGTTGCACATTTTTACTAGGCATGATCTTGCTTGCGTGTGTGTTGCGTTTGTATGTCAGCATAGAAGTGATTTGTCCTGCAGATGCAGACTAATGAATGAGGTGTCCTGCTCGTGGGCTGATATTAGCCTGGGTAGCAGTTCCTTTGATGTGATTAGCTCCATGCACTCTCTTGACAAATTGGGCTGTCCTTTCCTCACAGCTGAAGCACTAATCTGTGCCAAAAAACAAAGAAACTCCTTCTGCTTAACAGAACATGCTCCGTATGTGTGTACTGTATGTGTGTGAGAATATGTAGGTTTAAGATAGATGGATAAATGAAGATAGATAGATAGATAGATAGATAGATAGACTGGTACTGATGATAACTGTGATACTTAAAAAATTAAATACTGATGTTGTTTGTTACTAATACACATAAAATAATATTGTGACAGCAGATGTTAGGCTTTGTGGATCTTTTGTTTATCAGTTCATCTGATGTATCAGTTTATCTGGTTGCCTTTTCACTATCCATTATTGTTATTTTTGCACACTTTAGTACAGTTGTGGTTACGGACTCTCTCTCTCTCCCTCCACCTCCCTACACTCTTATTTGAGTCTACTTCATTTGCCAAAAGAGAAAAAACAAACAATACACAAAGTTACAGATGAATTTGACTGATAGTATTTTTTTTCTCCAAATTTTCTATAGATATTGCAATAACATTTTTATTTTGTATTCTCTTTGCGATAATTGTTGGCGAAATTTTAGTATTGTGACAGCCCTGATTTGTCCAGTCAGGCACAGCAAGTATTCATGTTGATGTTTCTGTTAAATGAGCTTTTTTAAGTGTTGCTATTGCTGCATAGCCAACATTAGCATTAACAGCTGTTTACTTGTGTACAGTGTAGAAGAAAAATTGTGAGTTCAGTATCAAAGTTCACTCCTTCTCCATGTTAACTCTTGTTTTGCTTCTATTTCCATCACTTTTTTTCTACTGAGGTCAGCATGCTATCCAGCTATCCCCGGCCCGGTCGGCTTATCTCATCACTTTCTGATAGTCACCTGTCACCTGAAGACCTAGCACTGCTCAGAGATTGTATTATAACTTTGTGAAAAAGCAATGTTGTCTGAAACTTTTGGAAAGCGACCATCATCACCACCACCCGCTCCCAGCAAGAGAAAGCTTTCAAATAGCCCCCTTAATGAGTGCCCTTGTCAGTCATCTGTAGCTGAGATAAAATGTAACCTTATTGCCAACAGAGTGGGCTGAGAACTTTAGGCTGCACTGTTTGACAGAGTTCCTAAACAATGCAAATGTCTGAGCCTTGTCAGACTACAATGAGTACAATTTGTGGACTTACAGTGTACGGCTATGAACAACCTCCCAGCTGACTAAAATAAGGAACTGGATGGCAATTAACATTATTGATAAAATGAATCAATGAGTGACTGTCCTCGGTTTCCCATCAGTTTTGCCAGCATCTTTTTTTTTTACTGCTTTGTCTAGAGGTTTTAGACTCTACCCAGTAACAGAACTGGCTCCTTTTACCAACAGTTGGTTCTCGGTTTAGTCCTTGTTGCACCCAAATACTTGGATCACCTTCACATTTATCCTGAAATGGTGAAAGGAATCTCTGTCCTGTTATAAATCCACCATCAGGTCCTGACGCATATGTGTGTGCGTGTGTCAGATTTTGAACATGAACATGTACAAGCATTCTTTCTTTCCTAACCACTGAATGTTTGGACAGAGAAACCGCAGCACTCAGGAAATTCAGAACAGACTCATGGCAAATTATTTTCTTCTTCATCTGTTTGCAGTCAGATTTATCTTGGAAATGAACACATAAAACATCCACTGCCGTCCCCTGAGCAGCTTTAGAAAGATTTTCTAAATATTTAACTTTAATTTAGATACCAGTGCTCAGAGGTAATTGTATTGGAGGACTTGCTCTGAAACTTTTTGAATAATAGAAGTCCATCAGTTCAGCCACTTAAGATAGCGTTTAATGAATTAAACAGGCCCTGGATGGGTGACCTGAGGTGGAAGACAAAGAGGTTGTATATATTACACCTATCTGATGGGATGTCTGCACATTAAGCATAAACTATTCTCATGTCATCATCAGGGGAAAAGGGATTTGCTTATCTTGGACTTGGAGGAATGGGGTCCTTTTCTCTCTGCCACCTATTACTTTGCCACAGAGAAACCTCACCCTAGAATTGAAATGTGCGTTTACTATTGAGGAAAGTAAAGACATGTTTACAACACTGAACCTGGTGTAGTGACATTATGAGATTCATTATGCAGAGATGAAACAATGCTTATAACCACGCCAGGATGCATGCAAGTTAGACACCCCTCTCCTCATTCCTTTTGTCCCCTGTAGTTTGCCCAAACCCCCCCACCCCTACCCCCACACCTTAGTCCTTTACTGTGGCAAGTGGAGACTCTTATCATTGATTTTCTCTTTTCTCTCCTCTCCTCTGTTCAGTCACTGCAGCGCCTCCCAACTTATCTGACTCTGACAGAACAATGCTGCAGTAGGAGGGCACTCAAGGACAGATTAGATTGTTTGGGGATTCTCATCCCTCATTTTTTCATACTTCTCGGTCTATGTGTTCCTTTTCTGTAGCACATTCCTTCCTCTGTGATATTGTTTATCTGCCTCTAGCTCTTGCAATTGCCACTGCTTCTACTCTTCTTCTGCTTCTTGAGCTGAAGAATAATCTCTGCCTTGCTACTGTATATTTTCCTTGAGTGCCTGTGTGCATTAGTTAAAAATGTAGTTAAGGTTAACATGTGTGTCCTTCTGTTTATTTGTGTGTGTGTGTGTGTGTGTGTGTGTGTGTGTGTGTGCGCGCGTGTGCGTGTGCGCGCGTGTGCGCGTGCATGTGTGTGTGTCTGTTTGTTTGTTTCTTTGCCTCCACAGTACTGAGTGTTTGTGTTGGTAGCGCCTCCTCTGTCTGAGCCATGGTAATTACCGTGCTTCACTGCCTCTGTAGAAGTCAATGAAGCTGAACTCATTGTCTCTCTCAACATGGAAGTCAACAATTGTGTGAATTCCCTTGCGACATCGCAGCCACAGCTAAACCAGCTTCCTGCATTTTTATCACTCTCAATGTGTCTCATTTTGTCCTCCCTCTCTCTCCCTCCCTCTCTCTCTCTCTCTCTCTCTCTCTCTCTCGCTCTCTCTCTCTCTCTGTCTAACTCTTTTTGTGTATGATTGTGTACATGTGTCTGTGTGTGTAGTTGTTTCCATATCCCACTGAGTTCTTAAAGGGGTAATTGAGCTTAAGAGTGTTGTTATTTAATTTCCATGTATATATTTCTGTATTTAATTTGATTTAATTTGAATCATGCAGTCTATTTAAAGTTATTTTAAACAGCAGCTTAATAAAATCTTCAAACTATCAACAGCTATAAAGCATCTCAGTGAAGTTTTTTTTTCCAAAGTGGATTTTAAACTTTTAAAGTGATTAATTTGATTGATCAATTTGCAGACTTAAAGCGCTAACAGTCAGTTCTGCGTCTGTTTATATATTTGAAAATGACATCCCATACCGCATTTAGCCTTGCTTAGCTGTGTGTACACTAATTGTAGTCTCTGTACTGCTGAAATGGAGAGGAAATGTTACCACTGTTGTAACCACGTTACCATGTTCTCAAACTTAGACTCCCTTTGGTAATATTTAACCTTCACACTGCACTGCAGAGCACATTCGATGGTGAATAGGTTAGCCTCAAACCCAGACAACCTCATTGGGCGTGTGTGAGTGTGAAGGGAGAGGGGATGGGGTGTGTGTTATAAAAAGGAGGTTAGTTGCATGGAATGTGTGTAATGGGATGGTAAACCATGGCCAGAGTGAGATTCTGGATGCGATTTAGATTGTGGTGGCTTGGGTTAGCTAATTGCTGTTTGGGATAGGATGAGATAAGATGGAACGTGATGGATGGCCTCTGAGTGCAAGGATAGAAGATGACTCCAACTGTTTTTGCCCTTTCTGAATGTGGATGGAAACCCAGCAAAGGGTGTGTTGCCATGGAAAAAACACAAGCTAACGTTCATTAATTTCTCCTACCTTTTCCTTTACTAACAGATTCATTTGGCACTGTGTGTAGTATGCAATGTGTATATGTATGAGAAAGACATGAAAAAAAAATATTTAAGGTAATAAATACAAAACAGAGGACAATGGAAACAGTTAAATTTAAACCAATAGAGTACACACTGTGTGCTACTGGTAATGATGTGTTACAGTGAAAGGGGGCAAGGTATGGATTGGGGAAGATAGTGCAATGAAGATATCATTAATGCGACTCTATTGTCCAACAAATTGTCTAGTGTATACTTATGTCTGCTTAAACAGCACACATGCAATTAGTGCAGAGGCAGAAAGAAAGAGAGCCAGTGCTTTATATGTCGGTCACGTGCTGTGCAAGTCTTTTGGCACCGGTTAGCTTCTGTTGCCATGTTTAGAGTGTATAAATTGGTCCTCAGTTGTGTGTTTGCTCACAAACTGTCCATTTGTTTCTATCGCTTTGGCTCCTTAATAGACCAACTGTGGCATCTATCTTGAATAGGTTGCTTTGCAGAGGTTTGCATAGAGCTAAGTAAAAAGATTTTTCCTCTTTAAGCGGTCTATTTAATCTCAAGTATGCATAACGCCTGGACAGCCATTCACCAGTTAATAGTACTGAGAATAGTGCTTACAGGAAAAGTAATAGGAGGCTGAGAATCTTGAGTCTATAGTTCTCTCAGCTCTTTAGCCTGGAAAATTGGCAAGAAGGTGGAAGAGGTCTGGTTTTCTTGTGCAGTTAAGAGAGATCTGTAAAGGAGAGATTAGGATGAGGTTATCATTTTACTGGGGAAGGTAGAGAATTTTTGTTGTTAATCCTTGCGGAGATGTGTTTGTTTACAATGGCCTTTACCAGGAAATGTCATACAAAGCACTCAGGCATCAAGGGCCACTCTCAGGGCAGGGCCTCAGGCTGCAGCAACCAGGATGAACACAGTTCACAAATACAGAAACACTCACACTTGCACATGAACTCATACATACATGTATGAGTACACACATACAATTATACAAAAGATTTAGTCAGTCTCATGATGCAACATATACAAAATCTGCCTTAAAACTTCTGGCTCAGCATCAGCAAGGCCTTTCTGAGTTTGAAGAGATTACAAATAACATTAAAGGAGCATTTATGAAAAACCTTTCTCATGTCTTTTTCTCATGTACACCCGCTGTCATCAGTCTGTTGTGAAATACCATTTTACCATCATACTTTTTTTTTTTAAGGCAAATCAACCATTTATTATCTCACAAATTTGCAGGAAGGTTAAATGAGACAAAGATTGTACTCTATTGTAATAGTCTCATATGACATTTGACTTATTTTTCCTTCCTCTGTTTATATTTTTGAACTGTGGGTCTCAGGGGGAAGAGGCGAATAGCCTGCTGAACTAGGCCAGTGGAGACACTGACATTTAGACTCAAAGGCTAATGGGATGCCTGAGTCTGCCCTGCGATGGCTGGCTCTTTGTCGGGGTTCTCAGATCAGGACTGACTAGCCCACGCTCCTCTTCCAGACCGTCTGGAGCCCTAATGCGTTCTCTCTCCAGACGCAGCATCTTTCAAATGTGCCAACTTTTTCATTCAATCTCCATGTCTGAATGGTAGTATCTGAAGTCAGTACGGCTGTCTGTGTGTCTCTCTGGTGGCTGCAGCTGAAGACTCAACTCATCTCATACTGAGAGAGGGCCGTGGGGAGACCACAAAAGAAAATCACATTGTCTCCTCTAATGGAGGCCGGGGACCCATGGAGTTCTGCCCTTACAGTGGTAAAGCAAGGCCTTCTTCAGACCAGTCATTTATTCTGTCTAAAGGCTCATTTATTCTATCCCAAGGCTATGTTGTGAAAAACATCTCTAATGATGATAGTAATACCCAGTGGGTTAAGATGTTGAAACGATCTTTCATCTCCTGTGAGATGTCTTAGCGTGACCTATTCTTTGACCCTCAGGGCCAATGCTGCCTATTGGAGCCAGAAGACTCATTTGACATAGCTCAAAGGCTGTCTTAACCCCTGTGGTAAACTCATATATCACCATTGCACGTCCTCCGAATACTCTATTATCACACAACACTTAAATACGTCTCTCACACAGACATTGTGACACTGCAGGGTAATGGATACTGTGGCCAAAGTTTTAACACACCGATTACATCAAAAAAATTAAAAGTGCAATACAAATCAAGCATAATACAAAATGTTGGGATTAGTTTTTGAACGATAAGCATATCCACATTGTGGAAAAGTTGCATGGAGAGCCAGATGAGAGTGCCTGGAGGCACTCTCATCTGGCTGGAGGCACTCTCATCTGGTTGGAGGCACTCTCATCTGGCATTTTCCTGGGCCGCTGTTATATTGTAATGTGTACAGTAGGTGAACATTTGGCAACTCCGTTAAAGCAGCTGAACTTTTACAGCCCTGTTCAGACTAGAGGATGATGTGTTTTACTCATTCATTCCCACCACCTACATTTTTCCAGTCGGTCTGGGGATTTGAGTTGGTGACTCTGATTCTCATAGACAGCTGTTCCAAGCTTCAGGAAATCGGTACCCCAGGATGTGAAAGGACACCTTTTAGTGGAGAGTTTTTAAATGTTAGATTTAAGTGCTCTCTGCACTAATGGAATTACTATTCTCCCCCACAAGGCAGTACAATTTGAAATATAAAAAGAAAGAAAGAAGAAAGAAAATTTCCAGAGAGGTGAGGTGAGGAGGGGGGGGGGGGGGGCAGAGAGTGAAGGAGAAAGGTTTGTTTTGCTTTTGGAAATATCAGCGTAATTAGGAGTAGCATATCATTTACAAATCAGGCCTGACATTTAGGATGCTGGTGGGTAATAATGGAGAATTGTATTTCACTCGTGTGATGAGAGGCATGTCTTCTTGATTGGAGAGGGGCAACGTGTACAGCACAGCCCTTTCCCAGGTGTCACAATCAGTCCTGTAGTACCAGATGTTAAATTAGTTACTCTGTCCACGCTGTTCACCCCAGCAGCACATTTCCAGTTTTTATGTCCTGTCTGAGATACATGAGAAGTTGTTCACTAAACCTCCAAGTGGAGGGTTTCATCAGTATTGAGTATGGCGAAGAGAATAAGTGATGGGTTTCTCCTAGAACGTGTTAGGTGTGTTCTGAAACAAAACCAGTGATAGTTGAGTATTGAAGCCAAGGCAGATTGTATGTTTGATTGTTCTTTGGAAATGAATGGGGAAAAATGTCAAAATTTCCCCTCTCAAAATTCAAAGGCAATAGAGTTTTACACTGGTTTATTTCACTTATTGCAAGTGCTCTTCTTGTGTACTCTTTGAGTATTTTGAAAAGCATTGTCTTATTAGGGGGATATGAAGAAGTCAACGTGATTGGTAAACTCAAACTTTGTGCTTCAAACATCTCTTCAGAAATCTTTGGTTGCTTTGGATGTTTCCGACTGTTTTGAAAGGACTCGCATAATCTTTGAAGATATGCCAGCTTGAACGACTCCTATGGACATTTTACAGTGTAACAGTGTTACAGTTCACGCCCCAGCACCTTGTCACCCTTGGCGTTTTTGTCCTTTCCAGTCTATTCTGGGCCTGTACAGGAGCCTGAGTGGTAGCAAGTGAACTTAAAACCATCTGTTCCAATCATATCACTTCATCTGTGATCCCGTTAGGCTGTGGCATGTTACTAAGAGATGCGTCCCAGATAGAGCATAAAACATCAACGCAACACAGCAGCGCTACATCTCTCCCAGGCATACACAGAGACAGAGCAGAGCAGGCAGACGTTTCTTATAAACACTTAGTCAACCAAAGTAAGGGCTGTGCTGGATAGCAGAGTGACTGCAGCCTCTGAACATCACGGAAATTTCCTCTGTGAGGCCCCTGAACGCCCAAGGTTTACTTTAAAATCTATTGGATGGATACTGAGACAGAGTTTTTCATCTGTATTTGGGGTTTAATAATGACAATAACAATAATAGTAATTATAATGATAATAATAATAAAAACAAAGTTACAAAGTGCTTTTCAATAAAAACAACAAAATTTACAATAAAAGAAACAAAACTTAATATATAGACAATAGATATATGATACATCATTTAAATAAATGCTAATGTCTCAGAAAAAAATCCACAAATATGAGTGAGTTTTAAGAAGAGAGTTAAAGGAGGATGCTGAGTTTACCTGCCTGAGCCTGACCTCAACAGCGATCAGGCTCGAAGGGAGATAGCAGATCGCAGGTGTAGGCAGGATCGTTCAAGGCCTTACAAACAAGTAGTAAAATAAAGGAGTAGAACTAGCTGACGGTGTTCTATGAATCGTGTAAAAGGTCTGTAGATAACTGGGATGTATCCTCTGCAACTCCCACAGAGGTTTACCTCTCTCACAGTGAGATAATAAATAAGCACACCCCCTGCAGTCTGTAAGTAATAAATACACATTACCCACAATTACTTCTGTGCTTTATAACCGCAGATTTGGTAATAATAGTGCGCTGGGTCTTGCCATACTGCTTTATTATAATTTATGATGGCCTCTCATCGCACAACTGCAGAGGCCTAGCAGTTATATATCTACAGTAGTATGTAGCCGGGGGAGGCTGCTGTACAGCCCCAGAGAGCAATCTTACCTTGATACAAATCAGTCTGTTTTGTTGCTGATGATGAATGTCCTCTGATAGTAGGTTGTGAAGGTCTTCACTCTGGGTTAATCTCAGTGTAAAAAAATTTGAATAAAAGCTACAGAACATGATTTGTCTCCCATTTTAGCTATGCAGCATGCACTCTGAAATCCATACACCTAAAGTACTCGGCTCATTTAAAACGACAGCTAAAATTGAGCTCACATATTCCTTTCTGTTGAACTGGATTGACAAATTCAGCATTTTTCAGACAGCAGTGCTGAACACATTGCCATGCTGTGATAGGTAATTTCTGAGGAAGCAGCCTTATCTGTTTTTCCTCCCCCTTCCACACAGAAGAGGAGAAAAGTGGAAAAGAGAGGACAGGAGATGAGAGTAGTCGAGAGAGGAGGTAGAAACATGGAGTGTGATCTGAGGTAGCTGTCTGCCAGAGTCTTCTGCTTTGTCCTGCAGAGGCTGAAGCTTCAGATCTACGCCGGAAAACCCTTATAGCTACAAGCACAAAACCAGGTCACCAGTATATATCAAACACAGAGAAGCATGCTGAATCTCCATTAGACCCTATTACAAATAATAAACAATAATTTATCTTCCACAGTGTTTACAGGCAGAAGATAGAAAAGAAAATAACGGGGTGTAATGTTTTTGTTTCCCCAAAACAGTCAGGAAATAAGTAGTACTGTAGGATTAATTGTTTATACATTTGTTATCTATTTGTGTATATGTCTGGGTATACCTGTATATGTAGTATTTTGCTAAAATGTGTAGCTCTAATGTGTTTGTCCCAAAAATATACAACAGTGGAAGCAAAAGAACTAACAAACTAGCAGCTAAAGTGACCATCTGTCACAGCTCAACTGTTTGTAAAACCATTCCTACCTTGTTTATGCATCATTCAGATCTGTGTTGAGTAGGGTTGCACGATCTTATCCAATGTCAGATCGCCCTATCGTCCCTCAGTGGGGGGGCAACCAAGCAGCTAGGGTTACTGCAAGCATCAGTGGGGGATACCGACGTGAAACTATGGCAGGGCAAGTTAAATTTAATTTTAAAAATCTATAATAATAATGAGGATAAGTTAATAAATGAATGGAAAAACAAGTCAAATATCATCGAGACATTGGCAAAGGAATAAACTATCTGCGATTGCCCTGATGATTGTTGATCATTGAGATCATCGTCCATCGGCACAACCCTAATGTTGAGTGTGTTTGAGTGACAGTGTACTCTATGATCCACTAAGTAACAAGCTCAGAATAGATTATTTGCCCTCTAACACAGACACTGCAGCAGTATCATTGGTAAAGCGTGATGCGTGTTGGTGAGTATAGGCAAACTAATTTGTATGCTCACATGCTTTCTTAGTATTATCATGGACTGACACTAATCCGTTGTCCTTTTTCAATGCTTGTCCATTAAGAATTTGGGCTTTGTTAAAGTTCATCAACCTCAAGACCTGCCATCACAATCTGTCCAGTAAAGATTTAATACATTACTTAGTACCTGACCACTCACGCAAGTATAACTGTCTTAGGTTTGCGTGCACTTGTTTGACAAAATCCACTAAATGACTACGTTTTGAATTTTCAGTGTGTGACATTCAAAATGGATGCCTGAATGTGACCTTGTCCCTTCACACCCTTCTCTGCTGGAGTAAGATTAGGTCATAGTATCAGCCACAGGCTTAGAGCTCCAACAATTCCACATTTTCTCTCTATCAGGTCATTGAAGTCTGATTCTCTGGCACCAGAAATATTTCATTGAGCTTTAAATAGAAAAAGCTGTTTTTTTAACCCACCCCTCTCATTTAGTGGGAGGCTTACTGCCATTCAATTAGCATAGATAGCATTTAGGGGCTTTGCAGTTTCATATGCCTCACCATGTGATTCCATCATTTAGGCTTCATCACTGAGGCTCCTCAAGCTACAGAAAACTTGAGGAACCTCAGTATTAGCTGGTTAATTTGCAAGGATGGAGCAATAACTTCCATTAGTTTAGTGTGTGCATGTGCTGCAGTGCATAGGTCATGGCTAATTACATAAAATACATCAAGGACACCATTAATACTGGCATCATAAAGATGGAAGAAGATAGAAGATGGACAGTTTTTTCATTAAGAATACCTGTCATCTATTATCACTGTAAATAACAGTATAATGGCTGTATTTGGATGACAAATAGTTAGTAATACACCGCTCACTATACCAACTGTATTAGCTGTATAGAGGTTTATAAGAACACGCATTAAAAAGCCTTCTGTCGAGTTGCTTGAGAGAAAAAAGAGACAAGAGGAAACAGATGATGCTGACTGTTCCCTGTTGACTGAGGCGTTTCTGAGAAACTGATAATCTTTTTAGTTGTGAGGAGAGGATCAAAAGGAAGAAAAATGCCGAGAGGGCATTGCTATCTATCCATCTATTTATCTCTCTTTTTTCCCCCGTCGCTGGATCTATCTCTGCATATCCCACATGTCCTGCCTTATTCTTTCTGGCCATTCATCATATTCCTGTGTCCAACTGCATTCTGATGGCTTCCTTGCTCTTTTGTCTCCGTATCGAACTCCTTTTTTCTTTTCTTCACCATCTCCTGTCTTATCTAACAGTCCTCTGGGCTTCTATGTCTATCAGTAAAATTTCACACTCATATTATTCCCAGGGTTTTATCCCTCCCTCCTCTCACCTGCCACTCCTACTGGCATTTTCTCTCCTCCTTGCAAGCTGGCCAGAATGGGATACAGCAAAGAGGTATGCCATGGTTACATCCCATGGCATCAGTGTGGTTTAGCTATGGTAACTCCTCCTGTCTCTGTGGCAGTGACCCTGTCACTCGAATCATGGTTTTTCCTGGAGTGCCAGGAAGGGAAGCCAGTTGTGGGCACCTACCTGTCAATGTGGCCAGAAAGTGAAGAACATTGAATCAGTGTAGAGAATTACTCTGGAGAGGTTCCCTCCACACAGTTAAATGCCATTCAGAGGGAAAATCTGAGACCAGTGAAACCACAAGAGAAGAGGAGAAGGAGATTAGAATCAATAGAAAGAGGAAGTGTGTGAGAGAGAGATAGATAGATGGTGAGCGAGTGACACTGGCATAAGAACAATGTTTGATGTTTCTGTCAACACTCAAGCTACAGTATTTCCTCAAGAGCTCCTTTCTAGGCTTCATGTCAGTCCTCATTCATTCTCTCTATGGTCTGACATATTGAAAGAGTTGGAGCAGAGAAAGACATAGGGGAAAGACAGAGAACGGAGAGCGGTCATTAATACTAAGGGAATTGATCTGCTCAGGTCTCCATGAGTTTGCCTGTCTGCCAGTGATTGTAGTGTGCTCATTATCCATCTCTGCTCCAGGTAATTACTGCCTTGTTTTGATTGGAAAGCTTTTAATTAGTTGCTCATTAGCATTGTTTAATTAAACTCACCCCATGCCTTTTATAACGCAGTGTTCTTTCCCTACTTCATTAGATGTTGTTGGATGGCGTTATAGTGGGATTTAGAGTTAGTGGGTGGACAGGAGTACTGTATGTTTATGCATGATGAGCATTAGTCAATGGTGTTTGACTTTTTTGCACATATTGCATTAAATTCAAATGAATCCGTCTTTGTACCCCAACTTTTTAGAAATGTAGACTCCTTACTAAGGTGAACTGGTGAAGAAAAAGAATAAGGAGGGGGTGTGAAAGCACTCACATATGCAGAAACTTTCCCCTGTGCCAAAAGTGTTGTAGGACAGTCACACACTGAGGAACTGAGGTGGCAGTAGGGGGTTAAGAGACAGGCAGACAGGGAGAGTAAGGAAGTGCAAGAAAATGTTGGAACCCAGTGCGAAAGGCTATGTGAGAGGCTTCTGAATAGCTGAGCTGCACAGTTAAGTAGCTGGACAAGACACAGACAGGACAGCGAGAGGAATGCCAAATGGACCAGCAAAGACTGATGCTCTGCTTTTTTTGTCCGTCTTTCCCCTTTCTTCTTTTCCCTGTGCCTGTTGCTCTGTCTCTGTCTATTTCTGAGCTCTCACTATATTCTTGTTCTTTATATTCCTTCATGTCGCTGTGCATCTTTCATGCTGCCTTCCTCATGAATTCTCTCCTACATATTCAATTCTTTATCTGAGCTTATTTTCTCTTTTTCTGTCTATCTTTTTGCTTCCCTCTCCCACTGAGCAATAGCTGACACAGTGTTCTTCCAGCTGAGTAACTTACAGAATGAAGGGAATGTACGTGTGCGTGTGTGCATCTGCATGTGTGAGTGTATATATTTGTCTCTACATATGTGTGTCTATTTGCACATTGGGTGAGAAGTGACTGAACAGTCTTAGTTTTGTTTTCGTAGCACGTCCTGGTGGAGTGTGACAGTGAACAAAGTGTCAGTGTGTGAGGGAGGGATGAAAGCCAGCCCCAAGTGACATAGCATGCCCCAGATCTGACTCTCTGGATCCCATAGCTGGGGACAGTGGCTAGCTGTCTGCATGACGTGGATGAAACCAAACTCTGTACACTTCAGCCTCATGAGGAGCGAGAGGAAATCCAATAGGAATGTGCGGACAGTAGGTGGTCAGGGTAGACTTAGTGGGTTGGTGGGGATCTCTGTCTGGGCATCACATGGTAGACTGATTGGTCAGACAGACCACAGAGCCTGCTGAGCTACTCCATGGAAGAAGTTTCATTCTTAGTTTATGATTGAAACATTTTGGATTTCTGCTGTTTTATCCAACACACACACACACACACACACACGCACATGCACACACAAAGATGTGAACAAATGCACAGACTTCAAGTAAAATTCACCAATAGTGATTTTAAGCATATATGATCAAGATTATAAACCTTTATAGAAACAAATATTTGATGTGTAGGTTGATTTAACAATTCTAAACATTATATGAATGTAACCTTTTGCTTCAACTTAATCTGAAGGGACTTGGCCTCTGGGTTCGATGCTTATTCAACACAAGGTATGTGCTCAGCAAAGCCATTTGTTTCGACTTTCTAAACAATAGTGCCAACAAAGGAAAAATTGAATGGTTTTATTTTCATCTGCTTATCTCTTCCTGTTACAAGAAATCAGCTGTTTATGACCCCCGCAGCAGCAAGAGCAGCAAACAAAGTGCCATCTTTAGTTTCAGAGCTGTACATTTATTCTAGTGTAGTAATATATTGAATTATTGTGTATTATGTCTCCACTCCTTAGCTTCGAGATAGCCTTGATGATCCCACATGTAGTAGCTGCCTTTCTTCCCTTGTTCCTCTCCTTATGGTGCATTTATATACATTAAGCTGCCACCTCCTAAGAGGTGAATTAAATCTCTGTGCAATTCTATCACTCATTGCTCTCCTCTGCTCGATCCTCCTGCTGCTCAATTCCCAATGGTGGTTACCACTTCCACAGCTGAGTTTGTCTTTGTACGGGGAAAGAAGCAGAGAGCTGTCAGCATTGTGAATGCTCCCAGAAAGCAAGGGGGGTGTGCTCTTTTTTACAGTGGTACACAGGGACTCTGGTGTGGTGATTTAAGCAGCCAGATCTAGGAGCTGGAAGACCCATCAAGCCATTAGGGAGTATAGTAAAGGTGCAGAAATGAGACTACTAGGAATTGTGGACAAAGAAATGGGCTGCACTTCAACATACTCACAGGGCAGAGAGGGGAAAACAGCAGCATGCACTCATGTGAATGTGCCAGCACATGTGTGTACAAACATACCTATGTGCACATACACATACACAAATATGTGCACACAGGCCAACATGGTGCCACACACACACACACACACACACACACACACACACACACACACACACACACACACATTCACATAAACACTGGCACAGTGAGGATGCCCTGCTCATCTGCTGGCTCAGTGACTTAAATGGAGAGCCAAACACACTGCCTCGTACAAATTCAGCTAAGCAGCACGGAGAGAAAGAGGACAGAGATCGAGAGAGAGAGAGAGAACACCGGAATAAGTCTGCAGGCAGGGATACAGGAGAGGGCGGTGGACGGAAAAAAATCAATGATTTTACTCCTATGTTTGAAAAAGGGAAGTGCGTGGTGAGCGCGGCAATGTTGCTGACCTTCAGGTGCCCTGGCGCCTTCCTTTCATGTGCAGAGCAAATTACGAAGTGATTTTCAGTGGGAAAAATTAACTCACTGATGCACTGCACTAATTTCATTTAACATTTAAAGAAATGAGAAGAGCAGGTCCCAGAGAGTTGCCATGGGCAAAGAGCGGGGAGAGGGGGGAGTAGCAGGGGGAAACATGGTGCAGTCAGCAGTTTGTGTTGAATGGAGTGAGAATGAGAGATAAGCTGGGAGCCATCAGTTCCTTACTCAACTCATTGCTCATTTTCAACTATCCCTTTGCATCTGTTGGACTCTAGTCCATCCGTTCTTCCTTGGTCTTTCCTTTGCTGAACATGAATGGGATCCAGACAAGTGTTACAAATCACAATGAGTGCTTGCTCCCTGGTGTTCATCGGCGTGGCAGACAACACGTGTACATGGGTGTGTGTTTGAGTTCAAAGGCACAGAGCCCAGTGTCATGGAGCAGGTTTAGGATTTTTCTTGCACCATCAGCACAGCTGTATTGGCTGTGGCAGAGATGCTTCTCAGCGATTTCAGCAACATAAAGAGTTAAGATGGCCATGCTCTTGACTTCTACTAATCCTATTACTTGAGAGTGCTGCTCTTAGAGGGCTCCAACCTCACTTTTATTGGAAATCCTTTGCCGTTATAAAGCCTTTTAGCCTTTGGCTGGGCTATTGCTCTCGTAAATCTAGTTCCTGGCCTTTGGGCGATTCCTTCATGTTTGTACTACTGCAAGGTTACTTATAGGCATACTGACACAATCCAGCTGTCTTATAATTGTCATAATGCTTGTATCATTCACCTACAAGTTTTCAACTGAGCTCAGCCTTTTATGTTTTATTTTCTTATCAGTTGCCTTATAGTTCTACAGTTTCATTAAAGCCATTTGGAGCGAAACAACTAAAAGTCAGGAAGAAAGAAAACATGGAAACAACCAGGGCTGGCTGTAATGCTTCTAATTTCCTCCTTAGCTGATCTCTAAATGCTTGTGCTTTGTCACTGCCACTACGCGACAGAAAAAATTCACTCTTTCACCTTCCCGTGCCTCCTCCTTCTCGCTCTCTAATTCATCTCATTTCCGCCTCGTGGTTTGGTTCAATCCCCACCTCCTTTCACTGCTGGCTGCTCCAGCGTCAGGCTAGCGCTGCTGGCTGCTCCGTATTCTGGGGCCGTTGTGTCTCCGGTGGAGAGTGATTGTGCCGGTGGCAGGGAGGTCAATTGGAAGAAATTGCGTTGCAGCCACCGTGGAGCTGAGGCGAGAGGGAACAAACTGGATATTAGCCCAATCCATGTAGGCTGGCGTGTTTACACCATCTATCCCCCACCCCCACCCCTCCCACTACCACCACCCTCACCACACACATACTCACTCACATTTCTTCACTTTGGTCAGTGGCTGACTGGAGAAATGACCACTATTAAACATGATCATACATTCCTGCAAATCCAAATTTACATTTGTGGATACACTTGCAGCTCTCACTGTGACAAACTACAGATTGTATTTTTAAGAGGCATTTCTGCACTTTCTGCCTTGTGACTTTCCGTCATGTCCCTGCAGCCTTGTTAGCCAGGCCAGTAGAGTAAAGCCACACAACTCAAGGTTCCTGTGTGTTGGCGCTTAGCTCAGGATTAAAGTGTGTAAATTTCAGCTTCTGGGGGCAAAACTCTTTTTGCCTGCTGACTTTGTTCTTTCCCTTGGTAAAAAATCATGTGTTTCAAAGGGTGTTTTCAGTTCCCGGGGCTTTTCTGTCTCCCATCTGATGGAGGCTGCCCGATGGGTTAAAGGAAGAAATTATTTTTTTCATGTCAGACAGCAAGATATTAACCAGACATAACCAGCCAGCCACATCAATATTTAACTGTTGTCAATAGGTAGAGAGATATTGATTGTCTATAGTTGTTTAAGGTATGTGCACACACAAGGGTGCATTACAACATCTAAAGTTGTCTGTGCAGATTTTCAGTCATCCAGTGCATGGTGTGTTGGACTTGCTTGAGGTTCTTGAAGACGTTTCACTTCTCATCCGAAATACTGGGACATGTTCTTCTAAAGACTCGATAAGGGGGTTGAAAGGATTTGGGTTAGATTAGTTGATTCGGTAAGATGCTGTTGAACCCCTTCCCTGGAAATAATCAATAGTCAATTTAAGAGTTGATATTTCTGTAACTCATCTTACAGCAACCTGTACAGCTCTATCAGTCTCATCTCTGCTCGTCACCATTTTACTATTGCTGTTTTACATGAATGTTGTTATATAGTTAGCACCTGATGATGACATCAACATTCTTAATCTTGCCTTCTAAGCTCTGACTGGTACCTATATGACTGGCTGTGTATGAATCATGGGTATGGGACCTCCAGGCTAACATACTTGTAACACATACTGTGCATATTATTTAAAAGCTGATGCTGTGCTGCAGTATAAGACAAGTCTAAAAAGCAACAACAAAGAAGTGTAACATGTTATGTTACTGAATCTAAAAACAAAAAAACAAAAACTTTTTTTTTTGATTTACGTAGGTTAGCTGATCCTTTAATCCAAATACACTTTTGTTTTTAGCACTGCTGCTTTTTGCTGGTTTGCCAACTTTGGTGCAGTCGAAGAGTCAAACAGCATGAACAGTGCTTCTAAATCCTTTCTTCCTGATCTCCCAAAACCTTTCTGAATGTTAGGTTGCCAAAAGTAGATCCAAACATCATGCCACACACACCAGTTTAGCAATGTGCCCACTGTTACTCTGTTCTGTGTTCGGGGTCAAGCGGGAGGGTGTGCATAAAAACTTCTCACTTTGCCAGGTTGACAGAGTGCCACTGTAGCATTTTCAAATCATACGAACAAAGAAACGCTCAGTAGATTTGAATATGTGTACCATGACATATTTCACCTAGACAGTCTCTGCCAAGGAAAAGGAGGACGTGCCGCCACCCACCTGATCTGATAGTGCTATCTGTAAGCTTCATACACATACTAATGGAGGTTGGCATTGGCAATTTCCGGTTGAGACCTTTTGTTGTTGTGATGAGTAATTAACAATGGCCTACAAAGATGTTGGTGTGAATATTTAATAGTGACAAAGCGGGGGGAGTGAGCAGACAGTGTTAAAACTACAACTCATGTATAATTCATAGTCACTGACAGTGATTGGACTATCTTGCTTCTCTCTCTTTCTCTCACTATGTGCTCCCTCCCTCCCACTTTCTCTCTCTCTCTCTCCCTCCATATCCCAGGTTACATTGGGCTCTCCTTGCATAGAGGAGAATCCAATGTGGAGTGGCACTTCATATCTTGTTAGGCGATTTATTCATGGTAATGAAGGGTTTTAATGCACTGTACAGCACGGAGCTCAGGCTGTGGTTGTAACACACTCAGCAGTGATCTGTGAGATGGATTATTTGGATTATTTGACTGGCTTTAATTTAGATTCAATTACAGGGCTGGTGCTGTATCATGGGTTGTGACCTCCGATGTCTGTCCATGCTGTCTCTGTCTGACTCTTTACAGCCTAACATGACAGAGCAACACTGGCTAACACTTTGCCACTGTTACACTGTATGTCAGGGCCTGCTTTTCCTCTCAGAATTTCCCAGGTATTCATTCCCACCCCTTTACCTCTCTCAGTCTCTCTCTCTCTTCATCCCCTCCTTTTTCCATTACTTGGTCTGACTTGCTGTTTGCTGTGGCTCTCTTATCTCCTTGCCCTCGCCATCTCAGTCTCTCTCAGTTCAGGCTTGCCAATACAGTCCATTTTGTACAACTCTTCACCTCCCCAACACACTTCTTCACACTGGGTTTTGGCCACACTCACAGATACAATCACACCCCCCACACACACACATGCACATGGATGGACACGCGTATTCATACCCACACACCTTTAGATTATCCCTCTTACCCATTCATTCTCCCACTCTTTGCTCTAGAGAGAATAGCTCTGGCATTTCTTCTGTAAAGGAGACTATCACAGGGTAGCATCACACAGATCCAGAGACCAGGTTCTACCTGATTGCTTTCCACCAGACTGCTCATACATATCATAGACCGTATGCAGCATATCGAGCAAGATCGATGGAGTGATTACAAAAGAACACATGGTTTGACATTTTATTAGCTGCTTTTTAGTTCAGATATTTTCTCATTTCCTTGCAGCATTGGACCTAGGTCCTTTTCTTTTTTTTACATCTGAAATTGATTGCCTTGTTACTCAGCATCTCTCTTTCACTCACACACATATTCCCTTGCTCTCTCTTTTTCTTTTTGTCCCCAGCCAGTTGGAGGGAGTAAATAAGTATTGATTTGGGCCAGCTGAAGCTTGCTAGCTGAGATGCTATTGTGCTAACTGCTTTCTTTGTCTCTTGTCCCTGTTGTTGGTGTGTAGCACTCACTTTGTTTGTGCATGTTAGACCTTAGAGGAAGTTCAGTCTGCAGTTTTGCAGAGTTTGTTTGGAAATATTGATAATCGTGTGCTGGTGTGGCATGTTCATACACTTACTTTATATCTTAGACCATCATCCCCCTGTGCAAAGGGGGGGAGGGGGTAGCTTGTGTTTTATGGCCATTTTCAAAATAAGCTGACTAAACTTGTAAATGTATATATTCTTGAACCCTTTGGCCTTGCCTCCACATAGGACCACCTTTTTTACATCCAAAAATCCAAAAATGTAGGTTTACTAAATTGAAATTTTTCTTCATTAGAAAACAGCGGTCATGCATTTTAGTTCGCACAGGGAAAATAGTTTTTCTAAAACAACGACCTAGTGCTTATCTTTTCCGGAGAGCTTGACCTTAAACTGACATCTCCTCACACTGAAAAATAATTAGATGCATTAGTTTCACTCGCATCCAGTAAGAGGATTCCTTATTCAGACAACATGCAGATGTCTGTGCAGACGCTTTACGGTGAGTGTGCTGATGTGCCTAATGTACTCATTAAATCAGCAACAGCGACACATGTGTTTCTGCTCATTCTGCCCACATGAGGCAGAGTCATAATTCAATCTGCAGCCTCCCTGGTTAGCCACATGTGCTAATGCCTGCACAAGGCCTTGATGCAGCCTGACAGTGCTGCGCTGGAGATACAATCTGTATGAAAGCTGTGGTTGCCAGGATGGCTCTGGTGAGATAGTGAAGTATTGGGCTCTCAGGCATGGGGTGTGTGTGTGGGGGGCTGTTGGTGCGGATGAGTGGGGAGTTTTAAGGAGGTTAGGGACTGGGCCACATTTGGCTACATTTGCACACTGGGGAAATTTTGATAGCAAGGGAGATTCTAGCTTCATTAGACTTTTCATTTCATTTTTAATCAGGCAGTCCAGTGAGGTAAGAGAGCTAAAATAACAGTTATTAATAGAGACAAACACTGTCCACCAGGATCTGGATGTCTTACAGCATAGGACATAAAACACCAAACAAAAAAACCAAACAAAAAAACCCCACAAAGATTCGGACGGAGCCAGTGAAAAAACAACGGGCAATTACGTTTTTTCCACACCTTTTTATTTTTTTTTTTTTTTAATTTCTCTTGCCAAATCAAATTAACCAAAGGCTGGCAAATATAAATGGCTGATGTTTTTAATGCTCAGCTTGAAAGGGTGATTCATCCTTGTTATGGTGCCATCCCTGTCACCTTTGCTTTGGCGCAGGCACAAGACAAATCTGTGTGTGCGTGACCTGGCACCGGCCTCTGTGACACACTAGTGATTGAGACAAGGAGACAATGGGATCAGCAGGTCATCCTCGGGCTCCTGTTAGAGGAGAAAGCATCATTAGAAATTGTGTTGCATCATTAGAAATGTCACAATTGAGTCACAGACTCTACGGGCAAAGGAGTAATAGCTGAGGATCAACATTTCAAATACACTATCCATTCCTCTCTCTCCCTTCCCTTTTTCCTTCCCTCTCTCCACTCATCAGCAGATTCACCATAACACTAAAACCAGGCTGTCGGAGCCAGGAATAAATGGAAGTGACACTCCATGTATCCTTCTGGATCCCTTCAAGTGACCTCAGGCCAAATTCGCAGCACCTCCACTGTTCTGTTGCCTGTCACAGCAGGGGAACTGCTGCACTTGAAAGCTTTTCAAATCCTCTCTGTTGTTTAGAAAACCACAGAAAAGCCATGAAATGCTAACCCATGTCCCAAGATATCACTGTGATGCTCATTCTAAAATAATGAATATTATTATTTAGGGAAGAGTGTACAGTAGTTTGCTATATCTGTGATTGTTTTGTCTTTAGTTGAGGGGGTCTCTATAATTCTCTAGCATGGAAATACGGTATTACCAGTATATTTGATTTGGTCTTTGCTAAAACTAACTGAGAATGCACAGTTTAAGAACTGATTTTGGACGTTCAATAATCAATAATGATGCTACAGTGGAGTTTGAGAAAGGTGTTTTAATGGGTTTTCACCAAAAAAGAATTACATCCCAATTTAACTTATTTTCACTGACTAACGGTTGTTGTACCGTTTCCTGCTTGAAGACAACATTGCTCACTGCAGTTTACAGTAAGAAGGGTTAAGGACAGCTCAAGAAAAAAAACAGTTAGGTATAGTTCAGATGCAAGTTGTCAAAGTACAGAATATTTGCACTGGAAGTATTTGTCTGAAAGATAATCAAATATGATCACATTTTCTGGTAGATGTTTACATTATAAATCATTTCATAAATCTTTTTTTAATATCCTAAGTAAATGCCATAATTTTTCAGTTGGTTTCAGATGACAGTTGATTTTTTCATTGTAAAGAAAGCCCAGAATGATTATATATTAGACTGTGATGGTTCATTTCATCACTGTCAAAAAGAAAGAAAGGCATAATGAGGTATAACAACAAACATCTAAATTGGTTGAATTTCCTCTCCTACTCTGTAAATGAGAATCCGGTTATGCTTGTGTGTGCTCGTAATGTATGCCTGCGTGTGCGTCACTACGTGCGTCTACTTGCATGGAAGTAATGGAGGGTTGAGGATGGATTGCTGGTGAGGGTGTACGAGCAGATATGCTGGGTTCAACTGAGCAGCGTATGGCTGAGTGATGCTCTCCGCCTGGTCGCCACTGCACTTCCAATACACAAACACCAGCATATTTCACAAACAAGTGTTGGCTGGTGTGCTTAGCCTCAGCGCCACCTCAGATCAACAATATTAATGCACTCCAAATATTAGTTTTCTCCCTCATTACCGAGCTGGGTGCTCTACGCCTGAACCCACAGCAGTCCTTGAGGATGGAGACAGCAGGATGTGTGTTCGTGTGTGCATATCAAGCCAATTACACTGTAATGCCTCTGGTTTCTTTTGCTTGAGGAGAATACTTTGCGCTTGTGTGTTTGCTGTTATTTATTCTTATAGACACAAGTAACCATATATTGCTGCTGACAAATTCATATCAACGCACTGAATTGTGTTGTACTTGTTTGTGCAACAGAATATAAATGTATTTAGACAAGAGCCATGACAGTCTCACTAAAGAGTTGCTTCTTGCTAAGCCTAAGTGGGAGAATAGTAAATAGAGAACGAGAGGAGAGCTGTGCATCGTGAAATCCCCATCTGCTGTAAAGTGGGGCGCTGACACTTTCAATCTGTTCGGCTTTTCGTTCGTCCCTCCCTTTCAGCTCTCTTTCTCCTCTCCATTATTGCTCTCCTCCTTGATCTTCCCTCTGTGCCTGCTTTTGTTTCTCATGGGCAAAACCTCCTTGGTCTGCTTTATACAGTAATCACAAATCTATCTCAGTGACAAGGCCTTGGCTTGAGTCCCATAGTATAGGTGCTAGCTGTTGAAAGCAACCTAATGTATTGAATAAATTCTTTGTGTTTCATAGTCCAGGCCAGCATAATGCATCCCTGGTGACAGCCACATGGCAAGTAAACATTTGTTTTTTGACCATGCTTTAGCCTGACTGTAATTACATTGTGGGTGTTCAGTTTTCCTAGAGGGACCATGGGAAATGTTTTGCACTGTGTGAATTTGATAGAGACATGACCACTTTCTCCAGAGGCACAGGGACAAGTGGTGGGATTGTTTACCCCTGGTTAAATGTTAGTGTCTTTAGCCTTTTCCCATGGTTACAAGCACTGGAAAACTTGTGGGTACAAACCACTTGGAAGTTTTATCATTTCAGTACCATGAGATGTGGTTCTGGCTTTGGATATGTTTTGGAAACAAGCACTTATAGTAAGAGCTGATTTTGTGACATGTCTTGTATTCACTGCAAATGCTTCAACTGTGGGAACACTGTGCATTGTCTGTCTTATACTTCTCTTTGTCTCCTGTGTGGAGAGAGCAGCAGGTAAATTCATTCAATTATCAGCTTTTTCAAGCTCAGTTGGGTCAAGAAAAGCGTTACATTACATCCAATCAGTGTGAGATAGCAGGTGAATTTCTATCCAATTTGCTGGTGTAAATTTGATTTCCACACATACATAGATACATAATGCCCCTTGTGGAGATGCATTTCCTTTTTGGATTTACCACCAAAAACTTGTTTATCCAGAAATTTAATGGGGAGAAATTTATAAAGAAAATTGTCATTTCATTTATTTTATAAGTATTAAAAGATACAATATTTCTTTTTCATTTGTATGATTTATTGTCATTACATTCTCGTAAATTTTGTAATGCATTGCTATTACATGATGTTGTGAGCCCATAACAAGATGCTGCTACATCAGCTGTTGTACTCTTTCGCTTTCTCTGAGTGCTACTAATCCTGCTGCATATGTGTGATTGTGGTTAGTCAAGGGCTTTCTGTGAAACAGGAGTGAGAGATGAGGTTGTTGGAGAAAGAATGAGAAATGGATGGACTGTGAGGAGAAGAGGGAATGGAAGGGTGCTAAAAGGGTCATAGAGGTTGGTCTGCAATGTTCAATCACTTATTCATTTTTATTTTTCTCCTGCACCTGCTGCTTTTATCAGGGCAGAGGTGGTTTTGGAGTATCCACTTTGGAAGAGAAGCATGTTCATACGCACATGTATGCTTATGCTCTTATATGTGTATATCTTTATTCAGTTGTATATGTGTGAATGTGAATGAGTGCTTTAGGATATTTTACATTATTTCATACAGCAAAATCAGGGTCAAAGTATAGCAGTGATGTCTTGAATGCTTGGGTTGTAGTAGTTGAGTGAGAAATTCCAAGTATCGCTGGCTCAGGAATGATGTGTCCTCATGCCTTTCATACTTCTGACTTGAGATGTGCTCCACATGAGAGACTGAAGTATGAAGAGGAGGAAGAGGAAGAGAGAGATACAATGCACATGGCATTATTGAGAGGACCTTGGAAACACCAAATATATGTGCTTCAACACTGCAGTATAGTTCAGGTTCATGGTGTAAGCACACAGACACACACACACGCTCCTCTTACACACAAACACCTTTTTCTTTGTTGGACATCCCTGAGGGACAGCTAGTTCCCCAGGAGACTGTGGCGATAAATGAGGTCGGGATGGCTGTGGAATGGGAGGGGATGAGGAAAAAAAAAGGTAGGGAGCAAACAGGAGACACTAATGAAGTATGAAGGGCTGAGCATGGCCGCATGGTTCCTGCCAAGCACCACCAGCCCCCCCTTCCCTGAGCTCCACCTGCCCCAGGGACACAGAGAGGGAGGTAGGTCACTGTAGAGAAAGAGGACTGTAAAGCCCATGCTGAATTAAAAAGAGCAAAAACTATTTTAACAATTACTTTTCATCTTCAGCATTTTTATTACTAATTACATTGCACTTTTTCTCCAAGGGAAGCATTTAAAGTTTCTTCCTCTCTCTTCTCAGCTTCTCTCCCCTTTGTACCTGGGAATTTGTAGAGCTACATAAAAATGGTGTTGCAAAAATGTCAAAGCTATTACTGTATCATTCGCACAGGCTGCACTCAACGGTGCTCTTCATAAGTGCCCACACACTTGTGCGTGCACTCATCCATCCATGTGTGTGGTATGGCCACAACCACCTTAATTTTTGAGCACACTTGTTTTGTCCAGCCACTACCTGTTTTCCAATCTACTCATATATGCTTACCAGTTAAGCAGGAAGTGACCTTATTTAACTGCATATCATCTGTGACTGCTTAATTTCTACTACTATCCTTGTGTGAGTCAGAAAATAATCAATCAATCACCATCACTATGGATTTTTTCGAAGTTTTCGAGATGAGGCTTGTGCAAGAAAATACAAGAGAGGCACTAACCGATAACAGTGTGAAAGGTGTATATTATTCTTATTTCTTTACATATTATTTGTTTTCTGACTCATCAGCTACTTAGTCATTTAAAAAGTCTAGCTGTGAATGACCAGAACCATAAAAACGAATTTTCACACTCTTCTGTTCCACATCAGTAGTTTCTTCTCCAGATGGCTTCCTCTTTTCATGTGGGAGGACATGACTGAAAAAATAATAGCGCTAACCATGCTAACTGTGCACTCTCACTGTTTTGACAGTACATCACATTTATCTGCACAAATACCAACTCACTGACAGTTGATCCAGCTGTGCATCATCATCAATCACTGGCATTGTTTCAGTGGAAGACTTGTCTTATTCTCAAAATATGTGTTTCCTCAATTCCTTCCTACTCACATCTCTTCCTCACATTTTACTGCAAGTGCGAGAAGGGAAAGATCTATTCTGTACTGTGGGTTTGTCAGCTGTGTGTCAGTTGTGTCCAGTAAAGAAAGAGGTCCTGGCAGTTGCATTTATTGAATTGAATATATCTTTATTGAATATACTGTATCTTGTATTTCTTTCTTTCACAAGGAACGACAACATAAGAAACAGACAAGCATAGACAAGGTTACATTACACATGAAAAGCAGCCTGTGGCTTAAATCTCATCAGTCACTTTGTAGAGTTAAGAATATTGATGGCATTTGGGATCGAGCTGTCTGCCAGGACACTCCTCGCCTTTTTCCTCGTCCTTCCTGTAAAAAGTTGAGTCGAGGGCTTTTGAGGTTTGCCAACTATTTCTCTTGCCATTGACATGATACTAGAAAGTTTCTTCTTAGATCTACAGGTTAGGTGACCGCACCCAGCAGGAAGGTGAAAAGTTAAAGCACTCAACAGAATATTTTGGTTCTAAAATCTGCTGAGTAACACAGAGGCCACTGAGTCTTCCAAGAAGATAAAGTCACTTTCAGCATGTTTTGAAAATATACTATATATATTTTCCTAGAAGCTCACCTGGGAGTCCAGACCTGTACCAAGTTACACTTTTGAAAGTTTTCCACAGTTTCAACATGTTGGCCATCAAGTGAAACTGGGTCTGTTTTCAGAGCTTGTTGTATGCTGTTGATGAGCACATTGATTTCTAGCTGCAACACCGTGTTTGAACGGCCTCAGTCTGGGCCAGGAAGGCATCTTCACCTAAGAGGTCTATTTTCTGTTGAGGCCAACTAAGGCCATGTCATCAGCATGACAAAATAATATAATGTATTTCTCATTGATCATAAATTCATCTGGAAAAATCCTTGGACATTAAGATTTTTGCTGTTGTTGGTGCAGTGTTGGTGTGTGTTCCTGTGTGCAGTTGAGTGTGTACATGTTTCGTTTTGTGTTGCACTACAACACATACCATTGCATTTTCTTAGTCTTTCAATATGCGTCAGTGAATCCACATCTGTTGTTATGCCTTTGTTTTGACATGCCCCGAACATGTCAGTCGAGTGGTCCTTGCCTGTCACTGGTCTGTCAGCTGCAGGTGACTGGTTCAATCATGACGTGTCCCATTTTTGACCTCAGACTTCTCTATTTGGACAAAAAAAAAAATCAATTCCAGCATTGGATCATATTTATATTCCACAGCACACTATGGACTTCAACTACAGAATTCTAAACACTTAAATTGTGGTTATCAAAACCCCAATGTATAATGAGTTTTCAATGCCAGGCATCACATTTTTGTGCAAGTGTTTATGGTGTGAATTCCAAGCTTGACATTGATGGTGGTTTACAGCTTTAAGAAAAGAAGCCTGCAGCTTCTGCTTGGCCCCATGCCAGACAGCGGGACAAGTAAATCTCTAATGGGGACAAACATCCCACTGAGGATATGGTACTAACATCAAACAGCCCACCACTCTTTGAATTGAATCCAGGTCCTCCTAAACTGGTCGACTAAGCTGATGACAGAAGTGAAAAATTAAATTTGCTTACAGTGCCAACTGTGATGGGTAATCAAATGCTGCAACCAAACTTCTTTTTCAAAGATTAAGAATTAGAGAGAAAATATCTTGGTATCAAAGTCAGAATTCTGATACATCAAATCCACATTAAAGGGACATAAAATAAATGTCTGCACAAGTTGATCCTTGGCCCAGGACCAAACTGAGCAATTCAGGAAACATTGCATGGGCAAGCAGAAAATGCCACTTCTATGCCATCCAGGCAGATGCAACCACCTACATGTCAGTACTGCAGAGACATTTTGTGTGTGTGTTTGTGTGTGTGTGTGTGTGTGTGTGTGTGTGTGTGTGTGTGTGTGTGTGTGTGTGGGTGAGTGAATGATAACACATGGTCGAATAAATGGGCTAGTAGTGAAAGGTTGAACAACTGTTTTCCTTACAGTTTCACTGCTAACTTGTGATAAATGCTCTGTGGCCTGTTTTTCTTATCCTTATCCCCCTCATTAAAATTTCCTTAATCTGCATTCTCTCCTTCTCTGCTTCTCCCCCCTCACTCTATCTTGTATGTATGTATGTATGTATGTATGAATGTGTGTGTGTGTATGTGTGTTTGTGCATGTGTGTGTACCTGTGTATGCCAGCTCAGGACTAGGCCCAGGGAGAGATAATGAAATAATAACTCTTATCAAACCACTGCAGACTGAGTGGAGCTCTCTCTTTTGCTCTAGCTCTCTTCTCTGCCTCCTTGTCTTTGCTGCTCCTCTCTCTACCTCAGCACTCGTCTCTCAGGCTGATTCCCTGACTGATTCTTCCTGCCACTCAGACGCTGCAGCTACTGCTCATGATGATGCTGCTGAAGCATACAGTCCTAATCCAGCTGTGGTGTACCACATAGTGAGTGCTGATTCTCATCCCAATGACGGAAACTAGGGGGAAGAGCATCAATTTTGACTGATGGAGCTTAATTGTGCTGTTGGGTCACGATCAGTGTGGGTGCATGTGATGTGGAGATGCAGTGTATAGACGGACAGTTAAAAGTTACAGAGATGCTTTTATTTGGCGATTTTAATGCCAGGATAAGGAGTCTTTATACTGTGGAAGATGAAAGTCTTCTAAACAGTAGCCTCCGCCTCATTATGGATCCAGAGCTACTCCTCATCCTATAGATAAATTATTCACAACATGGCCCAAATGAATAATATTCTTCTTAACCCTCCTTACATCCCTTTATCTCTCCATCCCTCCAACCTGCCTCACCCACTGTGGGGAGTGTGTAGGAAGGGGACTGCGGCGAGTATCCTGTGTCAGAACCTTGAATAAAGGACAGTTTGGTGTCAGCCCACTAATGAACAGAGTCTTTTAGTACCAAAGCTTTAATAGGCTTCCTCTGGTTGCTGCACATCTCATTTGTGCTTCAACACTGGTTTGAATATTTTCTGGCACAATCAAGATGCAGATCTCCCCCTTCCCTGTCACTCTCGTCTTTTTCTCTTTCTGAGTTACAGTACAGTTAATAACACAATAGTCTTTTGTAAGTTTACTTTTTTAAATATCCTGTAACTTTCTCCTCCCCTCTGACTGTCTCTCTCATCGTTCCATCTTCACCTTATTCCTTTTTTCCCCATTTTTCTATTGTCTATTGTCTTTCTTCTCGCTCATTCACTGCCTATTTCCCACCTCTCTCTAGCTCTCTGTCTGCAGTGGCCTAACCATTTAAAAAGAACATTAAAAATAGATGGGAGGGATAAGGTGAGAGAAGTTGGAGAAAGACAGAGAGAGCGAGAGAGAGAGATGAAGGAGTGAAGGTGAAGGAGAAGGAGGAGAAGGCAGAGGGAGGGGCAGAGGTGTGAGGCAGAGAGCAGAGGATGCCTAAGTGATGCTGACAGGGACACATTTGCTCCAGAGCTGTGGAATTGTGTTGTGTGAAATTGAAACGGCGGAGCATCAGGAGCAGTTATTTGCAATAAATTTCAACTGCTTCAACACTTTGAAGGCATCCCCGTACCCCTACCCTCCCGACCATTCTGTCTCTCCCATATTTTTAAGTTACCTCTTGCTATATTCCCTCTTTTTCTTATTCCCTTTGTCTCCTTTTCTGTCTTCATCCCTCTATCTCTTGTCTTTCAGTTTTTCCCGCGTTTTCTCCTTCCATGTCTATTTCTCTTCTTCAGCAATCTTGGCACTGCTGGTGTCCCTCAGGCCTGCTGTGCATTGTGTCCAGGCTTGACAATTGACATCCAGGCTTGGCTTCTCTCTCACCCCCACCCCACCACCACCACCACCTACGCTCCAAAACATCACACTAAGCAGCAGTGACAGGCACCCAGGCTGTCAGCCAATCAAAGAGCAGAATTAATTTGTTTAATTTCATACCTTTCCATTTAGCCACCAACTCAGCCAAGGCATGGGGTGTCAACGCATCCAGTAAATTTTACACGCACGCTATTTTCTGGAGGCTTTGGCTAGAAGAGGCAAAGGTTCAGAGAGGGTCAGAAGGATGCCAGCCAGAAGAGGAGGAGGAGGAGGATGGGGAAACATTAGCACCTTTCATACAGTGCAGTTAATGTATTTATATCAGGATGTAATGGAGTGTTTCTAATAATAAAAGGCAATTTCCCAAATCATTTTCGCCAGCTGATTATACAAGTCCATTTGAGCTCTAGAGGCCTTGTGATAACATTGCCCACAGACCTGTTACACGGAAAATGGGAAGTGACATGAAGTTTAGCACTGTGACCTCATCTGAGCCTGTCAGGTTTTCAAGGAGCTTGCAGATGCTGTGATGAAAATATTAATGAATTCAGAATTATTCTAATGGTGTAAGCCCTCCCTTCCCCTCACCCTTTGTCCGCCTATCCACACACGCGCACACACAAACTCAAGACTTAATAGAAACAGACACACATGTAACTAAAAACAAAGGAGAAGAAATAGATGTGCAATTCAAATCAATCCTCTGCTCCAAGAATGGTATCATCACTACTCCAGAGAGCCATTCTGAAAGCAATATCCAATCTAGCCTGTGAATTGATGTACTTCTTTCAGCAGTAGACAGTACAGCTACAGTTGCCCATTGGGCATAATGACGCATTTGGATAAGATGTAATAAATGAGATCTATATTTACTCGAGGGACCTTGCTTCACTTGGCTGGAACAAAGGGATGGTTTTCACCAATGACACAGTTTCCTCTTGGGGCTTTCGTGCAAAATCTCAATTTCTTTTTAGGGGCCAATTCAGGATTTACATCAATTTTTTTTTTTTTTTTTTTTTCCCTGACTAAATCGAAATTAAGATGTCATGTTCACGAAAGTTGAGCAAGAGTAATAAATGACCTGCATCACCTGCACCAAACTCCGCATAATTATGTATTATTACATTAATACATTACATGTATTATGTATGTTTAAAGTTGATCTAGTATTTTAGAGTGTCCTCTAACATCCTTCAGATGTATGGTGTGTATCTGTCTGTGGACGAATTTTGTCACCGCAATACCATCACAATAAGATACAGTCATGAAATGGGCAATGAAGGCGGAGTTTGAAGATGGGGTGGGTCTGGCCCATGTGTACTCATGTAATAATGTAGTAATCACTACTGAGTACTCATGGGCCAGAACGCTAGCATGTTGACGGGCATTGTGGCTGGTGTGATCCCATCACAAAATGTTCTCTAGTTGCATCTAGTTTGGATACATAGAGATTAAAATCAGAAAATGTCTGTGTGTCTCTGTCTGTCTGTCTGTCTGTCTGTCTGTCTGTCTGTCTGTCTAAGTGTTTAAACTTAATTACACCATGTTACTAGCCCTGGGAAATCTCCATTGATTCTATGACTCATGCAGACTCCTAAGGGGAATGTTAACATGCAATATAACCTACAATTCTGTCCATTAATTATACCAGACCACAAAATCACTTGTATCAGCAGGCATTAAAGTTGTGTTAATCCATGCTTCTGTTTTTGTATTAATATTGATGTGTTCATAAAAAGCCGGGCTCTGATTAGTAAGACCTCCAGGCCTTTGATAGAGGGCTGTAGGGATTTCTGAAAAATGCATGAAACATAAAAGTAATATGAGAAGTTTATTAACTCTAAATATTCCAGTGCCAAGCACACATGTGGTTACACACTGCTGCTGTAATTAAAAAAAACTTTTAAATACATCCCTGTGGAATAGACTGTTTTATTTTACAAGCTTGTATTATTATTTATTTGCATACTTTGTTTACTTGTTACTATACATGTGTGTGGTGGTCAGGGTTGAATGCATGAACCTGGATGCATGCATAAAATTTGTTTCTTTTTCTGAGCATGCTCCCTGGAGTTCTGTCACTCTGTCCTGAGAGTCGCTGGGGCGGAGGCAGAGGTGATGCATCCCTGACAGGCTAGCACCAGCAGTTCTCTGAGAGCACTGCTCTCGCTCAATGCAGGGAGCTAATGTGTTTGACCCCTGTTTCCCAAAGGAAGTGCTTCCCAGCGCTTGCAGATGAATGAATCAGCATGTTTATAAGAGCTTCTCATCAGTCACACCATTTTTTTTTCCTTCTGTTCATTTTTAATCTTTACTTTCTGTCTTCATGGTGTCCTGACACAGTGATATCAAACAGTCATTTGCTGAGCCCAATATATTGTCAGGGGGATTTAAGTTGAAGTGATATCATGCTTTTGATTCTAAAATTGTGGCATAGTCTTCACATAGCAGTAAAATAAGAACCAGCAAATGTCCCTGCTGGTCTCAGATCCCTGTTCAGTAAACCATCCGGCCTTTTGGATTTATTCAGTACCAGGTCTTAACCTCTTTTTAAGACAGTTATGAGCTGTTTGTCACTTTTTCATCCCCTCAGTCTTCTGTCTTCTTCTGCACCAAGCACTGGACACAGCTGTTTTAATACTTCTCCCATATGGATCTTTATAAGATATTCTCAAAAGCCCAGTTTTATTCTTAGCATCTGCTCACATAGTGACAATAAGAGTTCATGAAATGTTAACTCTCTCACTCTCTCCCTTTGCTGTCCCATAGTCTCTCTCCACCCTTTCTCCCAAACACTCTCCATCTCTATTGTAATCCCTTCTGTTTGTCTCATTTTCATACATATTACATATTCACTGCTCTTATCCATTTCCTCCCTTGGCTATACAGTATCTCTGCAGGCTGTGATTTTATGACGCTGCCAATGGCATCTGCAATTTTATGTGTGTGGATATGTGTGAAAGATTTGTGTGTCACCGCTTCTCTGTTGTGTTTGTTTTAGGTTATGTGTGTTTGGGATGGTGCAAGGGATTCCAGTACACTGTCATTAAAAAATTATGTCACCTCACAATAAGGAGGTCCTGTGGTCGAAACCTTTTACCGCTCTTGTTGTGTGTGAGGTTTTCAAGCATTCCCTGTGGCTGCGCCAGTCTCCTCCAGATGCTCCTGTTTCGTTTGTAGTGCAAAGAAATTCGGCTTAAGTAAAGTGAAAACTAAATTTAACTGTAGGTGTCAGTCTGAGTGTGAATGTTTGTCTCTTCGATAGACTGGTGACCTATATCCCAGTGCATGTTGGGATTTAGACTTATGAATAGCATTTAGAGCTGGACCAGTAAATGGGCTGGGCTGATATATCAGCTGATATTAGGTTGTTGCAAATACATCAGAACTGACGTGTATGTCATCCGACATGTAACAAGAAATTACACTTAGATCAGAAATGCCAAAAAATATTTTTTGGTCATTCAGGAACAGTGTACATAGCTTGACGACTAAAGAGGACTGACAAGTTTATATTTCATATCTTGGTCAAAATCCTTTAAAAGAAAAAAAACAAATTTAAGACGAAAATGTTTATGAAAAAAAGAGAGAGCTGATTTTCTAGATTTTTGAATTATTGAGTGTAGGTATTTGATGGTTTATACTGTATGTGTTTTCATAGTACATATTGGGTATTAAAATTCTTTGGTATTTCGTCCTTGTGTGTCTCCATAGAAACTTTATATGAACAGAGCCTGGGAAACCCAGACTTTTTTTTGAAGTGTGTAAGCCAAGGTCAGCAGTTAAATGGCCAGCTCCTGTCTCTGAGATGAAAGGGACACAGGTGTGTTTGTGCAAGCAGAATTCTCTCAGAATTGCCTCTTCATCATTATTCTCTGTCTGTGCGTGTTTTTATCAAATGTACAAACCTAAAAAAAACACAAAGACACACACATCTATCCGGTGGTCACGCAGACTGGGCTGTGCCCTGAGCCTCATGCGATCAAGGGTTTTGACTTCTTTGTCTCCCCTCCTGTCACCAGAGCAGTGAGCGATGAGGGTCAGTGCGCAGGTTAAATGATCAGGCTCAAAAACCATCGTCGAAGCAGCTAGTCACCTGGTAATAGTCACCAAGGAAAGACACACGCCCACAGCTCATCCAATCCACCCATTGCACACACACTTGTGCATATTCTCATGTATACTGATGGACAGTATCGCAGTATCACACACTCAACCAAGGGTGGATAGAGATGAATAGATATGTGCATGTGCATACACACTCTGACAGAAGCACACATTCAGGCCAGGTAAGTGAGCTTATCCCCCTGTGGCGGTGGCTGAGAGGTTGCTCAGCGATCAGTGAAATGGAGTGTTGCTCAGCTCAGTCTCAGCTTTATTCTCTGGTCTCTCACCCACTGAGACAGAGCCGCATCCACCACCAGCACCACATAGATCCTCGTCCTCATGGGTGAGCAAGTCCAGTTGACTCAGATATCTCAGTCATAACTTTTGGGGCAACAGCAAGTGATATTGTTGTACTGGCTCGCATTGCGAGCGTAGCTGTTATTGCGTCCACGCCTACATGTATTCTCTGCGCTTTGTGCGTCCTTTTGTCCTTTTGGATTGCCATGAAACTTGTTACAGATGTTCACGTCTCCCTCGGAATGAGTTGTAATAATTTAAGTCCTCTGTCTTGATTCCTCTAGCACCATCATCAGGCATTAGAGGAAGCATGGCCAAGTGCCTGACATTCCCATCAACCTCAGCTGTACATTTTATGTTTAGTGCTAACAAGCAGAAATAAGGTGTTAAAGTAAGGTGGTTAACATGGTAAACAAACAGCATGTTCTTATTGTGAGCATGATAGCATGCTGATGTTAGCATTGAGCTCAAAGCACCACTGTGTGTAAGTGCAGACTCACAGAAGCGTCAGCTTGGCAGTAGACTTGTAATCTTGTTGAATGAAGTTGAACTACCACATGCTTCCCTGTGAGTTAAGAACATTTTCCAACCTCTTATAAATTCTTTTTAGGAAACCTTAGAAATGTCAAAAGCCATTTTTAATCAAGCTTTAAGGGAGGTCCTTAACAATTGACATTTTGGAGATTTTCACCTGTCAGCAGCACATGTCTGAATGTATCTGCGATAGTTTTTATCTTGTGTGTGTGTGTATATCTGCGTGTGTTGGTGTCAGTATGTGTATCATTTGGTCTGTAGCAGAGGGTGGTGTCAGTTCTAATCTGGGACAAAGCAGGGATGGAAAGGTCAACTCTGCAGTGAAACAGAGAGATAGACACAGACACACACACACACACACACACACACACACACACACACACACACGATACAGACAGAGAAAAACACACATATAGACACTTTGAAAAGCAAGCACACAAAAGAAGATATTTATGGGAAACATGACTCATGTGAAAAGGTCAAGATTCTTACTGGGGATTTGCAAGTGTATGCCACCTATCTGTATTGTTGTATATAGAGGTGCACACTTGTGTGATAGCAGACACAAGAGTGTGAGCAATGAGAGTCTCTCCATGTGCTTTTCTGGGAGCCTTGTGATATTCCTCATGGGAGGCAGAAAGACAATGTAACAGTGAAGCGAGGAGCGAGAGGGAAGCAGAGAAGAGAGAGAATGGAAAAGGAAGAGAGCCAAGAGAGTTGAGTGTGAATTTCCTTAAAGTGCTCCATTTGGTGAGTCATTATTTTCACTAAAGCCGCAAAGACCATTTTGTTCCCCAAAGGAGTCGCTTCTACCCATTCCTTCCTGCTTGTTCTACCCCATTCGTTTCTTCTAGAATGCCAGCTAGTGTCTATCATTTGTTTGTTTTTCAGATTACTTTTCCTCTCTTGGAGCGCAGCGAATGTGTCGGATCTTTTAAGATTTAGCTCAAACCTTTCAGTGCATCCCTTGTTAACAATGCATTGTAAAAAGGAGTAAATAAACAATCCATATTCAGGACATGGTCCACTGCCCTTCTTTGCTTATATTCATTTTTTTCAGTGCGGACTGCTGATCCAAGCTGATAGATTATGTCTGTGAATTCATAGAGCTGTATTGCTTACTCATGCATATCTGTCGTGGCGGTGATTGTGTCCTCTCTGTGGGATCTGGCCGCAGCCATACAATCAGCTCAGTGTGATAAATAGGAACACAGAGAGAACAAACCTTGCTGTCACTACAAATAAACATCTGTGGGGGCGCCTCAAGGCCAGCACAGGCTTTCTCTTACACATAAACACATTCGATAACGCAAATGAAGAGACACACACACTCACACACAATCCGCCTCCTCCCACCCATTCAGTTGCTCAGAAGGTTACTATCCTCTCCTGCGTATTATTTCGATCTGCAGAAACAAACGCCTTCGCTCCCTCTGGATTTTGAGATAAGCAGATTGGTTTGTCTTTTGGAGAAGACAAAAGGAGCTCAGTCCACACAAAGGTTTATGAAATGGCACCACCGCAGTGGAAGAGAAGAGACCGAGCTCACAGGAGCCTCCAAAGCTTACCTCTAATGCCAGAAAATGTCACTACCCATATCAACAATAAAGACATGCAAATTCCTGTCCAGGTACTTTTGTCTTGGTTTTACATCTGGCTCTCCTGCTGGTATGTGAAACACCATGTGACTCCTTCACTGGCTGAATCATTTTTATTGTTTGCTGGGGTTCTTTATTCTTATTTCAAATCCCAGCACTGTCACCTCAATTTTTTTCTTTAAAGAACAAGACATCAATTTCTCTCCACTTTGGTTGCTGCATGGCAAACATTTCATTTCTGGTTTAACTTAGTGTTCGCTGTGCTTTACTCCTCTGCCTCTCTCTCTCTGTCTCTCCTCATCTCTGAGAACAAGGAGAAGTTCAGCAGACTGCCTGGCTCCACCAAGTGCTTGAAATGCTAATCAGAATTGATCTGGATGGGGATATTAAAAAACTGGGGTGATTGCTGTCACAAGGCTCAGTGTGGGGCTGATTTAGAGCACCATAAATATTAATGGTAGATGCCCATCAGAGATGGCATGTCACTGACAGTCCCATGATTACCCGCTGAGTGCCGTGCACAGCAACCTGTACAAGTGATGGGTTCACAGATACACACACAAAGCACAGGGTGAGTGAGAAGCCTAATTGAAAATGTAAACAGCAGTGGTGATGTGTGTAGTGACAGGGTTGATTAGGCAGCACTCTCTTACTTGGTTGCGCTTTATTAGAGATCTAGTGGAAGATGTCCAGTCTCTTATTGGCACAGCTGGAAAAACTAGCCTTCTACACACACACACACACACACACACACACACACACACACACACACACACACACACACCAACCAACCTGCCTGCCTGCCTCTTGGCCCAGAAGCCATATACATAATTAACATAGCAACAGTAATATGTAGGCCAGTCTCAGTGAGAACTGATGACAAAATAATTCATGTTTTATATACATTTGGAATAATATTTGAAATAAAATTTGGAATAATATTATATAGTAAATTGTGGGTACATTCATGAGTACTCCTTAATAATAAAGGTAATGTTAAAATTCATATTTGCTGTGGATTGTAGATACTGTCCTTGTATGTAACTGAAGCAACTGAAGAGTTTTACTCAAATTAAAGGTGGCCTATGGCATTTTAAGTCCTGAAGTTTACATTCATGTGTACTTGCTAGGAGTTTTCTTCCCCGCCTTTGTTGACACATTACAGCATATCTCGACGTGTAACTACTAATTAATTAATTACAAAAAAGACAATGTATTATTCAATTACACTAAATCTCTAAATTTATCCTGGCATGAGATCTTAGATCTTTAGAACAAATTTTGGCCACTATTTTAGCGAGTTTTAGCCAGTTAGAATACTCTTATGTCTATGAAAATATAAAAGCTGCTTTCAATTACCTCTACAGTAGGCGAGACTCTATCAAGTCTTCCACTGGCTTTTGAGTATGCTGTCGCTGTCAGTCTTTCTCACTCTTTTCAAAAACACACACATATACATACATGTACACAATTGTCTTTGTCAGCTTGAAGACACAAATTTCTCATTGACTGCAAACAGAGGCAAAAAGGGTCTTCTAAGATGACCACTGGACACAAGCAGGCTCCCGCCTCCCCCTTTCCACCTTTTGAAGGGTGCCATTGGTTAAGCTAGACACGTCTGTATTGATGCACATAGTTGGCAGTCTCTAGACAAGCTCCACGCAACATCCAGGGCCATGGAGAAAATCAATGGTCGCTATCTCTGCTTTTTCCTAACTGATCTGAGGGCATGGGATGAAGCCTGTTTATGACTTCATTATTGGCTCTGTCCAAATTGTTCATTGAGGTGCACCATCATAATCCACTGCCTCCACAGGTCAGGTCTTATTGTCCATAGCTCACCTCAGAATTAAGTGCAAAATGTTCACTGTGCCACTGACTTTTGGCGTCAATGATAAAGGTCTCTTTCCTCATGCCCACATCATAGCCTAGCTCAAGTGATGAACCTCCCTAAAGTAGGATTGTAACATTTAGATTCTTTTGATTTTGGTTTGATCTTATGATTTAAGGCAATGACTTGTGAGAAACTATACACAAATAATTTGACATGCTGTGCAATAAGATAACTTTTATATGACTATACTGGTCGATATGGTATGTTTCAGATCTGTCAGCACTTTTATGCAGATGCGGAGAGGTGCGTTCACTTTGACAGAGCTGTTCAATCAGAGATGCTGATAGTTGTAAACAAGCCTATGTAGATATTGTTGACAGTCTCCCACCTGATATTGCTGCAAGTGGCTGAGTTGTCACCTGCCACAGTAGAGAGGATGTATGTTCCTTTCGGCCTCCCTGCTTTCCCCTCCAGCTGTCAGCCCTGGCCTGGTCTAACAAGGAAAGGAAAGGCTAATTGAATCCTAAACACTTTCTCCTTCTGCTTAACCCTGTCTTTCATTTCCACCACCCTTGAATCTCCCACCTTCACTGCAGGGACGGGTTAAAACTCAGGCAGCTAGGACAATATGACATTATGCTTTAGATTTTGTTTTTGCTGTAATGTTATTTTTTTATTTGCCTCCCCATTTAATTGTCTCTCTCCTTTTTTCCTTCCATCTGTACCTCTCCTCCTCTCATCACTTTTATCTCTAGTGGTTCCGTCTCTCCCATGGCCCAGGGCTTAATTGCTGTTATCCTATTACTGTTTTAATGGTCCGTTAGCACTGAATTTGGTTGATGAAAATGTATGAGCATAACTGTTAGTGCGTTCTCTCTCAAATCTGAGACCGGCATAAACAGATGTCAGCACAACTATCCCTCTGTGCTGTTTTTCTTCATTCGTACATTTACAGAGAAATGGGCTTTCACTGGTCTACTCCAAAGCTGTTGGGGTTGCGATCTCAATCTTGGCACAGTTTGCTACACTTTTCTGGGACTAAAGGCTAAAGCGCTTGAAATTATTTTCAATAAAATAAAGTACATTAATGAATAAAACAACCACAGTAATTGCATGCATGTTAAAACTCTTTGTACTTCTTTGCAGCTTTTCTCTTAGGTGAGCTTTAACCCCTGCTGTAGCAGACAAATAGGAGGTGCTAGAAAGAAACCTATGAATATCAGTGACACTTGGGAGTCAGAGTGAGCACCTGTGCTTTTTAAAGTCAAATACAGTTCCTCAGGCTCTGCGATACAATGGTCAAGGTGGACCAGATTACAAGTGATTAAAGTTGCATGCTGCAAAGGTTTGATCATTTTTATGAAAAAAATGGGAAGACCTTTAACTCATGCTAACTGTTCCTTTGAGAAATGTCTGAATGCTAGAGGACAGGACAGCTTTGGTAGAGAGAGAACGTTTTCGTCCCTCTGTCCTGCGGGTCAACTTTTAAGTAATGACAGATGAGCCAAGGCTCTACTCTGTCCACACTCACTGCGTTCTCTGATGTTAATGGCCTCTGATGCTGTGATAGACAGAAGCATGTCTAGGGATAAATCATTCATAGGTCATTGGTGAAGCTGTCATTCACGCTCTCTGACGACCGCCTGTCTGGTTCTTCTCCAATTCCCTGTCTCATTCTCTTGCTGTCTGCCCATTCTTCTCCTCCTCTTTCTCTCCATGTTCCCTCTGTCTCTCTGTCTTTTTGGCTGGACTTCAACAACAGGGCGGGTCATATAACGTGAATGTGACTGACTGGCTGACTGACTGACACAGTTGAGTGACCAAGTTACATTATTGGTCAGCCAAATACCACGTGACTGAGTCATAAAGTTGCACCATTGGTTGCCTGCCAAAGTGTTTTCACACTGGTCACTGGCCTATCAAAATGAATTGGCACAAACAGTATCTATTAGGGGTGTGTTTACACCCTGTAGTGTTGCCAACTTAATGCATTTGTCACTACATTTAGAGACTTTTTTCAAAAAAGCACCTACCTTAACTACCTTAACTATTTTATAAAGAGAATCGCCAGTACTGCCCTGTGAGTGAAGGGCACACGTCTCTATGTATCTACTCTGTTCAGTGAATGTCAGAGGGGCGGAGCAGCAGTCTCTTACCCAGTGTGCTGTGTGAGAGACAAAATAAGCAAGATATTCTGTCACTTCTAACTTTCTCCCTGAGTGATCATTTTGCAATTAAATATAGCTGAAATAACAGCACAGTTTTTGTCTTTAACTCATGCATTTGGTTATTTTGTCAGACAGTGTCCCAGTTATAAAATCGGGATTTTAGCAGTGCAGAGCAGAAGCTTGGAAATGGCTTGGAAGTGACATGTGGTCTTAATGAGCCGCGTCTCAGTCACTATTCATACTTGTTCCATTGTCTGACAACAGAAACAGAAAAACGTGTAAATGACAACAGCTTAATTATGAATTCGGCTGCATTAGAATACTGTTTATGTGAGCACAGAGAGGAGGAGAGAAGCAAACAGATAAATGGCTGAAACTAGCCGACACTAGGCAGAATGTAAATAGGACACAATGATGTCAGTTGTTTACAGTGGTTCCACAACTGTTTTAAAACATTCCTCAATTTTGCACACTGGCCATACGTGGATCAGCCATCTACTTGGGATAGACCTAATCTTGTTCAGTCTCTCTCAGTCTCTCTCTCTCTCTCCCTCCCTGTTCTGTGCCTTTCTTTATATAGTCACCCCTCACCACCACTGCCCACTATGCTTGGCATAAGCTTCAAAGTCAGTCTTCAACAGGCTATGATGTCAGATGTAATGGGAACATTTCATTTCATTAAACACACTCTCCACTGTGTCCACTGAGAAAACTATTGTTGTTTTGATAAGGATTAATTATTAACATACAACATTATGCTTGTTGCAGGCTGACAGGCTTATGAGCACAAGCACACAATCTTGGATGGGCACGTGCACACACATACAGTACATATACATCCACAAACACACACACACACACACCGCAATTACCCATGACAAACACATCGTATAAAATAGATTTCCACTAATGATGGCTGTCATCGCATATTCCTTTTCTCTTTATTTTCTCCTGGCTGTTGTAGGTTTAAGTGGCTGTTTTGTGGAACAAGACAAGCAGTGCTCCATAATGAAGTGTTTAATATTTGATGCCATTGGATTTCACAGCTAATAAAAGCTGCGTGTGTGCCTCCATTAGCCCTCTGTCCAGGCTTGAGAATAGTGCTGCATGGCTGCACAATGTAAATCACAATCTGTCCACTGCCAGCTAATGGGGCAACCCAAAAATCTGTCATGATAGAAAATAACAATACATGCATTATGCTCGAGTTTTACAATCACAGATTATACATTATTCACACCAGTGCTTTATGCTGTTTTGGTGCATGGCTGTTTGTGCCAAGGGACATGGAGATATTTTGTTGGAGGAGAGCCTCTGCAGAGCGTTATCTGTTAAAGAATATTTGAGAGTTGTGAGACCATCCAGTTACTTCTCTGTGTGTGTGCAAGTATCTATGTGTGTGTGTGTGAGAGAGAGAGAGAGAAAGAGAGAGAGAGAAAGTGAGGGAGAGGGAGCAACAACACAGAGAACAGAGAACACTGAAAACACAGAGCTTGATCTCTTGCAGTATTGATATTGCCAACTTTCATCCGCCAATGCAAATACAACAACACTGGATGCATTTTGACCACATACTTATGTTTTTTTAATGTATTTCTGTATTTATAAATGCATTCCTAACAGAAAATCTTTCTTTCACATGTCTTTCCTCCACCTTGCTGGCTTCTTCCAAACCAGGTAAGAATAAGATTATTTATTTCTTGAAAATGAATAGCCTTATTTCATATCCTCCTTGGCTATCCCTCTTTTCTTCTTCCCTCGCTCTTTCTGTCTCATACATCAGTAAACTCCCCAGAGGAAATGACAAAGGAAGTTAGGGGCCAACGAATGTCAATGCTAACAGCAGCGTAAAGTCATGACAACCATTGATTCTAGGTTGAGAAGAGAACTGGTTCAGTTGGGGCATATATTGACGGGTCCCCACATGCAGGTGCTGTGTTACCTGCAATGGAGAAATGAGGGATAGATATAGTTTGTGAAAGTACATGCATGCAGTTTGTAAACACTAATTTATACCTTCATGACCACAGAAGACTCTTTCCCTCCTTTACATCCCCCTTAATAACAATGCTGTCAAAAGTATCTCCATATGCGCCCGACTTAGGCTGGTTGACAATGGGTGTATCTGTGCAAATGGCAGATAGGCTTTTCGTGAAATGACAGCGATAGCCACAATTTTATGATCGTCTTTCGACAGTGGGTGACATAAAGTTGTGTTCATTAACTATTTGGTATTCACCAATCGCATTCCCATCGCTGTTGTCTAGAGCTCCAACAATCCACTCCTCGCTACCAGAAGATCTCAGCACCAGCTTCATAAGGGTCACAGAGTAGTTCACACAAACAGTGCATTAATGTGGCTATAGCTGTGGCCGTGTGACAGCTAATAAGAGTCTGTATTTAGGATTCTGAAATATCAGGCTATTGTGCTTCTGACTAGGGATACCACAGTGTGGAAATTTTCCCACTGAGTAATAAACTCCTGACAACACCAGTGTTACTGATTACACCAGAGATTTTACAAGAAAAAACGTGTTGGCTCAATATCTGTACATTAAAATAGTTACTTCTGCTTTTTGCTTTGACACCAACCTCTGCCACTGTCTTTCCTCATCACATGATATAACTCTGCCACTCTGTAATGCGGCTCTGCTCTGCTGCCCCACGGAGCAGACACTTACAGTTCAGAATTGTCACGTCTGTTAGTACTGACAACCAGTATTTTACAAATTGGAGATTTTTATTTGATGAGCGCGGGCACTACCGCCGGTACACAAAAATGACCCAAATTGGTTTTATGTCTATTAAAAAAAGACAGTGGGGCCAGTGGGCAGGCGGCAAAAAAGATCCAATCATAGAATCAAAGAAATTCACAATACATGGTGGTTGGAAGCTTGTATTATGAGGGGAATTGATGCACTGATCTAATTTGTGAGCGAAAGAGAAATCTGAATTTCATGTCTACTGATGCAATTTAATATCAGCAATAAATATAATCCTGCTGATATCATATTCATACAAAGTCTAAGATGCATATTAAGGTAGGTGAAAGTAAAAAGCCTATCTACAAACAGACAAGAGAGACAGGATCCAGCGGATGATATCACAGCCTTGTGAGCTCAGCTTTGAGGCAGTACTGATGAGATACAGTGCATTCACAAAGTTTTCAAACCCCTTCATTTTGTCCAGATTTTGTTATGTTGCAGCCTTATGTTAAAAGTAATTGTTTCTCAGTTTCTCAGTTTACACTCAATACCACCATAATGTCCAAGAGAAAACAGAATTTCAGTTTATTAAAAATGAAAAACTGAAATATCACATTGACATAGTGACGTTAATAATTCTTAAATGAAAGAAGTTTGGAACAACCTGGACTAGGCCTAGAGCTGGCTGCTGGGCCAAACTGAGCAAACAGGGAAGAAGATCCTTTGTGAGAGAGGTGACCAAGAACCCGATGGTCACTCTGGCTTAGCTCCAGAGATCCTGTGTGGAGATGGGAGAAACTGCCAGAAGGACAACCATCACTATAGCACTCCACTGATCTGTGCTTTATGGAGTGGCTAAACAGAAGCCTCTCCTCAATAAAAAAAAGTACCGAAAGGACTCTCAGACTATGAGAAACAAGATTCTCTGGTCTGATGAAACCAACTGTTTGACCTCAATTCTAAGTGTCACTTCTGGAGGACACCAGGCACTGCTCATCACCTGCCCAATGCCATCCCACTGGTGACGTATGGTGGTGACAGCATCATGCTGTGGGGATGCTTTTAAGCAGTGGGGACAGAGAGACAGCTCATGGTTGAGGAAAAGAGATAAAAGAGAAAAGAGATATCCTTAATGAAAACTTGGCCCTGAGCACTCAGGACCTCAGACTGGGCCGAAGGTTCACCTTCCAACAGGACAATGAGCTTAAGCACGCAGTCCAGACAAGGCAGGAGTGGCTTAGGGACAACTCTGTGAATGTCCTTGAATGGCCCAGCCAGAGCCCTGACTTCAACCCCAATCACATATCTCTGGAGAGACCTGAAATCTCCAAATCCAGGTGTGCAGAGCTTGTCACGCTATATCAAAAAGATTAAGTACTGAGGGTCTGGGAAGGGTCTGAATACTTGTATCAGTGTGATATTTCAGTTTTTCCAATTTCCTTTTTTAATAAATTTGCTGAAATTTCTAAAAATCTGTTTTTGCCCTTTCATTATGAGTTATCGAGAAAAGGCTGATGAAGGACAAAATGAATCCAAATTATTTAGCATAAGGCTGCAACATGACAAGTTGTAAAAAAAAAAAAAAAGTGAAGGGGCCTGAATGCATTGTACCCAGCAGAGATTTATTAATTTGAAGATACTAGCTATAAAGACTCATATTCCCTGCTAAGGAAGTGGTGCTCCCCCTCCAATTATATTTAGATTACAGAGTTGGAACTAGCTGGTATTAGAGCTATTATTTAGGGAGGACTAAAGGTTAGAAAGACTCCCTGGAGTAACCACATTCAGCATAGTCATTAGCTTAGGAACTAGGGGCAATGCGATGTATGCTTTATTTTCATTTTGCTACTTTCACCCTTTTACATTCTCTCCATTTCTTTGTATGAGGCAACTTAGCAATGTATGATAGTTGTAGAACAAACTGAGTCAGTAGTTTTATTTTTCAGCAGCAGTTCATCATTGTGTTGCAGAAACTGCAAACATTACTCCTATTTATAGAATGAACAGATGATTGATTGATTGCCATGAAGGGAACTGTCATACTTTTATTTGGCATGTGTTCATTTTGAAACAGTTAATATTAATTAGCAAGAGACGTCTTGTAGAACGGCCTTTTTAGGGAAGGTTCTGCACATATGTGTTTACTTGTTTGTTTGTTGTAAATATTCCTACTTGTATGGAATATGAAGCCATCTGGTTTTGTGCTTGATTGCTGAGTGTGTGATAGGAGCATACCTGTCAGTTGCACACCTCACTCTGCGGCGGAAAAATAAGGTGGATGAAAATTAAAACATTTTGTTTAAATAGTTTCCAAATTTTCCCGCTCTTCTTTGATACTGTTAGACTATGATGTCTCTCTGTCCCAGAAAACCCCTCACTCCTTGAATCACCAATTTCTGTTTGTGTCCAAGAGAGATAACTGGCAACCTAAAGGGTCTGGTTCAGGCCAACACTCAAAGCAAACAACGACAAAGAGTAACATCAGCTGTCTTGCCAAGCTGTCCGTCAGCCACACGGAAATACAAACATATTAAACAAGTGAGGAAGACAAATTAATTTCTTAGAACTCTAGGGTCACAGAGTTTGACCGACACATTGAGTATTATTATCAAGTTTTATAATTGTGTGACTGGTGATGGGAATCCAGAACCAGTCCACCCGTCCAATCCATCAGAATCGCATGCCCCTGGTATTATCAATTCCTTATATCGCTGCCGGAGCCGACTGTCACTGTACGCTCACGACACAAGTTGTGTTGGGGTCCACAAATTATGCAAGGGCCCAGGCTGCCCCTTCATCTCGATGAGAGGATGAAGTGGAACTATCCCTCTATTCATGAAAAGAAAAAAAACCACCATGAGAGTGAATTATGGGAACAGCAATCAGGTAAACTTGTTCTCTCCTCTCAAAGTTTGAGCATATAACTGACAAATGGAGCAGAGTGTTTTAAAGCTGGGAGGGATGTAGTGGGGTATCAGGTGTGACAATGTGGCAATAACCTGTGTGGACCTCCCTTTTTTTTTCCCACACAAAAAAATTGATCAGGAATCATTAAGGGAATCGATAATGAATCAGACAGAGAAGCAGAATCGATAATGGTATTAGTATCCATAAAATCTTATCAATTCCCATCCATATGTGTGACTTTTCTGATGGCACAATGGTTTGTTATTACGTACTACACTACTCATCTCTCTGTGAGTGTTACTAACAGTCACAGCAGATGTCCAGAGCCACCGACAAAATGTGGGAAGACACACATCCGGCATTTTTCTCATCAGTGTTGTGACACAAGGACAACAGAGGGGCTGGGGGAGATGGCAAAGCGACTCTCACACATTCTTTAGTGTGAAAGGATGTTTACAGTTGAACCTCTGTTACAGCTGACAAGGTGACAATATGTCCAGTTTCCTGCTCTGATAGAAAATTCTGCTGGCTACACCTCAGTCCCACAAGCCTTTGTAAAACATGCTTTAAAGGAAAAGAGATGCAACCCTTCAAAATCAGCATATTTTGTAGTTTGTCAGCTGTATAAAAAGTCGCATACAGAGAAGTATCAACTTCTTTGGTATCATCAGTGTCAGTTAGTGTCTTCAAGGGAGAGTTGGTCCCAAAACAAAATGCAATTTGGAAAAAGGAATAACCCACCTACTGTCACCTGTAACCATAAGAGAACACAGCTCTTTCATACTCAGTCACGCAAGGTTATTGTTGCCTCAGACAGCTTCATCATCAGGCCCAGACACATTTTACATCTGATGGATTCAGACTGATGAATGAGATACATGCATGTCATCAATGGTAAACAGTATGATTTATGAAGGTGATTTCACGCTCTGCTTTCTCTCACACCTCTTCTAACTGCCCTTTATTCTGCTCTAATATGTTTATAGATTGGAGATGCAGAAACTACTGCTCAAATCAAGATTTTTTTGCAGCCGTATCTACAGTTAGAAATGTGACACATCTTATCTCATTGGCTCTTAAGTTTAATATTTAATAGTGGTGCTTCGCTCCTGCATAACAAAGCAGGTAAGCAGGCAATAGAATATGTTAATGTGGAAATAGGTATTCAGCAAAACAGCTCCCTAGGTAACACTGACTAGAGAGACAGAGTGAGGGAAAGGAAAAGTGGAGAACAGAGAGGGCTTGCTCTACATGCCAGAATAAGCTTCTTGAAACATTTTCATTTCTCAGTTTCTACAAGTTGCATTTTCTCCAAACTTGTTCATAGCCCCATGTAGTCTGTGCTCAGAGAATGTCTTCAAAATAACAGGAAAAGGGAATCTTTGTCATGAAATTTGCTATTGTGACACTCAAAAGTGAAAGTTGTATGAGATATCCCCAGATAGTTTCTCACAAATAGTTAGGTCAGTGTGTGTATGAAGAGAAAGCGAGGGTGAAAATGGAAATATGCAGTAAGTGGAGAAATATTAAGAGCTGCTCTCTCCGGTTGTTAACAAATTCAAAATTTCAATTATTTACTGAAGGAACTCAACCTGGATTAGATTCAGGGCTTTCCGGTGGAGCATAAAACATACAAACCTTCAAACAAACAAATATGGCACCTTACGTGTAGTATGTGTGATGAAGTGTTTGCGTTATACATGTGTGTAGCCTCTGAAACAACAGTGTGACTATTTTCTTGGCATTGTTCATCTGCGGCTTTCAGGAGATGATGACTAATGCCCTTCAGCGGTACATTTGTTGCTGACATACGCACATTTGCACATTAAGGGATATAATATAAAAAATGTACAACACATGCACACATTACACATTACACACATACTCAATTACACACACACACACACACACACACACACACACACAAGGGACAGGGACAGGAAAGAGGTAGGAAAACGAGCAGGAAGGAGGGAAGGAAGGATGAGATACCTAATGCTTTCTAATGAAAGTATAAATCAGTATTTGCTCAGAGGGATGAGCGGGACCTAATAGTAATTAAGGAATTGTCAAGTTCTGTCGAATTCAACTATTGAACTCAGATTAGTAATGAGATGAGATATAATGAGAAAATCAGTGAGTTGGGAGGAAAGGCTGAGGTTTTAGAGAGAATAAGTGTGCCAGATTTGTAGCTGCAGTAACAGGAGCCTGGTTTAACTGATCGGCACATATGCTGTTTAGGATGTTGCGTGTGCTTATGGCAAGGCATGTGTGTTTGTACCAGTTTGCTATTTTTTTTTTGTTGTTGTTGAAGGAATTACAGGCATGAGTTGTGTGTCTGTGTTTGTGTTCACTCACACTCCTGGGTTGATTTACTAAGCCAACTGCAAATTACCTTCACAGTCACAACAAACTTTTACGTTGCCACATGTTTTCAATTTAGTGGGGTGTTTATGAACACCAGAAAGGTAAATGGCCACAGCCACAGTAGATGTATTTTAAATGCATCATTGTCAATTCAAACCCAGTTCTGGACTATTTACAGAAGAGAAGTGCAGAAGAGTGCATGTTCTCTTGCTTGTGAGCCTTGAATATTGGTAGATGTAACTAGCAAAGCAGTCATGTTCTTCTTTTCACAAGGTTGTGTGGGAGTAAATAGTGGTTAATTAGTTAATTAGTACAGTTATTAAAAATAATAAATTGAGTTTGAAACCATGAGTAAGAAGCCTGTATTATTTTCAGTCTCCTCTGATATACTCTAGCCCCTAAAAAGTGACATGTTTAGAGATACGCTCTTCTTTTTCAAACATAAACCAAATGCTTGCCAACTTTCAAGGGCTGGCCGAGGCTGAGTCCTTCCAGAATTATTATGGTTATGGTTTTTAGTGGTTTTTCAGTCCTCTACATTTGTTGAAGTAAACCTCACTCTTGTGGTTGCCTGTCAACAAAATTATCCCACTAAACAGATAAAAATAAAACTAAGTCAATTAAGTCAATCATTATATTCTGGATTGGACCGATTGCAACTAAATGGAAAAGTAAAAATTCAAGTGGAAGGCAATGGAGGAATGGTAAGAAAAATGCTCATGAGAAGAATTATGTCAAACACAAATCAATACAAGTAGAAAAACTAGTTTAGGTGTTGTGGTCCTTAGCATGCATGTATTTGCTGTTTGCATGGGAATGTGTGCAGGGGCTTGTGTCAGGACTCTCTCTTTGTCTAAATGTTAGAACGAAAGTACGGGAGCTCAAAATATAATTAGTCAGAAAAGCCAGGACAGCAGCTGTGAATAATTTAAGATGGCAGTTTATGCAAATGGTCCAAATCTGGGACATGGTGCAGAAGGTGTTCGCATTTTACTGCTGACAGGATGAAACAGAGCTGAGTAGTATATGAGGTGTACAGTCCATACACGGCCAAAACACTGCCAGCATCACTCCATTAGTTTCACATTTGTTTGGGATGGAAAATGTATCTTTTCACAAGGATGTGGCTCCTGTGTGCATGGTGTTATAGTGCAATGCTTTGTGCTAATGATGCATTTAACAGGCAGAGAAAACAATTTGTCGTTAACACCTGGATGGCATGTGATCATTGTAGCTTTTTATAACTGATTATGACACATTTAAATAAATTATATCAGTCACAAATGTTTGGTTTATTTTGTAGTTTAGTTTTGTCGGCCATGAAACACTGAAGTGATGGCAGATAGACATATTGCTGTTAGCTAGGGTCAATTCTACATCAGACATTGCATGGCTTGTTGATGGCTACAGTCTCTCCATGAAGCAGAACAAAGCTGGGAGAATTCTTAAAACTGAGCACTCACCTCTAGCAGAGAAACATTCAAAGTAAAGATTGATCTGAGGTGAGCTGTTGTCACCATGGCAGCATGGTGAAAGCACCTTTTCTTCTACCTTCAAATGCCTCACAGGAGAAAAGTTTGACTTCTGCTTACTTTGCTCAGAGAAGACTACATTAGAGTGTTGAGTAGACTTTATTACCTCTCTAATTAGACTCCAATTATGGAATTTTAATATGCATTATTACATGCAGTACCCGACACACATCACCACCTACTGAATTCATTTGCTGGTGTTTAGCCATGCTCAGAGAGCTGACAGAATGGAATTCAAAACAGGAGTCAATGAGAGGGAAGGGAGTATGTGCGCAAATGAAAGATGAAGCAAAGCTACATTTTTGATATTCCAGTATTATCGAGCCACTGTCATTTAAATGTGGGGGTTGACAGTTTCTGTAACCAGAGACACGGCATATTGGCTGGATATGTTCAATAATTATTGCCCTGTAGCGATCAAGAAGAGTGCTGAGCTTCACCCAGCATAAAGGGGCCATTGTGGCCATGTCTTAGAAGCTGACAACCACATTGATTTGCATGAATCAAGCTTATATGCCTATGAAGCTCAGACACAGTAATGCATCCTTAATCTGCTCAATCTTTCTTTCTTTCTTTGTCTTTCTTTATATCTTTCTTTCTTTTCTTTTCTCATCGCCTCACTCTGTGTTTTACGCCTGCGTCTTCCTCTCGCTGTCTACGCTTTTGTCTCTTGTGCTGTGCTAGTGGTTTTCTCAATTTGACATTCAAACAGTATCCATAAAATATGCCTCCGCATCACTGCTTTGCCATTACCCAGGAATGCTATTTTGAATTCTAATACGTCAGCAGAAAGAGGTTAAAAACATCAATACCCATAAATCCCCAATATTTGAATATGGATTCAAGTACAAAGGGTCTGACCACAGTAATAACAGCAGCAGGGCTAAACTGTAAGCCAAAGCAGAAAACCCCTAACTCAACATTGCGTGCTATTATATGTGTGTTTCAAAGCAAGCTGGAGCTGACTTATAGAGTTCTCTTGAGGATAAATGGATTCCAAAGCAAGATCCTTCCTGTGCAAACCACTGTAGAATTCACTCTTATAAGTATATTCAGCGATACTGAAATTCGTTTCCACATGGGGATGTATTCCCATTAAAAGGCATTCAAACGAGGGCAGGAGGTAAAGGCGAGAGGGAGAGACTGTTTGGGCGTAGACTAGACTGGTAGGGATAGATAGATGATGGAAGAGAGAGAGTGAGAGCACTCTTCGGACCTGGCCATACAAATACTCACTTGTAGACACCTGTTCTCTCTCTCTCTCTCTCTCTCTCTGTCTCCCTCCGTCTCACCCTCTCTCTCACTTGCCTTTGTTTCTCACTCGGCCCTTTCTCTTTATGGCCACTTCACACTCACAACAGGGGGACTATTTGTTTCTCTGAGTGGATTTGCTTCTCTCAGTGGGCATCTGAGAGGACGGGAACCAGAGTGACAGAATGAGTGCACACTTGAGCTTTCTCACAAACACATTTATAGACAAGTAGCAACCAATAAACAGTGAACGTGATTTACACGCAGAAAACATTTGCACACAAGTACACACATAATCGTACAACAGGAGGCCAGCACTGCCCCGTTCAGCTTTAAAATTCTTGAGGAGATGAGAACAAGCATGGCACATCCTGTAGTTTTTACCCTGATGAAAGGAGTGTGCTGGAGAAAGACGTGCAAAGAAATATGGAGAGGGAGCAGAGAGGTGATTCATTGAAGTGGAGACGTTCATTTAAATTTTAGAATTTTAAGGATTGTGATACTGTGTGGAGTGTGTGAATGCCCGACAGTCTGTCTGGCTGCCATTCATTCTTTAACAAATCATGTCAGCGCCCCTCTCCCGGAAAACATTAAAACCACCCTCAATTTCAAGAGGAAGTAAGTAATACATATATTCATTTCCAGACACTAATTTGGCTCAGATGTGAATAAAAATCCAAATATACCTGTGTAAAAAAAACAACTTTTTACTCTTACAGTACACAACATGAAAGCAGCCGACCTTCCCACTAACTAAGGATTTTAAAGTCATTTAACAAATGTGAAATTGCTGTCCATGAATCACTGCTCATGTGGAGTGATGTAATTTAATCCAATCTTTTTCAATTTGGTAACCTATTTGGATGACAAATATAGATGTCACTGCAGTGACCATTACACCTCGGCTGTGCTCATTTCACACAGCTCATTCATTCCCACAGTATAGGTATTCTGCAATAACCTGGGTATATATCGGCATCCAGGAATGACTATCACCACAATCATCATTGTATCTGCTGTTTTTTAATATATTTAGCTGATTATCTCATAACAACACAGCCAGTGTCTTACTCAAGGACAGCTCGGAAACCACTGTTCGTGAAAAGATTGATTGTTGTAGAGATCTACTTCTGATTTATTGTAAATTTAATTTTGATTTAATTTAAAGACTTTAGACACATAATCCGTAATGGCCTCTGTAGGGATCTGCTATGGTCAGCTAATTGGAGGCTGTGAGGATTTATAGTTAAAGGATTTATATAGAAACGCCTCTTCTCCTTGGGAAACACAATGCGCTAATGCATGTATTTTCAGTCCTGTAACTTTGCTGTAAACATGTACAAATATTTTACACACACACACACACACACACACACACACACATACATACATATGGTCACATGGGTGGGATCAAAGATATACCAAGTTTTTCCTGGGGCAGAGCTCTGCATGCTGACCCACTCTGCACTAAGGCCCAGAGGAGCACATCTCTGGTGTACTGGCTGAGTGGGTAATGGGAAACGAAGGATGAAATGTGCTGCTTTACGTTGCTAAAGTTTGTTCAAGTAAGATTAGGAAGAAAGAACCCCCCCGCCAGCCTTCAAACTATATGATATATGCTTAAAAAGGCAAGAACAGAGCCTTTTCTTCGTTATGGCTCCAACGGACTGTCTTACACTGAGTGACAAGATATGGACATGAAAGGCCTAGTCGGAAATACGACTTAAAATAAATAGAGTATAATCTACTGATTTGAGTATAGAGACACTACACTAAATGTACTGTAGATTTATTGCTTCAGAGGTTCCATCATAGGATTTGATCATTTTTTCTTTTTAATCATATCACTACTGAGCTGGGGCTGTGGGAGGCACACACTGAGTCATGCAGGCATGGTTTGGCACACTGGTGTAACTCATAGGCCATAATTGTATTTTCTCACTAAATTGCCCAGAGGAGAAGAACAGTGGCTGGTTGGGGATTAATTCAGTCTAAACTGATTTAAACCCAGTGCATTTCAGAAGTTGATTAATCATCACCTATGAGCTCTTGATTTTATGTATCCATTAGCTTTTAATATGATTGCCCTCCCAACAACCTGTTTTAGAGACGTAACCTTTTCCAAGATTACATTACTTATCTGAGGCAACATGTTGGAGAAAATGGGAAGGAGAGAGTGAATGTGAGCAGAGGTGTAGGGGTCTCGCTTTGCCAGTGCAATCAAATAAAGGTGAAGCCACAGAATCTGATGCTTTTAATATAAGGTTTTATGCGCAATGAGGTTAGAATTTTAAGTAGTTTGCACTAATTTTGTTATTCTCTTCAACACTTTTTGAAGCGTCTATCAGATGTTGTGCTCAGGTTGTTTGTGAGAATAAAGAAAGTTCATGTTTGCACTCTTATATGTGTTTGTGTTCGCATCAGAGCTGGAAATGTGCTGGAAGATGCCCAAACTGGGAGTGATCTGGGAGTAAAAACTTAAAAGAGGAAGAGTTTGGTTTAGGCACACTGAATAGTGTGTGTCAGGCAGCTCATACTCAAGTTTCACAGATCAAACTCTACATAATAGAAAAGTTTATAAAATACCAGTCTGTAACTGGAGCTGCATCACAATATACATGGTGATAGGTACTAAACATGAGAAACAAACTAATGATTTTCTCTTAATCCAGGAATGTTTTGCTCAATTGAGACGTACTAAGAAAACTGACAGCATCAGTTGTTTCAGAAAATGCCCCAAAACCTCATGATTCATGACCACAATTGTTTTCTAAACGTAACCAAGTAACCCTTAACCCTAACCCTAATTATTGTAACCATGAGAAAATATCCATTAACCTTAACAAAGTACCAATTTGAACCCAAATAAGATGTTTTCTAACCTTAATTAAGTGTCTCTATGAGCCTATAGGAAGCTATTTCATAAGCTGTTTTTTATAGCAGATATCTTAGTCTTTGTAAATTACTTGCTTTTTTATTTAGAAGAGGAAAGGTCAAGGAGTTGTCTTTACTGTAGATAAGATGTTATGCTCTTGGATGCACACAGAATCATTTATCTTATTTTCACCCTCTGGAATTGGACTGAGGAGGCAATCTTCCAAATGATACATGAAAAGGAGCACACATGATAAGACATATATTCTGTGTAGGTGTATTTATTTTCTCGTTTAGGTGCCGATACGCTTTAACTCATGCATGTGTATAACTGCCTGAACATACAGGTGGATTGTGTGTGTGTGTGTGTGTGTGTGTGTGTGTGTGTGTGTGTGTGTGTGTGTGTGTGTGTGTGTATTGCTGCCCTCACTAAAGGGGGTTAGCTGCATGCAGTTTTTTAAAATGAATAATTTACAAAAAGAGGTTGAATTATTAAATTAGAATTATGCTAGTCTGATTCACCCTTAATTAGCACCATAGTCCATTAATTTATCCTCCATTAAGGGTTCAATGAACGACCCAAACCCTGACCTCCACTAACACTGCACTGTCTTCACACCCTTCCATTCTCCTCTTTCATTTCTTGTTCTCTGTCAGTCTGCGGTTTTTTGTCTTCATGGTTTCACCCCATGCCTTTCTTCTCCATAGTCTTCCTTCTTCCACTTTCTTTTCTGGAATAAAAAACATGTTAAATATTTGCTATCAAATCATAATGAAGCAGAAACACTATAAGTCATTTAAATGGGATGATAAGTGGGTGTTAAGAGTTAATTTCAGTCGGAAATATTATGATTATCAATAAGTATTTTTTAATGGGTAATAGTGGTACAGCATTTATTGTGTAGACTTTATGACAAACATATGCAATAACACTTGGTTAGTGATTTCAACAGACGAGGTTAGAGTAGGAGAAGCTTCACGTGTGAGTAGAACAGCAGATTCACATACTATATGTCTGAAAATGGTTTAATCATACTATAATGGAAAAAAATATTGACATCAATGTCAGAGTCAGTGAAGCCAGACTGGACCTCCAGTGGCTAAGTGCTAGTGCTCCATCCACTAAACCATATTACTGCTAAGCTAGTTAAGGGTTAATTAGACTTACAGTGTTTACCCATTTGCCGTGAAACAAAAAAGATCTTGAGAGAATAAAATGGTTTTATGTTTAAATTGAAAAATTGCACGAGAGACGATTTCTTTTTCAACAGCTAGGACTTTGTTGAAAGGGGACGGGGTCGGAGAAGTCTCTGTTGGATTTTGTCTTAGTTGCTGAATACTCAATTTAGATCTATATGTGCGATAATTCCTGTAGGTAGACTGTAGTACACTTGCAAGCGTAACGGCATTCTCTCATTCTTATTTTATAAGGGAACATGTGGTCATGAATTATAAACCATTTGTATACACATGAATAAATTAGACAGCTGTCCCTGTGCTTTAGTGAAATCTACAACTGACTGTTTCTGAACGCCACCTGCTTCCAGTTGCTTTTGTAGTGTACAGACAAATTACAATAAATAAACATGCTTCAAGAAAAAAAATCAAAAACAATCACAGATTCCATATTACAAAAGCAATAAAAGATATCTTTAAATGTCTTACTTTGTGAAACAACAGTCCAAAATCCAAAAGTATTCAATTTACCATAAGATAAAACAAATAAAGTAGCAAAGTTTCACATTTGAGAAGACCAACCAAATATTTTATATTTTTACTTAATAATAATAATAATAATAATGAATAATTGGACCTGGCCATTAATTCATTGTCCTACAAACCCATAGTGGGTCATATACTCCGTGTCTAGATGTGTCTACTTTTATCGCTTATTGCCTCAGGATTTTTATGTACCTTTTCCCAGTCTCTTCCCCCAGCTGCACTTGACGATAGCTTTCATAGTGTACCATTTGTGGATGAGAGCTTCCACCCAGAGACTAAATGTAGCGCAGCAACATCATCTGAATGAGATGAGAATACAGACAATGACTGGAATCTAAGATTATTGTCTCTTACAGCTAGACAGTGTTTTTATATATGCATGTTTTCTAAGATAAGATAAGATTTACCTTCATTGCTTGCCCATAGGGGAAATTCATTTGACATTCTAGATGGAATATAGTTAACACAATACAATACAATAAAATAGATCTGTGTGTATACACTTGCATGTGCAATGTTCGTGTGTTGTGCAATATCTGTGATGGGGACAGTTTAATTGTGTATTGTTGAGTCCCAGTCAGTGACGGTGAGAAGTACGCGGGTACTGTTCTAGTTATACTTGTATTGTTTGCTAACTTTATCAAATCATAGTAAGAGATGTCAAACGTAGGAGTTAAAGGTATTTTTATGTATCTGTTGCTGTTGACAGATACAGCTCTTAAGTCAGGTAGCAAGTACACCTGCCCTGCCCCTTCACCCTTCTCTCAAAGTGAGTCAATTTGCACCTCTGACCGCCATCACTTTCCTTACGGAAGGCAAAGTGATGGCGGCAATATGACCTTCTGGATAACATCTCCATGTATTGTTGGGAAATATGTTCCAACATGAAGCATTGCTCGGCAGCACTGACCAACAACCTGCAGCTGTTAGGCATGTGTGCCGCAGTTGCTGACAAGCAGAAAGTCTAACATCTATTTCAGTGTACAGTCTTGATTTAGCATCCCGTATGGTTAGACAGACAGACATTCCCACCAGGGCTGTTGCTACAATTAGGTGTCATGTCATGGGCCTGTCCACAACCGGAGTCAATACAGTGTGGCTTGATATGATTGTCTTCGGACACGAACAACAGCTCCTTGTTGCCTTGCTGTGTTGTGATGCTTCTTTTGGAGCCCTCATCTCAACTGGAGCTCAAATGTTCCAGTGGCTGTAGGAAGAAAGAGCCTGGGTCAGACATCACCTACTGCTGCTTGTCCAGCTGTTCTGTCTTCATCCCAACTGCCACTGAAGAAGAGAGGCTCCTAACAGAAGGGGCGAGTCAGCCCCCATTCCTGTTATCTGTGGTAAGGGACATCTAAGGAGTATCCAATTTAATAACAACACTTTGTGGTGATTTTCACACCACAGACACCATTGTTAGCAACACTGTGCCTCCCATACCAAACACACCTTTCCAGTGACAGAGGTGTGTACTCTAACTGCAGAAAGCTTGTTGTAGTCCACAAAATTGAAAGACATTTTTCCTCAATTGCATCTTTGTCATGCATTTTTAATGTGTTCTTAGCATTTTGACACTACAACTGTTTGCATCTTTGTTATGTATAGTTACCATGGATCCATGTGATGCTCTTGTCTGCCATGCGGTTAGTTGAAAAGGCACTGTTTTCTTGTTCACACACAAAGAATTTCCACATCACTCTGCAGTAAACCATCAGACTAACTGTCCTCTGTAAATCCAGTTAGATTTTTAACTCTGGCTTCTTGACTAGAATTGTACTTTCCGTGTTGTTCCTACTTACCCAGCATTACTGCAGCTACCTGTGCTCTCCACCACAGAGCAGCAAGTAATTCAGGCGCTGGATTCACTTGTTCACTAAAATTCTGTTCATTGTCTGGGTTTAGATTGGGAGGAGAAGTTAAAATGTTGTATCATGTGATATTCCTGTAGTGAACAACAAGAGGGTGATTGAGATGGTTGACTGCTGACACTAAACTTTCCCTCCAATGGCAACATGAAAGGTAGCCGGATCAATGTAACATTAAAATTACATCCACCAAACTTGATGATGTGACATTAGCTGACCTTTTTATAAATCCTGCTGATGGCATGCGTGTTTTCGTAATTTGTCCCAGCTGTTTTGTTGCCACTTATTATCTTATACTCATTGGATTTTAGAATAATCTAGACCCTAAATCTGTTTCTTCCAAGAACCAGTAACATCAGGTAACACTACTGACAGAAACATAATATCACTGAATGTAAGATCTTTCTTATTAGCAGTAGCGCAGCAGGTCAAGCAGCTAAACTATCACACACTCACTAAAACTGCAGACTGAATAAGAGATATGTTGGCCGGTGGAGGATGCTGTTTTAGTTATCAGGAGTCAGGTTACAGTGTGTAATTCTACAGTTAAGAGCAGGTCATTGAATAAGACTTTCATTGAATAAGAATGTATTTTATTATAGTTTTTGTTTTAAATGGTCAGTTTTAACAGTCACTTTTTAATGGAGTAAAAAAAAAAAAAAAATACTTTTTTTTTGTAGTTTTTGTTAATGAAATCAACACTGGGAGTGTATTGATGACAAAATTTAATAGCCCTAGATGGTGTATACAGTTCAACCTGGGGACTAGTTCACCACGAAATACCCAAGAGCACACTTGCAAGGAGGTGGAAGAAACTTCAGGAATAGCAACAGAGGAAGGATTTCTCTTTCAACACACACAGACATGCAATACATTTTTGTTTGTACAGAACAGCTTTGTATCTATCTGCTCAACTTTAGCCCACATAAGGTCTGCCTGTCTCCTGAAAAACAGAGAAACGTTTGTTATGGGATAGCTCAATGGGCACAACCCTGCAGGGTGAAATGAATGTTCACTGTGCTATGACTCCTCGGGCCCAGTGGACCTTCCGGCTCTACTGAGGCATCTTCACATGAGCCGTGTGACAAGGTGGTTTATCAGGCAACATTTAGAGTTTCAGTCCCAGTACCAGATAACCACATTCATTTCAATCAAGATGGCCTCAACCATTGAGTGACCCTATGACACTAAAGAACACAGATAAACAGGGAAGAAAAACTCTTATCTAATGCTGTCATAGACATTTTCTGCAGAGTGCAGGTTGTGTGTTTGCTCATGATGTCAGCAGTAAATGTGTTGCCCTGCTGTCCAGGTAGGGAACAAGAACATGTCGACCTACTGACCCTGTTGGTCCGTCACTGAGAACGGAGAGCCAGTTCAGTTGTGGATCCTGAAGTGTACGTGTGCTTGTCGTCACTCCACACTGACTGACTCCATGTCAAGTGCCTCACAAGATCATGACTACATCTGGACATCCCTGTTCAATTCAACAAAAGAATGAAAATCTAAAACATTTTTACTGTAGCCAAAATCTAAATGTTTAGCAAAAGGAGTGATGGGTAGTGTCATTATACATCACATTTTAAAATCTTTTTACCTTTAGTCACACATGCTAAAAATTAGTGGATGGGATAATGAGACAAGAATGTGTTATTAAAATTCAGCACTGATTGATACAAACAGCTAGTTGATTGTTATGGTTTCCATGATCAATTACTGTTTGAATGTGCCAGAATGTCCACATCAATACTTCTCTTAGTATTGATCGTCACTGTATCTGTTTTCTTCCCATTTTCACTGCAGAACTAATAAAACTTAGAGCTTGGCCACTGTCATATAAGCTTTATAAATCTTTTTTTAAATCTTCACATTCTTTTAAAATTAGCTTTGACTGATCCCATCCTCAGGTACAATGAGGAGGCACGTCGCTATTGTGTTTCTACACAGTGGTCCCCAAAACAAACTCCAGGGTGTTTTTGAGGATTAACTACAGATTGAGCTTTGCATGCTTGAAGCTAACAGAAGCATTGCTTGTTGCATTACAATGCCACTGAGCTCATCCCTTTCTAGTTTCACATTCTCCAGTAGTTTATGTGTCTGAATGTATGTGCGTGTCTGAGTATGAGGCAATCGGTATATTTGTTGCATTTCCACCCCTGTCACTCATTCTCTCGTGGTAGAATAAAAACACAAAAGCCTCTGTCCTGGACTAATGCTATCATAGTGTCAGATCCCTAGTCTCCATCACTGTGGAGAAAAGCAGAACGGCTTCACAAGCCTCCACAGCAAACAGAATAATTAATTTTCTATCAAAGGAGCTCACATCATCAGGGGTTAAGAGAGGAGAGCTCTGGAGGGAGAATGTGTTAATGTCGTTTATGACTTTGCAAATTATGCATTATAGGCAAGAGGAGAGTGGAGACTCAAAACATAATTGCATCGATTTCTTACTGATGGCTACAAATAATGACATTTCTCTTGATCCAGGGGAAGAACAGGATGGATTGTGAGGCCCAGGGGCACACGCACAGGCTCTTACATGCGCTTAGACCCAAGCTCATGATGCCTTTTAAAAACATTATATCACACAGGCGTATATATACACACACACACACACACGCACACACTCACCAAAACATTTGCCTACATATACATTCAGGTCATCATCTTCTCCCATCTACCCCAGACACACACTAAATACACACTGACATGCATGCAGAACACAGACACACACACACACATCTACATGGACACACTCAAACACTCACAAAGATCTTTATTGCTTCATCTCCTCTCAAGCTCTTAGTTTCCCCCGGAGGGTTCAGTTTCGATGAAATGTCAGTTTTAATGGAAATGGGAATGGAATAACAAAAAGCATGTTTTCGTCTATTATATTGCAGTGAAGAGGGAGAAGGTGTTTCTGCTAGATGGCACAACTCAGGCATTTGCTACTGGCTCGTATGGTATGTGGCATTATATTCTGCCCCAGGCAAATGACATAGCTTTTATAGCTGTCATTTCAGAATTGGAAGTGAAGTTTGTTTCTTTGAGACGCACTAAATTATGTAGGAATGGGGAAAGAGGCTAAAGTGTGAAGGAAACCATTGTCTTTGGCAGACCAATGCACTTGTACAGGCCATCATGTTCACTTTTTTTTCCTTTTTTTTTTCCCATCTTAAAACACCATATGGTGCCCGGGAGCTGCCACCACTAGTTGTGTGAGCAGTGAAATTAAATGTTCTAGTGGTTCTGTATCTTTTCTTGCATAGACAGCGAAGAACACTACAGAGACACTTGGAAGTGAAAGATCAAGCCAGACAGGACATCACTGGACAGGTGTTGCCGTCTTCATAGATAATATTGAGAAGATAGGTCTCTGCACAGAGACACAGGCTCTCATCTCTCACCGTTCTGAAACATGATAAGGGGCCGATCTCCTCTGTATACCCGTTATCTCCACTCACACATCTTCGCTGTATCTCTGTATCTTCTGAAACACCTTCCTCTTTGAGAGACAGAGCGGCCAATGTTTTTGTTTCATCACTCATCATCACAGCTTCAAAAACCTGATCACACATTGAAGACATAAGTGGATGCACTTAATAAGGAGGCTGTTTTTGCATGCTTTTGTGTATATACACACCCATGCTGTCAGTGGGCTTCGACGTATTCACTCTCAGCCACCCTCTCTCAGGGAAACGTCTGATTTCTCTCAGTGATCTCTGATTTTTCTATTTCCTTCCATTCTTGACCCTTTCCTTCAACTTTCCTCTTCCCCTTCTCCCCCTTTCTTTCCTCATTCTCGTGACCCAAAGTAACTATTGTGTGTCACTCCAAGTGGCATATGTGTGTGTATGTATGTGTATGTGTGTATGACTGTGTAACACCAACTCGCCTCTCTGTCTGTGCTCCATTAACTCCCTTTTCTGGTCTTTAGCTTTGTTTGGATTGGTGTCATGCCCCTAATCCCCACATTGCATGGAAATGGACCCCCTTCTCCTCCCCACCAATTCCCCTCTGCTCTGCTATATTTTGCTCTTTTCTTCTGTTTCTTTTAGCCCAACCTTTCCTAATCTATCACTCTTTCTTTCTTTGACCAGCCTTTATTTTGATTTCAGAGCCCACTGGAGTCTTTTTTCTTTAAAAATATTAGACAATCACAAAGATGTTTTTTTTACATGGTGTCAGTACAACAGTACTCATGTTGGGATTTTTTTTTAATAAGGTGTCATATTATTTTACTTTTGCCGTGGGATATTTACTCTTGTTTTGAGGGGGGAAAAAATGAAATCAAGTGAAGCTGCATTGAAAACAGGTGGAATTATCACAGGCCATTTGGCAGGAATGTCACACTCCTCTTAATTAAAATAGGATTTACGACAGATTTAAAAATGTATGAGAGACTAAATGAATCGTTAAGGTGGACATTTTTTTTTGCAGTGCATTCCCTCTCTCTCTCTTCCTCTCTCTCTCTCTCTCTCACTTCCTCTGTTCATCTTTCTGCTCCACTAACCACTTTCACTCACTGCCCTGCTCCCTGCTCTCATCTGACAGGATCTGCTGAGGAGGGTGAAAGTTGGAGACAGGGACAGAGACCATTCAATCCCTCTGTCTGTCCACTCTGCCCTCCTTATTCTTTTTCTTTATTCCCCTCGCAGTTTGATACTAAAACACTGCTACTATGCTCTTCATCAGACAGAAGCACACAAATGCCATACTATGTCAAAGTATTGCCAGGTATCCAGCATTCTTTAAGATATAACATCCCATGCTCCTGTCTGGCAATCTGGATGGTAAGACCTCTCTCTGCAGTGCATCACCCCTCTCTCTTCCTCTGAAATCCTCTTCTCCATTATTCTCTTCTTTAACTTCTCTGCCTCTGTGTCCAGCTGTCTCTCTCTCTCTCTCTCTCTCTCTCTCTCTCTCTCTCTCTCTCTCTCTCTCACTCTCACTCTCACTCTTTATGCCTGTCTTTTTGTCTCACTATTTCATTCTGCATCCTCGTTGCTGAGAATAAGCAGGAATCCCCCAGTTAGCCAGTCAGGTCGTCCCAGTGCTGTGTGCAGCACCAGGACAGACACAGCCCAAGGTGACTGTATGTAGAACACTCCTCAGGAGATGGGGAACACCTGCTCGGACAGGAAGACACACACACACATACAAATGCATCAACACAGTTTCTCCCTGTCTTTTCCTCATCAAAAGTGGCAAACCTTTCCTCCTTGAAATGTGATGCCCACAGCCAAAACACATGGCGAGTTGTCATAATGGGCAAAGCCTTTGTGTGTGTGTGTGGTTTTTTTTGTTGTTGTTTATTTAGGTGTTTATCCAAAGAGACAGGTCAAACATGATTAACCCTGTCTTTCTTTTGGTTGACCATATTTTGAGCTCTGATCTTATCTCCATATACCTTTATAAGATCAATATGGGCTATGATAACCAGTTTATGCAATATTGATTTGCTATTGAGCCTGATTGTTGCCAGACGGCGCCCAGCAGGTGGCCTTGAGGCATAATCAATTTATCAGCAACTTTAATCGACAAGGACCTCTGCAATAAAGACAGACAGTGTGTCCTCAGGTAATCCAATAGAGCCAGCGTCTGACACACACTGTCTTTATGTGTGTGTGTGTGTGTGTGTGTGTGTGTGTGTGTGTGTGTGTGTGTGTGTGTGTGTGTGTGTGTGAGTGAATATTAACGTCTGTGTGAGTGTGTGCCGGTACTAGCTATGTTTATGTGTCTGCTTTTTATCTGTTTTTTTTGTGTCTCAATGCGAGACAGAGAGTACTGTATACGCACAACTATTTCACACAAAAACCAACATTCATAGTATTCAAGCAAGGACACCAATGATCCCCCCTCTTCACTATCTCTCCTTGTATTTCTTCATTTCTGTCCTCTCTCTCTTTCCGCCTCCACATTCACCCTCCATATCTTGTTGCGTAGGTGAAGATGAGTTATAGTGGTCACAGCGATGCTGCTGATAGATGAAGGTGAACTCAGCTCTGGCCTACAACAGGAGACTTTAGAGGACACAGAGGCTGCCATCCATCCTCCTAGCCACCTACTTACCCCTAAACTCTCACAGCACACTCTGTGGTGCAAACTGGAATTTCTACAATGCACTGTGAAGTTTTATGAAGTGCATAGGCGCTCAACCAATACACTGCTGCATCCTGGTGTACTGTAGAATACACTGAGAATTTGTTGCAGTTGATTTTTTTTAACATTACCCACATTATTATTCAGTATATAACCGTTATGGTAAATTTCTGAATAATCTATAATTTGGTGTGAGAGACTGTCAGGGCAATGCATCGCTGTGTCTGCCTTAAATGTGATGTGTCAACACGAAAGATTATAAAGCACGGGTTTACTCTGCAGTGCACACTATCTAAGGTATCATTCCAAAGCTCTATGCATTGAGAAATAGTCATGAGTTTGCTATATACAAAATGCTTCCCCAGAATCCTGTGTAGCTACCTATAACCTCAGAAGATTCCAGTTTATTTCCCCATTCAACTCCAGTCACTGTTTGCTCTAATCAACCCACCGACTGTTAACTCAACATATCCCAGCTTCAGTGTTCGGGCAGTTCATCTTGTCATGGTTTAAAGGACAGCCCCTTTGCTAGTATTATCAGTATCCTACTTCAGTGCCACACCTGCTCCTTTATCAGCCACACGATAGCAAGGATGGTGAGCAGTGCCACTGGGAGAGCCCCTGAGTCCTACTTCCTTATCCTGCGCGCCCAGGTGTGGCCCTCTCCCACATCCGCTATCGGCAGGAAATTACACGCACCTTAAGCCCATTACCACTTCAAAAGGAAAAGGCACAGGGAAGTGGAGTGGAGTCTTCCCATTAATGCCCTGCAGCATGCAGTTGTGCTGTACCTGTTCCCGCGCTCAAGAAATAATTAATAATGGCAAATTCATTAGGCTGACAACAAACAGCATATAGGTCACCCAGGGGTCTGCTGGTGTGGGTGAAGAAAGGTGCTGCATGTAAATGTCAATGTCTTATAGTATTCACTGTATTGAGCAGTAAATTTCTTCCAACAGAACGGGTGTATGAGAAAAATCCTCCTTTGGATTTATTGCTTCCCTTGCAGAAGCTACAGATTAGAATTATTTATTGCTGTGCATGTTGCATTTCTTGATTCATGAGTAGACTCTATTTTCCTGTCATCTGCAGTTTCGATGGCACACCAGGAAGCTTGATTATTATACTCTTCTTGCCTGTAACTAGATATTTTACCACTGCCTGACATGCACTGCAGTACAGTATGTAAGATTGTTATCCATCAGTGCTAGATGTGTTTACATGTAAATGAATGGATGTGTGGAATGAAAAAATGGGTATAGGGAGAGGGAGTTTGAGTCTCAGGAGGAGAAAGTTATCACCGCTGTCAGCAGAGTTGATCTGCGTGCCATCATGGCTGCTACGTTAGTTTAGAATCCATCACTGCAGAGGAAATGTTCTGTCGCAGTCACTATGGAAACAAAATCAGGAAGTACAGACAGTGCTGCCCTAAAGTAGACAGAGTGGTGGTGAGCACACACATAAAAATTGAAATTTTTTCCAAGTGAAGAAAAGAAATAGAAAAAAAGATGGAGAGATATGCTTGGTTGAACAAGCAATGCAATGCTTGACTGAAATGATTAAATTGTAACTGGCGGCTGAAGTATGTGTGTGTGTATAAGTGCATATGTTTCTATGTTCCATGTGTGAGTGTTTATATTTTGTGTGGAGATGAAAGCATCCTTGGGTGTCATAAAATATTAAGGTCTTGTACTTATCTGGCTCTCATCTCTCTCTGTGTCCCAGCTAAACTGAATTGCCCTGGGAGTGCCCTAATGTAACACACATGCTCAACCCGCTAAATATTTTCAGTGGGAAACTTGGCCCGGTGTTGGCATAAGATCGGCTCTGACAAAGAGGACATACTTGGATTGTCACCATTAGGCAGTAAAAATTGAATTATGAACCCCTTACATGACGGACGGATATCAGGTCCAGATCAAACATATGGCTCTGGGTCCATTAATAGCTGTAAAACAAACTCTTTCCATCTTCTTAAAGTGCTCAACTCCCCATTAAACATAGAACAAGACAGATCCAAATCCAAACTTGGATCAGAGAACTTCTCCACTTGAAATCCCCATTTCCTGTAGCTATGTAAACAGAGCGGTCGATCTTCTCCACCAGCCCCACCATCTTCCTTGATTGTTTAATACCCATGAAGGCAAGAGATGGTTATGAATCTGCTGCTGGGCTATACTGTGCTGCACCATAGTGGTGTTTTTCATAAGTAATGACAGTGATAGAACAGGTTAAATCTTGTGGGATATAGATTAATCTTTGTGAGGAGGGTGAAGGAAAAGAAAAAGCAAAATACTCATCTGGTTATTAATAAAGATGGCAGTTTTACAGTCCTGGTCAAAATTATTGGCACCCCTGAATTTTTAGTACAGAATTTGGAATATGTTCAGAAATAAATACAAATGAACCAATTTTGTATAATCAGAATACTTAAAATAAAAATAAAATGAATTAAAATACAATGTCCAAAGTTAGAGCAACAACAACAAATATATATAGTGAAAGAAAAAATACAGACCTAAATTCTTCACAGAACTTATATTAGTTCTTCAAACAAATTAACAAACAACTAAGACTCACCTGTGCTTAATTTTCAGTGTTCACATGACCTTAATTAACCAATGAAAGATGGTTTTACTGCAGTTTCTTTTTCACAATGTCGAAGAAGAACAATAGTTTCAAAGGCTACAAGGAAATTGCCCAATATCTTGAAATCCCTGTTTCAGCAGTTCGTAATGTTACCAACAGTCATAAAACTGTTAAGATGCTTCCAGGCCATGTTGCTAAGATGAAACTCAATGAGAGAAGTCTGCAAAGATTGGTTGTGAAAAAAAACACCACACACGACATCTAAAGAGCTTCAGGCTGACCTGGAGCAATCTGGAGTGGTTTCAGCCGCACACTAAACCAAGTAGGGCAAAGGCCACCATTGAAAGAAAAGCAAAGAAGGCAAAATTAATGTTTGCAAAACTTTCATAGATAGGCCACAACCTTACTGGGATAATGTTCTATGGACCTCTGAAAGTCTTGGAGCTGCAGTGCATCAGTGTGTTTATAGACGATGAAATGAAGCCCTTGAGGGAAAGAACACTACCTACATCATGTTGTATCATGCCATTGGGCTGCATTGTTGCCTGTGGTACTGGAGGCACTGAATTTGTCAAAGGAATTATGAAATCAGAAAGTTACCGAGGCATTTTAGAGCAAAATGTGTTACCAAGTGTAAGAAAATTAGGTTTGAGGTGAAGGTCTTGGGTCTTTCAGCAGGACAATGACCCAAAGCTCACATCCAGCAGTACAAAATAATGTCTGAAAAGGAAAAATTGGCCAGCATCGAATCCTGACCTAAATCCCATTGAAAACCTTTGGAGAGAGCAGGAATTAGTCATTGTGGAAAGACTTAAAAGAGCTTGAAGGTGTAGCAGTGGAAGAGTGGCAGAAACCACCAACAGACAGGTGCAAGACGCTTCTAATAGATGACAAGTAAGGTTTATAAGCTGTCATTGATGCCAAAGGTTCTGCAACCAAATATAAGTGAAGGGTACCATTAATTGTGTCTGGGGTACATTTTGTGTTTGTTTTATTTCACTATTATAATGTAATATATTACTTTATTATTATTGTAATATATTAATATAAATCCAGGAATCATCACCATTTGTTTTCTGTACAATGAATATAATGAAATGGCAATGCAGTAATGGCTGCCATGGCTTTGTGACTGTTCTTTGTCTGCTTCAAATGTTCAGTGTGATGACAGATGGTGACAGTTGTTATAGACCAGCAATGCTAAGGGATTGCATAATTCTGGGCTTTCATGGTTAAGGACTCTGAGTATTGGCTGAAGACATGAGACATTCCTACTCTTGTATTTTCTGATGGCACTTATGAGTTGTGAAAGACTGTGGCGTCTTTGAGTCGTACCGAGCCAGAGTCCACTTTAGTAATTAGAGGGCTTTCAATAAGTTTACAATTTTACAATTTTTGTTTTAACAAACGGTGTCGGCTCAGATATATGATCAATGATAGGGGGAGAAAATCACTGGCTTCAATCAAGAAAACAAAATTTTTGGCAAAAGGATTACAGACCTTTATATTTTAATTTAGGCACAAAGCTGAGAGGACAGACAACAAATCAGATTACAGAGCAACATGAAGAGACAAGGCTGTCAACATTTATTCACTCATTCCCATGTGCATACAGAATTTTCACCACAAAGATAGCATATGGTGATGATTGTGTATTTGTTTTGTAAGGATACATCAACAAGTCAAACACTGCATTTCCATGCTTGGTAGACACAGGCATGCCTGTCAAAAACAGAAGGGACAGTACTCCTGCACCTTGTGGCAGAACCACATATAAATTCTCATTGAAATATATCTGGTCATTAATTATTAGCAGTACAATAAAAAAGGTCATCATTAACCATTAGCTAGTACAATAATGTCTCAGATGTATCTGAGAAGTATTCCTCCTGTACTTTTACCCATCTGTTAGTGAGAAAAGCACAAAGACTATCAATTCTCACCATTCAACTAAGAAATCGTCCATATGTCTCTTATTGATGCTGTAAGACCGTGATCTCTTGAACCCTGTATAACATACAGTATATCTTTTTTCTATAAATGTCACACAAGCCTTCTGTTTCCAATCATATTTATGCAGCACTTTAGCATCTACTGTTCCACTCAAATTGTGCAACCTTGGAGTCCTGATTCATTTAAAGGAACTGCCTCTCTTTTCCTCAATAAAGAGAGGCATCAGCATCTTTCAGCTGGTCTGCAGGGCTCATTTAAAGGGCCTAGGGCACAAGATGCCTTATTTCTCCACAGGCTATGCTTCCTGCTGATAATTATCCTACAGGCTTTGCACAACAATCCAACATGTTCTGCTCAACAGTGAGCCGCCTGTGGATTCTCTCCAGCTGTAATCCATGATTCTTGTGTCTTTAGGGGATTATATGGGGGTGTTTCAGTATCTGACTGCAGGAGTTGCTGGTGTAGAGGATGTATTAACAGGGGCTGTGGACAAGAGTAGATGAGATTAGTCACATCTACATCACTGTTATCCTCAGTAGCCGAGAGAAAAATAGACTAACATTAGAAAAAACACGGCACGGTGACTCTGGCCATTTCAGCTTTGTTTATTGTAGAGCGACAGGTAAATCTATTGAAGTAATACAGTGTGCTCATATCCCAGTGTTTTTATCCGACAGTGGATGCAGAATGTCAGGGGGCTGATGAAATGGTGTTGATTTGTTATCTTATGCTAATGTTCTGTGTAATTTATTGTTTTTGGCATGCACTGTTTTGCACATTTACGTGGCTTGGCAGCAAATCTCTGTCATTGGGCAAATGTTACTTCTTTTATTTGCCCCCAAAAATTAGAGTTTATGTTTCTTATCTTCACTCCTCTGAAGTTTTATGGTAGCGTGTGCCAATTACTGTATGTTATGCAGGTCTGTCATGCTTACAGAATTTTGTTTTGAATTGTCTGTTTCATGGCTGAGTTTTGCTTCATGACTTTTGATACTTACACCTACAGTAGGAAGGGTCAGTCTTGTAAAGTCATTTGAGAAATGCTTTTACCCCCCTTGTAGATTTGTACCCATAATGTCGCAGTTTTTACCTAAGATATCTGAACCCTGTACCACCTCACCCATATTCAGGGGCTTCACTGGCAGATCTTTAATAAAGAGTGAGCCTCCTGGAGTGTTAGTTATGTTTTAGAAAGGAGGGATTGGAGGTTTGAGGTTGTTGTAACAAACAGCCGTCTCTCTCCTTGCTCTCAGTGGGAGCTAAGCAGTGTGATGGATTAGGCATGAGGAGTGTCCGCTGGTTTAATGGCAGGTCCAAGGCAGCCTGAGGAGATGGTTTTAATCATATTTGCCTCCTCATTACCCTCCTGTCTGCTGCCTTAGTGCTGCGCTGGGATATCAGTGGTAACTCCCCCCATACAAAAACAACACACCATCACATACTATACATGAGGAACACTCCATATGAACTGATTCCATTTCAGAGTGCTTTATGTTTACAGATACATACTGACTGGCAGCCATACTAAGAAAAGCAGTGTAAATGCTGAATTCCCTTGATAAATTTCAGGAGGAATTCTGTGTAAATGGTGGTAAATTATGTAAAAGTGTTAATAACTCCACCCATGAACTCTCTGGTGGTATTGCTTATGTACCAATTACTATTGCGTTGTCCAAACTGTGATCTAGAGCCATGTTATAATCCATGACATTAACTAAAAATGTTAGATCTGTTGAATCACCAAGATGGTTGGATTGCACACAAAACAAAACATCTTTGTGTCTTACAGTATTTAAGGAACAAGAGTTTGGCTTTGAGGAGCAGTGGCTTTTCCAATATAAGCAGAGTAGTGACCTTGACGACAGTGTGTTGGGGATAGACAGCTGGTTCTTATCTCCAAGGAGACCTGCTGGAAGTCTGTTGTGTGACAGTGATGCTTATCATTCATTTAGCCATGACCTCATCCTCCTTCACTAACATCTCAACAAATGCAGTCTCACAGCATCTAAACCCTGAAGGAGGGGAAGGAAGACTCATCAGTCTGTGTTTCTATATTTTTTCTTCGCACTTTAATCACACTACTAATCCTTTAACTGCATGTAATTCACAAACAAGTAAAGCTCGATGGCTTGAGTTTGATTTATTTTTGTTTTTAGTTTTTTCTCCTTTTGTCTTGTCTTGGGTGTTTAAAGCAGCTCAGGACTTGGGTGGTGCTTTGCTGTTGGGACTAATCAAAGAGTGTTTGTGGTTGTGTTCAGGTTTGGGGGAAAGGGGGTTTAGCTATAGCAGCAGCACCTGAGTAAAATGAATGGCTCTTGCAGACCTTACTTCGCTTGTATCTCAGTCATCATTTGGACTTACTTTATGTCCCACAAAATGTGTTCATTCTCTCTATTATCTTATCTTTTTGTATTTTCAGGGAGTGCATCATTCCCCCATGTCTTTCTTTTTTATTGAAACGTCTCCCTGCTTTATGCCGTGAGCAATGTGAGTGGGCTAATTGCATTTCCAGCAACCTTGTTAATGACAATGTTGTAATGGCTTCCAGCTATTATTGAATTGACTTTCAACATTGCCATTTTAGTTTACACAACTGCCATTTGCTTAAAAGCTTTGCCTGTGTACTTCTGGACAAGCTGGCAGGGTTTAATATGTGCATGTGATAACAGGTTTAATGCTGTGAATAAAATGAGTTCCCGGAAGACTCCATGAGGGCAGATTTTTCAAGTGTGTTTTGGCTTTGTTTCTGTGCATATTATTTTATGAAGTGTGTGCAGTGTGTGTCACTGTTGTTCTACATTAGGAATTGTATATACTTATGTTATGATTTAGAACGATTTTCAGGACCAAAAGTAGCACTCAGAAAAGGGACTTCTCAGTAGTTCAAAGGAGGTGTTGACTGTAGCTTTGTAGTGGTGAAGGTTTGGGAAGAGGAGCTGGGACAGGCAGCTGAGCAGGACACTGAGCCAGGGCAGACAGTGGGGCTGGTCCTTATGCTGGACTGCAGACAAGATAGTGAGCAGGGTGAGGCAGGAAGACAAGCAGAGGTGAACCTGAGGCAAAAGCAGACAAAAGTTATGCTAGCTTTAAAAAAACACCACAAGGGAAATCCGGCATGAAAAACTAGACGTTGGCTAAAGCGTTGTACCACGTAGACAAACTGAACCATCTGGCGATGACTGGAGTGAAGAGCTGGGGTTCAAATACTGTATGTGCTTGTTGAGTTGATGAGATGATCAGATGGAGATGCGCAGGTGGACTGATAGGAGAAGGAACCAGATAGCCACACTCAGACACACACACACACACACACACACACACACACAGACACAGACACACACACACACAGACCAAAAAATGGACAAACAAAAATACAGGAAGGGAAGCAAAATAACAAAAACACCAGGAATGAGAGAGACACAGCCAATACCGTAACTACATAAGGGGATGATAACATAAAAGAAAAATCCCAAAGGTCCATTAGAAGTTGTTCATGCTTATTTCTTCACACCCTATATGTGAGATTTACATCAGTGACTTTTCCTTAACATATCTCAACCATGAACTGTAGCAAATATTGTTTACCTCTTACAAGTATAATTTATTTGTGATAGTTGATATTTAATTTATATTTTAATATTTAATGTATAATTCTGATGCTGAAAGTGGATTTGTTGGCGTTTTTTTTATTTGTTTATGTCCAGTAGTTCACATTAAAATAAATGTAAATAATCTCACATGAACCTCACTTACAGCAACTCCACCATACTTGAATTAGTTCCATCTCTGACTGAGTGCACAATATAAACATGCATACACAAGTACTGACTCAAAACAACTTGTATCACCAAATGCAGGACTAAAGTTCAATGCAATAAACCATGAAAAGGAGCGGGGAGCAAACTGAAGTAATGACTACTTTTTTCACTGTGACTTCTCCAAGACAAATCTGAGATCATTCTAAAAGACATGGTTCATGTTCTCACCTCTCTCCTTGCTGTTCCTCATTCTCTGTTTCCTTCAGTTACTGATGAATAGAAAAGCACTCTTACTATTCATACGTGCACAGTAGAAATAAATCTTCATTTCACCTTTTCACTTCAGATGAGCACAGATTGAGCAGAGATTCAGAAAAGATATGTTATCTTTTGATATACTGCTGAACTTTGAAATGTGCATAAAAAAAAAGAAACATAAAACCTTCAAGGCTATCAATGTATTATTTTGTTTATACTGGCTATGAGTGTTTTATGTGTTAATTTATTAGTATTCACTTTGGGTATGTCACATAAACAGGCATGTGCATTTTTGTAAGCAAGAATATTTGTGTGTGTGTGTGTCCACACGTGTGTTTTTATGACGATATATGATTCCTTATGGTGTTAAGTTTGTTTGTGTGTGTGTGTGTGTGTGTGTTTGTGATTGACAGTGGTGCCTGTTGGGTGTGACAGTGAGACAGAGTGTGCTGATCCCTCGGCTGGCCCTGCATCACTTCATTTCTCCTCACTTCACTCTCTTCATCTTCAACTCTGTATTTATCTCACTCTTCATTCCACCGGGCATATATGTCTTAGTTTTCTTAACTCCCTGTCTTTTTATTGTCCTCCAAGTGTTTTATTGCTATTAGCCATCCCAACATCTCAGTGTAATCCCTCTCCCTCATTCCTTGTCACCATGGGAGTGCTACAGTTCTCCCTGCAGAGGACAGCAGAGAGAGCGGATAGTCATTATGGAACAGCTGTGGTAGGATAGTTTTTCCCTCCTCAGCCTCACACAGTGGCGTTGCACCTGAGTAAGGATAGATAAAGAGAATAAGAAAGAGAAACGTTTGATTGTCAGAGCCAAAAGAAAAACACCAGGAGGCCCACCATTTTTCTAAGATCACAAAATGTAGCATTTGAGCTTCACCGGGACTCATTCACTTGATGTGTTGTTGTCGAGCTGTTGTCTGATTGGCTCACTCTTTCCAACTGACTAACCATTCTTTCCACACGCCGGGCGATTTAAGGCTTCGCTGATACGATGATGGGCCTCAGGTGTGTCCAGGTCTAAAGTGGGATTTATTCTTCTGCATCAGGGTGTTTCAGAGGCTCCTGGAGGTTCTGTGAGATCGAATGTGCTCTCCAAAAAAATACAATTATGCTACAAGAGGTACCACATATCCTGCATGTTTTCAGTACTGGTGGAAAAAGTGTTGATTGTGATAACAAAGCCATCATGCAGCAAAATGAGGGATGGCTCGGTGATTTAGTCTTTTTTAGTAATGTTAGAAATAGCTCTTGTCATCCCGTAAAGTAAAACCATTTGTAATGAGAACTTTTTTCTCAATCACAAAGTGAGGAACAGAATATAAATGTAATTACTTTGGCAAAAAATGACTACACACCAATTCTCCTGTGTAATACATATTTGTATTTTCTTCCAGTTCAAACTTTCCCTCTGTCACTCTACCATATATAACAAAGTGAGTGAAATAATTTAAGCACATTTTTTCAGGTGTAATAAATGCACAATATAACCTCATAATACATGACACATCCATCTAGTGTTGCAGTAGTGATGTGGCCATCATCATGTTAAATCCTGTGCTGAACCATGAATAAATTCCTACACTGGAAGTTCAATGCAATGTGTTGACAGAAAAGACTAAATCTGGCATCGATAGGCTGCAGCACTGGAGTGGACAGTGTCGTACTTCAGCCACCTCATCCTCCTCAAGCTTTAGGAGCTGTTTGCAGCTCTGAATTAGACATTCAGGTAGCAGCCACTGTAGCTTCTTTGTTGGCCCTTGGGCTGTTGTGTGTGGCTGTTTTTTATGATCTGCTACAGTGCCTCCAAAAGTGCTTTATAAAAACTCTGTCAATATGCTAGCTAAAAGTATTAACTGCACTTTGTATGTGTGTGGAAATGTCTTGCTGGACTTCACACACTGTCAGACAGTGCATTATTGTCTACTATTTTTGGACTTGAAGGAAGCATGTCTACAGACTTTCTATTTGCTTTATGTTTCTCAGTGTGTAGAAAATGAACAAAAATAGTAGTAATAGTAATGATGCAGCTCTGTAGAAAAAAATAAATAAATCTTAGAGATTTATGTGCTTGAGTCTGCACTATTCCTCATGATCCCACCATATGTTTGTAACAATACAGGTGCTTTTGATTCAATTTTGATTCAGTTTTAACAATAACAGCAAACATAACATTATGATTTTTTAAATTTTCAGTTTGAATTCATTCCGTCTGAAGTGATGCACCAATAACACTGAAAGTAAATGTCTTAAACGCTTAAAAGTTGCAAGAAAACAAAATATACACAAATAAATAAATGTATGAATAAATTGTTTATTTACAGTGGAAAGACCTTGTGTGGAAGGACAAGCAGCTTTTAGCACACCAGTGTTTTTTTCTTTTTTTTCTTTTTAACAGACAACAATGAATTGGATTGGATTGAAAAGAATTTTCATTTATAGGTTTTCATTAGGTAGTTATTCAATGTTAAACATTAATTATAATTTTAAATGTAGTTTCTCAGTGAATAGGTCAATGGCAGCCACAGTGTTTTACGATTCTGCATTTTATCCAAGGCGCAAAAACAGAAGAGCTCAATGTTACGCAATGGCACTTAATGTTATAAGTTTAATCAAATAAATTAAATTAAATGAATTGGAATACAAATTTTAGATTTAGATGTGTCTTGAAAGAAAGGGAGGAATGCAGTGAGATTAGCAATGACATATTCTGCTCTTAATGTCACTTCACTTGTCCATTTTACTAAAGTGCATTTGCTTTTTTGCAATATGCGTTCACAATGAATCTTCCCGGAAAATGTTAATTGCCTGTTGTTCTGACAGACTAAAAGCATTGACCTTTACACCTTACTTATATGTCGTTAATTTAGCTTTTTGTCGTATATTTAGAGTAACAACAATAGTATATATAATAGAGAGTGTTCATGTTTAGCATTATAGGTAAGTCTAAAAGTGTGCTCTGACTGAGTGACTCAGATAGAGATACACAGTCTAGCCTGAGGTATATGTAATTCTTTGTCTCATGCGCAGACCTGGTCTTCATTATTAAGGTTTTATAGAGAAGTGCACCAAGGGTGAAAATAGGAACATTTGTTATGAATATTTGTGTGTGTGGGTGTATGAAATAGTAAGCAATAAACAGTTATTAAAGAATGCAATGATTCAGCAAAACATTGTCTGAAAGCTATTTTGTTTTACAGAGATTATTGCGTTGGATATTACTTTGTGGTATAATTTATTGCAACATAAGCCTCCTAAAATGTAGATTACAAGATACTGAAATAATATGCTACAGCTGTTAAACCTTCAAAAAGTCAAGTTCAGTTTGAGACTAACTGCCTACTGTACCCTTTTCTAGTTTTTCATTCTTTCAGTGTCTGACTTCAGAGCATCTATTGTGGTAACAGCATCTGGTTTTACCTTTTATCTAAATAAGTGTTTTAAATCTCAGTATTTCTTTTATCCTGTCCTTCCTTTGAGAAAAAAAAAATCACTAAAAACTTTTAAAAATAAATAGGAACGAGATGAAAGTAATGTGTGTAAAAGACCATCATACATTTCTGATCATAATTTGCTGCCACTGATTAGGTGTTTTTGATTTCACAGTAACAAAAATAAATGAAAACAGTTATTTGTTGCTGCCGTTGTTGTTTTGATGTTGAAGCTTCCTGTCAGTATGTGTTGTTTGTGTGTGTGTGTGTGTGTGTGTGTGTGTGTGTGTGTGTGTGTGTGTTTGTGCTGATTATGAAATGCGTCAATATTTTATTTCTTTCGGGATATTAAGCAGCATTTTAAGAGATTGTCACCTGCAAAGTATCTTGTTATTAAGAAGAGTGGGCACTCTTCATCACTTTTTCACACAAACAATATCTTTGATAGAGGACATGCAGTTAAATTTATGAAAACCGTGGACTGGATGAGGGTTTAGGCAGTCGAGATGATACAGGAGTATTAGCGGGAGGGTTTTATACCTACATTATGTTAAGTGGGCACTCTTAACTATTGTGTCTTTTTGAATACTGTAATCAGACAAGCCAAAGCTTAGCTGCTCATCATGGTTGATTCATAGGGATAAAGAGGATCCAACAACACAAATTGTGGGAATATAATAACTTGTTTTTTTGTAGTGTAACATAATCACACATTAGGTTATTGGCCTATGTAAAATTGGTTGACTGACAGACAAGTGAGGACGCCACAGTGACTGTTCATATGAACTGTTTCCTTTTATTCTTGTAATCATCTACTTCTCCTTCCCTCCGTCTCCTCTTTCATTTTCTCAATCCAAGATACTGTGTATCATTTGCATTGAAGTGTATAACATACAAAACATGAATCCTTAATTTTCTGCTCTGAAGATTTCTGCTTTTCCTCAAAAAATATTACATGAGCTACCTGCCGAGACTGAACTTCATGTAGAGAGGAAACAATGGGACAATTTGATGAAGAGAAAGTCATCAAGAAAATAGACATGAAATAAAGATAGGTCAAGGGTACGATAAGGAGAAAAAGAAAAGAAAAACGGGGGACAGAAGAGTAAAAGAGAAATCTTTTGTGGACAGCTGTAGGAGAGGTTAAAAAAGGAGATGGTGAGGAGGAAGGAGTGTCTCATCCAGTGTCTGATCTGTGGGTGGCAGCGATGACTGATGGAGAAGCACTCTAACTGAAGGTCATATCCGAAGCCCTGCCATTTTAGACTGCCGCCGTCGCCGGGGAAAGGATAAATAAAGCTCAGATTGTCGTGTTTATTCACCCCACTTTCTTTGTGGCTTTGTCGATGGAAGAGGGAGAGACGGACAGATGAGGCAGGTTGGAGAAAATGGAAGATAGGAATACCAATAAATGATTCAGAGTTGTCTAAGTAGGATTTCTGTTATCGTTTTATTTTATTTTTTTTTACAAAAGACGTTCTCATTCTGACATCCTCAGATTAATATTCAATTTTAATAAGACTTGATCCTCCTTGTGATGTGTTATACAACACTATTGATGCTTCAAATTGCTGATTTTCTAAATGCATTCCTGTTATTCAGAGATTTGACTTTCCTCCAGACACCGCTACAATAGGGACAGTGAGTGATGGGAATGAAAGGATAGCTTTGCAAATCCAGCTAAGTAGGATTTTGGTTATCACTGTGATTTATTTTTTACAAGAGAGAAGAGACAATGGTAGTTACATAACCATTCGTCATTTGTCATCAAATCATGTAAGTACAACCCAAATAGGGTAAAATAAATTCCTAGAGGAAAATAAACTACAGCAGACAACATGATTCTGAGTTTGCTTTGCCCAGATTGTCGCAAGGCTTAAGGACAGCAGTCTGTCACTGCTCCAGTGTCCCTGCAGTCTGGCTGGGACACAGAGCTATTCGTCTGGCGCTGGAACCAGAGCTAGAGCCGGCAGTTCAGACGGGGTTGTTTCCCCCAGGCGGGGCAGAATGCTCACGGCCAGATGACCTCGCTGCCCAGCCTCTAATATCTGATCAAGAACCATCTGCTGAGGCTGCCAGAGCCCACACGCTCCCCATACCCCTGACCTCTCCAAGGAAAGCCCAATGGGAAATCAAGCTGTTAGTGGACTATTAGGACGATTCTGATCACCATTTGAAAAGAAATACAGCACAATAAAATGATGTTATCATCGCGGGGATCTCACTTTTGCTGCTATGTGAATTCATGATGAGGCATGGTCCTGCGCACTCAGTCTTGCTCCCTCCCTCTGGTTTCGTGTCACCCTCTCGCCTTCATGTTGAGAACATGATCTGCCATTTTCACAGGTCTTTATCTCCACTTCCCCCAAAGAAGCAGTTTTGGGCATCTTTTAAATCAAAATACTATCAATTTATTTTATTTCTCTAGTCAGTAATTTTCATCCTTTTTTGCTCCTGCTGACAGATATAAATTCAGCACTTGGGCACACAATGATGCAATTAGCATAGATTGTTTTTTTTTTTGCAAAGAAAGGTTTTTGTGAAATTCAGGCCTAGTGGTGAAATGCTCTTCATTATTATCTAGCAGCGTTTACGCTATGTGACACTGACAAGATGCTTTATGAGTTGACATGTATAGATTCATATGAGAATAAGCATGTATCACAGAAAGTACGTAGAAGATGTCAAGTGCAGTTCACATGAAGTTTTAATGGCCTGTGCAAACAGTTTCTGTTCCTAGTGTGTGTCACGCAGCACCATTCGCCAGGCCTTGATAACAGTTGGTTAATGGGTAATGTGCCACACAAGAGTGATGCTGCACTTTCTGTTTTCATTTTGTTGCTGTAGTGCAGTAATTAATCCAGCTGAACCCTTTGTGCTCACAAAATAAATGCTTTCCATTTTCATTAATAGACAACTCATTAGTACATAATGAGCAAGAAGGCAGCACTCCCCGCTCTCCCTATGCAGTACATAGCAGATGAGCATGCACTACACTCAGCTAATTAAAACCCAGGATTGTGTTCTGTCTCCTTGTTTTCTTCTCTGGAAAGGGCACAGGCATGTGCTTTTAAAATATTAGGTTCATGAATCATGGTATGTTAAAGTACCCATATTGTAGAAAGTGAGATTTTCCATGTCTTTTTTTTTTTTTTTTATTATCAAGCAGATCTAGGTGCTACATAAATACTGTCTAAGTATCAAAATACTCAATCCACAGAGAAATGCACACAGCCTGTGTTCAGAAACCGTGCATTAAAACAAGCTGTCAGGACTAGAGTCATTTTGTGATGTCACAACAAAACAGTCACTGCCCTCACAGCCCACCTGGCCCTCCCAGACCCAACTTTCTTTTTTGTTGTTTTAACTTTGGCAACAACAACACCGAGTGGTCATTCTGTCACCAAGCTAGCAAGCTACAAGACAGAAAAATGTTGAGGAAATGCTGCACAATCTTTGGATGTCATGGAACCAGAGTCTGACACAAACTAAAACCACATTGAGATGGTTTTTGGTACTAAACACCACAAAAATATATTTTTATATACATCAAAACTAGAGGAGGAAAAAATCAATTCCAATAAGCAAAGTCACGCACAGTCTATTTCTATATGCCAGTGTACTTTCCTGTCATTTACATTTTTGAGTATAAATTGAAGCTGTCATCTTGACTTTATGTTGGAGCTTCCTGCTTCATGTTTCCTTCAATCACCTCTTGGTAGAATAACTGTGGTGGTGATCCACTGTGGACTTTTGCATTGTTGTTTCCCCAGAAGTAGAAGTTGGCACGCACTCTTGGAGCAATGTTTGGTTTAGGGTGTTAAAGCAGTAAACATATGATTTCTATCTGTATCTCTATCTGTATGTATGAGTCATATGATTTTTTTTAGCTGAGATGAGATTGTCCTCGTAGAATCATTAACATCTGCATCAACTGACTGGTTTCACACAGCATGGTCTTTAGCTCAAAGCTTTAACTGTTGAGCTTTCACTGTCTACAAGTGAGTGTGATTAAGAGATAAACAGCTACTGTGTTGGAATTTATCCTAATTACATTATAGTGAAGATATATCAATAGTGGTAAATCATCTGAAGACAGCTGCATTTGTTTCCATCGCAGTCTGCACACTTTACTGCACACTGCCTGTACACAGCTCATATGCAGATACATACAGTATATGAATGTACTTACATTTCTGTGCATGCACAGATGGAGTCATGCAAGAAATATATATTCCTGCATACACATTGCAACCCTTTCCAGTGATTATATCGTTTCCCATTGTCTTGAAGTGATGATTAGCTGTAGGAATTCCTCACTTCATGATTGGGATAAAATCGAACCCAATTTCTGTGTGTAATTAAAACTATTCCCAGAGAGTACTGCTGGAAGGCCACAACTTTAAGAGGTCAGTAGAAGACAGGTTTCCAATAGCAGTCTAATTCAATCAGTCTGGGATTTATACTGTATGTAAAGGATCAGTGGTGATTCTTTAACACCCACATACTAGCATACATTTACAGTACGAGAGAGCCACCATGGATCTACAGTATCACCTGTGAGCCTGGCTACTCATCATCTGTAATGGACCATGTGTATTACAGGATGTCAGTGACTGCTGTGAGTTAATTTTATCTAACAACGTCTCTTAAACCTTCTATTGGTGTGATTTTTTTAAATGCAAATCATCAACTACTTTTGTTCTATGTTCCCATTATCTTTTGTGTGCTGAGTTTAATGACCCGAGAGCATTTGAGGACCTCTGAAATCCAACTGTGCAACTTAAGAGATGCAGAGCAGCAATCAGAAGATGAACTTTTCTTTCCCTGAATTCCCAAACAGAGAATTTCTTACAGTTTTAAGAATGCATCTACCCCTTAGAAACAGCTGCTCTACAGCATTTGTGTGGCAAATTTATCCAGCTGTCTTCGCAATGAGGGTCCCATGGGGCAAGTGTAACACGGTGTTTGTAACAGTAAACAATGTTCAAAATATGGGAAAGACTTTTGAGAAAGATGAGCGTAAAAAGAGGAAAGCAGGGTGAAATCTTAAGAAATTTTTCACCTTCAGCTGAGTGATACTATTTTTGGAGCTACTCTTATCACTGCTAATGATAGTGGTCACTATCATCATTAACTTAAGTTAAATGTTTATGGCTCCAATGTAGTGTGGTGCAGGTGTGCAAATTCTTCATTTAGACATGCAGTAAGGTTGGAAAAAAGCAGCTCATTGGTGACAAAGAGAGAAAGCTTTCTCCACCAAGTTGAATCTTGCCTTGTGTATAATCTTCTATATTTTGATGTTCACATGTGACAGATGGTACAAATTGTGCCAAGCTGCAAAAAAAAAAGTGCTGACAACTAAAAATGACAATCATCTATGGTACAAAGTGTTTGTCAACTTGTACAACACAGCATGTTTTGCACAGTTTGGCGACGTTTGTGTTATTTGTCATGTGAGAGCATTAGAGTATAAAAACCCAACTTCAGCTCCATAGAGAATCATTTTTCTTTTCTCCTCTGTCAAGTGAATGGGTCTCGTCAAAATTACTGTAGACAAAAAAAAAAACCTGTCCATCCTCTGGATAGATAAAGTGCAGAACACCCTTATTGTTTAATTTTCAAAAATTACAGTGAAAAGAGATGGTGACATAAAAGCTGTAATGGTTCCTTCAACTAGCCAGTCGTTACCTCTGCTGCCTCCTGTTCTTCATATGTGAATTTTCTTCTGCTGTGGCAGGCTGACGTGGCATAGCAGAAAGAGGATGTTTGGCAACCACACCAGGGAAAATAAAGGAGGAGCTTATTTTACCGGTGTCTGAATACCCCTGAATTATATGACACATGTTCACCACTGAACAAAGGTTTTAAAAACAGGGCCTGAAGCGACCGAAGCTGGGTTCTTTGTATGGGCAAAGAAAGTGTTTATTTTATTGGTCGCCTGTCTTTAGCTAGTGCTGTAAATTTGCCAACATAAACCATCTTGGTGGTGCTGCTCCCCAATTGATGTGTGCCACATGGATAGTGTTGAACCCTATTATCTCTAAGCTACACATCCCACATCACAGGGCAGAAGGCTTAGTGGTTACTTCCCATTGTGTGCAAGCATCATTAATGATTCTTTCTTTTATTTATGATCCCTTTATGGATCCAGGATTTTGGTATAAACCCATTTTCTCTGGATGTCAGTCAGTAGGGCCTCACTTCATACAATTCAAGCACAGAAACTTCCCTATCTGCTTTAAAGGGAATACAGTAAATGTAGCCTGTCATTTTATGTAATTTCAAGCTGACAGTTTTTCATGTCATAATGTTTATTAGCTTTATTGTGTATTGGATCAAAACGTCATCAAATACAAGATGAATGATATATACTGTATGTTATCAGGAATATTCTGTCACCATTCCTGATTATTACACTATTGGGATCTCTAAAATGCGGTGTGTTCTATGTTTGCCTTTTGACTGGTTTCCTTTCAAACCACAGAAATAACATTCATTACGGTCTGATGTAAAAAGGCACATGTTTACATAAATAATAAGGAAATAAGGAATTGTCTTGTGCCAGTCTTCCTCTCCATTGCTTTTCTCCCCTACCACTTTCTTTCCTCCTCTATGACAGTGAAAGGCTGCATTTCTGAACTGTAAAGCAACGCAGCTGGGAGATTTTTATTTGGTCATTTTTTGAATGCATTTCCAAAATGTAGCCTTTAGTGTCCTTGGGCATGCTTTTGAGCAGCCATAACTTTACTCAGCTTGCATACATTCCTTTAGAGCGGGAAAGCTGTATTGACATATGGCCTGTTTTACATAGTACTCAAACCCAAGGAGCACTGCTGTGGGAGCATAGGCACATCAAAACGCCAGTCACATATTCACTGCAAATTAGTCTCCAAATCCACATAAGCCAATGATAGCTGGGAAGGAATGCAATAATCAATGACGGTGGTTTTCTTTACCTCCCTAAACCGCAGAGTTATTTATGTGTGCTGACACCAATCAGCATGATATCTTTGCTCTGACCCAGCAAGTTGTAGAGGGGAGAGAAGTGCTTCCTTTTGATTATTTATTATCACCAAGCTGGTGTGTGTTCATTATTTATCATTATTAAAATTTTGGTAATAGAGAGCATGTTATTACACTGTCTTCAAAATTCTCCCCTACCCCATCAGAGTGCACATAGAGAAAGTGGCTCACAGAGAAGCACCCTGCTGTTTACTCCAGGTAGCTGTGCATAGGGGCAATTAATTAAGCTATCATTTAAATTATGCCTTGTTATATTAAATTTAAATCAAAGTTAAGTTATTTTGTCTCCAGCTTTTTGTTGAGGGATCTCAAGGTCTCTTCGGGAAAGCTTCACCTTCTCATTGTTTATCCACAGTACTGTGTTCAACTCATTAAGTTACACTGATAACTCAACAGCAGATTTGTTTCTCTTCCCCCATTATTGTAATGTCGTCATCATCTTAGGTAGATGTTGAAAATAAATTGAAATTTTGAATGGACAAATCAGGTATGTTAGTCACCACAGACAAAGAAGGTAGTGACTTATCTCTCCTTTTCTCTGTTTTCTGAAAAATGTTTCATAATCTTTGGAAAATGATGGTCTACTTAGAAAAGTTAGCTGTGACATTTTTTAACACAGCCTGCTTGTACTACTAGCACTTGCCAGAACATTTTTGTTTGACATACTGTAGTCTTTCTTTTACATAACAAATGACAAAAAAGTAGGATAGGGGCCAGTGGTTATGACATGTTGGATAATATTTTATTGGCTATGTGGCTACCCTGAGAGTTTTAACAGTGGTGAGAGTTTGTAAGCCTTTGGGGTGAAAAGGAAATGGACCAAGGATTTTCTTTTAGTGATAAGGTTGACTGCACTGGGCTGTGAGAGTGCTTCACTAACTAATTATTTGAAGCCTCCTCTCAGATTAGGGTAGACATGCAGAGCTTATGGACAGTCGCATAGCAGACAATCAGACCATGTAATAACCAGAGGGCCAATGTTTGCTCAAATCCACTGTAACACCTCACAAAACAAAAGTGTGTAAAGCCCTAATGCTCAGTCCAATCCCACGCCACACTGCCTTGATAAACACCGATGCCACCCCCACAATGGACGCTGTCTTTACTCTGGCAATTAGGCAGAGCTTTGGATTATCACTTCCTCAGCCCAGTACACCACAAATCCATCCGGATTCAATTATTCCCCTCCCATGTCTGTGGCCAGTTGGGCTTTTTGGGCAACTGGCCAGTAGAGAAATGTTCTAAAGGATTTGAACTGCTGAAAGTTATAAAAAAGAGTATTTTGTCTTTGTTTCTTATTTATTCTTTAGTCACTGCGAGTTTGACATGTCTATTAAATAAAAATGAAGCCTTGGGATTTTACAAAAACTGTCCTGGTTAATATTTTATAGGAACAATAAGCTAAATTTACTGTATTTTTCTCCTTCACTATCACATGTCCTTCCTTTTGGGTTTTGTGTAAATGTTCTGTGTTGTATAAAAAGCGTGTTGCAGTACATCCTTTCCTCCAAGCAGCCCATGTTTTGATCCATGCCTTGTGGGCCGGGAGTGTCTCTTGTGGGCTCTGAGTAAGAACCTAAAATGCTTAAGGAAAGGATTTGATTTGCTCTGTCTTGCTGCACCTCAGTGGTATTATTTGTACTTATTAGAAAGCTCACTCAAGGTAAATTGTGTAAGAGATCAAGGATTTGCAGGGGTCTGGAGACTCTCATCCTTCTACTAGAGGCCTCTCTTCGATGTGTTTACTCAGATGCTTTTTTTTTTTTCATCCGCCCAGTCCCCCTTTATGGATTGGAGAAAAGCTGCTATGCGTGTTTGTGGGTATTGCGTAGTGCATGTACTGTATGTTTCCCCTTGTGTGTTTGCATATTTAGGCACAGCTAAACGTGAATGAGTGTGGCAAAGTGGATATTCTTTGCAAGGCTAAGATGAGAGACCCCCCCCGATTCTGTACCACCCAACCACCCCCTTACCCCCCAACCCTGTCATCTCCTGCGTTTTAAGTGTCTGCTATGCAGCAGCCTGTCAACTCCTAACACATTCTTCTGTGTGTCTCCTCTCTTTTATCTACAGATACCACACTATCATCACAAAAAGGTAAGACAGCCCTCAATCAGTCACCTGTGGATCCCCTTGCATTTTCAGATGGGTGGCATGTAGGTGTTTGGTTCTGTGTGTCTGTGCGGATTCTCAGTTTTTGCTAATGAGATGAATAACATTTCCTGGTGTTGTTGATGCTGATTTGAAATTGAGTCATGCAGTGTTTCCGTCACAGAACAATCTGTTTGATTACAAAGTCAATCACTCACACCTACTGATACCTAGACTAAATTATGCTGCGATTCCTCAATGATAGACAGCCCACAGTCTGTGTTTATGCACTGCTTTCTGTAAGTCTTATGTTCAGACTAATCAAAGTTCTGTTTAGACTCCTCCACACTTTCATGTGTGTGTTAATGTGAGGTTGGGGGAGGTGATTGTTTTTGCATAGTGGATCTTCGGGGAGAGGCGGGATGTGTAGCGAGGGGAGGTGTGTGTAGGAATGTACCTGTAGGCTGTTTTGATTTTGTAAGATGATGAGGCCAGACAGTCAAACTGTCTAAACAGCTCCAGGGGTCTTGTTCTGAGTGGCAGCCTGCAGGTGTTGCACCAAGCAGTCCCGTCTCTCTCCTCCTCATAGTGAAGATACAGTAATGGCAGAGGGTGTGTCACGCTCTGTGATTGCAAAGCATAGAAGACAATCACTCAGGAGAACTCCCCGCTGATTTTGTTGAAACTTTCTTTGACTCCCTGCTGTGCTTTTAAGAACTTGGGTTTTGTTTCGCACGAGCTCATACCAGAGCAGAACAGAACGCAGGTGAAAATATTTTCATTGTCACCTGGGTCTGATATAATGTGCACAACATGTATATTTGAAATACCTAAACAGCAGGAGTGTGTCTTTGGGAACATGGTGACATTTTTCACCTTCCAAGGCTCCAGATCTGTTCAAGCCGCTTGCAGATACAGTGCAAGAGGCATTGACAGACTACATCTGTGTGACAGGTTACACTTAGTATGCCCTCACTCACACACATACACACCGTTGTGAGGGCTATCTATGTGATGACTATTCGGTGTGTGATGCTGTCAGATGGGCCTATAAAGGTAAGTGATGTCGGTTGCCCAAGCCTCGCTCGCTGATGAATGTTGAAGGGGAGCAGAGGCTGGCTCGCCGTACATCATCCCTCCACAGCCGCACTTGCATACATTTCTGAACGAGAGGGAGACAAATAAGGCCACGCAACCCTGGCGGTGAATGAATGTTCACCTTTGTTAGCCTGTGTGTGTGTCCACGTCTGTCTCGGACTTGTGCGCTTGTATGTCTTTCTTTTCTTCCCGTGCAACATGTCCAGTTATAATCCGTTTAGTCAGAAGCATCAACAGAAACATTCAATGTCTCTTGGTCCCACACATTGAGAGTGTCATGGAGAAAAATAGCCTGCTGTATTTATTCATACACTGTGAGTTATAGATGGCTATGCAGCTATGACAGAGCCATTGGTACTGAAGAGGCATGGGGCCTTGAGGCAAAGATAATGTACATAAACCATGTGTTTGTGTCTGAACATCTCCTAGAAGACTGGACATACAAGTTTTTGTATGTGTGAGTGTGTGCTTGAGCATGAAAGATGGAGAAAGCAGGACATGTGTGTGCACTGGCAATGCCAACAACCCACAGTCTCATTCCATCAATATTCAACATGAAAGAGGGTCTTACACCTGCTTAAAGAGAAGAATGTAACAGTATACAGTATGTGTTAGACTGAAGGATAGCATGTAGTATTTAGGTCCAAGGAGTATTCAGACTGTGGCTGAATAACCTTTACTGTTGTTCCTTGCCAATATCATGATTAATACAGAACCTCATTATAATGTGACCTTATTCTTTACTTCTTTACTTCTGTGGAACATCCCCACTATCTGCCCCCCTGCCATGACATCCTTTATCCAACGCTTCTCCACCCCCTTAACACTCTTCCTCCCTCTCCTCTGCCAAATGAAGTATATTTATGGCACCTGTGCTGGAAAAACAGTCTCTAGGAGACGTCCCTCTAATTTCATTTTCAAAATGCCAGCAATAAATTTATCAAATGGGCTGAATCGAATTGGAGTCACACGCAGTGCCATCCGTCATGGGCTGTCCCTCAGGGGCCTGTGGGCGTACTTAAGCCAGCCAAAAACCTCTGCTGGCAGGAGAAAAAGACTGAGTGAGAGGGGAGTGGGGCTCCTGGTAGGAGGGAAACCAGATGATTGTACTGGAGAAATATGCTGAGAACAAAGATGTATGTGCATATCTTTATGTACTTAGATGCATATGCACAAGCATGGATTTGATTGTGCATGAGTGTGGATGCATATGTGTGCACAGAGGTCAATGCTAATTCTTCAACACACCGAAGCCTCACGCTGGAGTCTCAGTTAAGCACTTTGGCTGTCGATGTGCTGGCGTAATAATTGATTAATTGCAACACAAGTTAATTGATTGTTTTGCTCATTTTTGCATTTGTAAATCCCTCACAGTTCAAACACCACTTTGAGCTTTATCCCCTCCCCTGCCTCTGAAAACGCCAGGTTCACACGCTCTGTGCCCTAATGTTCCCCTCCCATTTCTTACTTCCTCATCCTCTGTACCTGACTTTGGCACCTTTGCCTCTCTCTTTAAATGCCTTTGTCCCTGCTTCCCTTTTGTTTCACCCGTCTTTCCCTCTGCCTATCTTCCCTTCTCCTTTCAGCATTTATCACTGTGCAGGTTAAGCCAGGCGTGAGTGAGGGTAAAGCAGCTTAGTACTAACAGGGCTAATGAAGTCAGGCCCTGTATTCCTCTGACGGGGATCAGTGGCGCTACTTTGTGAAGCCTGTCAGCATTTAATGATTAGATGAAACATTCAGACACCCGCTACGAGAAGACAGGCACACTGATATGTGCTAATACTCAACCGTGGTCTCTCTTAGGCAGATCCACAAACACTTATGCATGTGCACGTATTCGCTACACAGGCACATACAGGACTTACGTCCACTCCCACCTCTCCCACTTTGCAAAGGCGTTGATTTATGACTCAAACATGGCATCAAGGGGTATACCCAGCAAAGTGATTGGAAAGAAAAACGAATGACTGAGAGATTGAGAGACGAGCAATCTGGCTATTGATTCCGGCTATGTGCAGGAAGGTGGAGAAAAAAGTAAGCTGCATGAGAGAGATTTACCCCTCGCCTTGATGAGCAGATTGTAAACAACTCTACATACGCTATTCATGATGCATGCTGTGATCCATGATTTTTCACTGCTTCTAATTTCTGCTAAAAAAGCATGATAGATGATCAGTGAAAAGGCCAACATCTCAAAACCTTTTTGAACATTTCAAGATTCATCTCTGATTCATTCTAAATCCTATTAGATTAAGTTCTCTCTGCGCCCACGCATGGCAGCTTAATGTGAGCTTGTGCTGGAGTGTGTGTTGTTAGTATGTCAGTAAGTGTGTGAGTGTCAAAGTGGGAGGGTGTTTGTTTAAATGCTAAAACTGAGAAACGGAGTGACAGAGGCAATGGTTGGGTCAACAAGCTGCCTGTTTGTCAGAGTGAAAGGGTGCCTACGAGGGCTTGGCTGCTTTTTGCCCCATTAGCCACACGTGCTAATTTACCTGTCAACTTGCATCCACACAAGGACATTACTCTCATCTCAACTTCTCTTTCTGTCTCTCTCTTTCTCCAGCCCCTTCCTGTCTAAATTTGTACATTTCCAGACCTTTCCCTCATTACATTTTCTTCAACATCTTCCTTCCACTGCTAAATTGGAGCCAGATTCTGTCCTCACACCAGTAATTTCTCTCACTTTTGAAAGTACCTCCAGTTGAGGAGTCTTAAGACACAGAATTTGAATTAAATGTATGTGCATTTCTGCCAATGTGTGGCTGCTGCTCCCAGCCTCTCATGCAACTTTTGGTTTGGAAAGCCCCTTCAAAAGTACTTTGGGAAACCACTTGAAAGTACAGTTTTACAAGGAAGCACTTTCTTTAGATCCAAGGAGGTTGAATTCCAGCAAAGGTACCATGAGGACAAATCGACTGTTAGCCAGTTGTTCAGATTTGTCCTTCAACGCATGTCATTGTTTTTTTTGTTTTTTTTGTTTGACTTATAGCTGCACCCACAAACTGAGCCTAGAGTTTGCAGGTGGTCTAAAGATGGATGTATTTATTGTAATAGATGATTGTTATGGAATATTATCTTATGCCTGAAGTTGCTGAGAATTTTAAAGTCTATTAATAATTTACCTTCAAAGTTTCTTGCCGCGTCTTGTGATGGTTTGGTAGCTATAATAATTAGCTAGAGGCTACCTCTCACAGTACAGCACAGAATTACACAGAATACATCCAAATTGAATTAAGGATGTCTTCAACCTAAAGACAAAATGAAATAAAAGTAAAGAGAGAAAACTAGACTACTGGTTTATTTAAGCACTCTCAAAGAGCAGCTCTCTGTAACGCAGCATTTAGAAATGCACAGGGCTTTAATTATCATAACTGGTAACTGGTAATCACAATGTTGTAATCCTCATATGATCTCCTTAGCTATTAACAGCCTCATAAATCCAGCTCCAAAAAGCCTCTCTGACACTACGGTCACATCAGAGTGTGATGATTTGGCAGTGTTATTCAGAGATAACATAATGAAATCCATCCTGCTTCCTTGATTTTATAACCAACACAACATATAAGGCTCTTCAATTACACACCTTTTCTACAAAACATGCACTTTTCCATGTTTACATGATACTAAGTGCAGATGCAAAACCATCTGAGTATTTTTTAACAAGAAGATTATTACGCTAAATTTGTGGGAGTAGGCCATCCTTTTTTTTTTAACTTCTTGACTTGTAAAAAAAAATAATTGCTGCAGAAGCAACATGTGAAATATTTGTATGACATTAAGTTATAATGAATCTCAGTTTTAAATAAATAAATTATTCAGTATCTAAGCACCTTGTGTATGGCAATTATATGCTTTTGTAGACTTTTGTGGCCTGTAAAATCTTCTTATAATCATATTACCTTGGCTTAGAGGAGCAGAAAAGAGGCATAAGTTTGTCGTTATTAGTTCCTCATCATTTATTCCAAACAACAGTATTTATAAATGGGTATGTGAAAGATTATTTGTGTAACTTTCACAACTTCAGGTACACTTTATGACAGGATTACAGACACTTATTATCTCTAATACAGATTTCTTGTAAATAGTGTACAATAATAGTGTACAATGACTATAGCCCTTGACATGTAGTAGCCTACATGTATTCTTCATAGCTCAATGATTGCTTCATTTGTTTGTTGACTTCACTGGGTGACAGTATATAGGCTACATGGTGGAAGTTATTTTTATTAAATCAAACAATAAATAATAAGTTATGAGAAAAATATGACAAATACCAAAAACGGAACATATCTATATGGAGCATTGTCAACTCACTTCCCTCAAATCCTTGTAATAAAAAGATAAATGATCTTAATATCAGCTGAAGTAATGCTTTTAATTATTTTCAGACATCTGTGTTCATAACAGTGCAAATCTAAAGAGCTTTGTTGATCACATATCTGTCATATGGTGATACAGGTGGTGCTTTACTTCACTCTGACTCATAAGTTTTACCAACTGGCTGTACTCTATGTAAGTGTTAGAATACATTTTACTAATGGGTTGTTGGAAAGAAACAACAGTGTTTTCCTAAAATTGGCACATGTGTATGAATGGTAAGAATGGCACATCGTTTTACAATGCAGGGGCATCATTCCACAATGTTCTGTACACTCGACTAATGGGAGAGAGCCCTGCTGGTAATGTTAACAATAATTTCTGACATTGGCTTTTTACGTTGTTTACCACAGTTTTTTTAATGAATGTAATCTCAGACGGTATGCTCCTTACGCACTTACTAATTACCCTAACAATACATAGTTCACTTTCTGATTTTCAACCTGGCTTGCCGTGTGCTTCTCTGGATGGTAATGGCATTATTGTTCTAGACTGAAATACTGCAAAAATTGTTGGATGACTTGCCATGAAATTTTGCATTCTTGGTCCCAGAGGATGAATCCTACTGACTTTTGTGATTCCCCTTGACTTTTCCACAAGCACCAGTAGCAGGTTAACGTTTTCTGGGAAATGTCTCAAAAACCATTGGAGGGATTGCCATTAAATTTGGCACAGTTATCCAAGCACCCCACAGGATGAATCCTAATGACCTCGATGATCCCCTGATATCATCTTGTGCGACTAGAAGGGCAAGGTTTTCACTCCGTCAATAAATCAGTTAAAAGATCTACTGGATGGAATGACACAGCATTTTGGACATGTGTGCTCCTAAGCTGATGTTTTTGAATAACTTTGGTTTTCCTTTGACTTTTCCTCTAGACCCACCCAGGTTGACATTTTTAGTTTGACAGCTATTTGATGGATGCCATGAAAATTGGTTTGCACATTCTTGCTTCCCACAGGATGAATTGTAATAACATTGATGATTGTCTGACTTGCCATCTTGCACCATCATCAGGTCAAATTATTTTACTTAATTAATTACTTACTTTAATTACTTTAAATTACCAATACTTTGAACAAAACCTGTTAAACGTATTACATTTCCATCGGTCGTAGTTAAGGTCTATAAGCAAAGGTTAGTATTTTAGCATGCTAACGTAAAATGTTGAACATGATAAACGTGTAAACATACCTGCATGTTATCATTGCTGGTGTTAACATTTAGCTAAAATCACCATCATACACTTAGGGACTGCTGTGCAGCCCCTAACGATGCTGTAGATTCTTAGTCTTTTTTTTTCTGTCTGCCACCTTTTGTTTCCATACGTTCCCTCTTCCGTCACTACGGTATATTCGTAGTATATTTATTGACACAAGTTCTCTGTCTGTCAGTATCCAGGCTAGTTTAAATTGAATTTTGAGTTTTCATTCCAGCTCAGTCAGCTCAATCATACTTTGGCTGTCTGAAGTTGTCCAAAACTACAAGAAAAACACAACAATCTTAATTTAATAGAATTTATTTGAACCACAATCAACACAATCCTATGTTTTTCTTACATGCAGTGAAACCACTCAACACCCTGTGTCTGATGCAGTAAGAGGACCTTCCGTTGGCCTTCCTCTGAATCAGTAATGACTGAATGAGTATGTGTGAACATGCCATTTGCAGTTTGTTTTTCTGCGGAGTCCTGCTCATGCTACTCTGGATCCCTGCAACGAGAACCATGATTACTTTGACCTTTATTTATTTATTTATTTATTTATTTTAATTCAACTGTGTGCGCTCTGCAGGAAAGAGGGTTCATTGCAGACATGATCTTGTCTATATTGCATCCCAGAGGCCAACTAATAAGGTCCAGTATATGTAGAATTCAAATGCCAGCAGAAGACACTGTAGGTTTCAGTGCAAACTCGCCAATGAGCAAAATTGAGATATCTGTAACAGGATTGGTGAAAATATACGTTGTGAATAAGGTCACCTGCGCATGAAACAGAAAGTAGCTTTTTTTCTTTTTTCTTTTTTTTTTTTTGCTCACAGGAGGCTTATAATGTGTTTTGTTTGCCAGGCTAAACTCTGCAACATGTCCAATTGAGTGTTAGCCAGAGATAAAGATAAAGACAAAACCACACAAAGAGAGCCTCAGCAGACGCTCATCTTAGACTCATTAAAGCTATCTGGGCATTGAAACATTTCTCAAGCAAAGACGGAGAGCACGTAAAAGCTGAGACAAGTATAACAAAAAGAACGGAGATGGAAGTAAACTGATCGCAACTCTTTCCTATACAATCCTGTTCTTAAGCCTCAACTGCCAATTAGATACAAGAACAGCCTGTTCCCTTGATGGATGAACTTAATTTAATATTGTGTTCTGCACAGTAGGGTGCAACACTGATTGCACTGGTGGATGGAGTTTTCAGGCCATTCATACAGGCTGTGGTGTAATTGACTATGTAGACTGTAGCTTATCATATCTGTTCTCTCCTTCGTAGAGTGGCTCCATTTAAAAGGTAAATCAGCTTTGTATGTGATGGTGTGTGGCAGGTCTGGAAGATTAGCGCATGTCTGCCCAGAGATGCCTGTGTTGCTGCGTGGTGTCACCCGGGAACAGGGCTGTAGTAATCCCATGGAGCAAATATCTGTTTGTCATGATTCAACAACATGTAATTGTCGCAGGACGACCTGCTCCGAGTCACTTAGATGATTCATACATCTTTGTCTGTTTGCTGACAAAATGCCACAGTTGGGCTCGAAGCCCTACAGTGCTGGCATTGCCGGGGAAGCGGGTGGCATATTGCTCCCAGTACGACCGCGCCTATGTAGGCCTGCTCGGCAGAGGGATTTGGCCAGCTTGGATTAGCTCAGCAGGGTGAAACAGAGGGATGCAGACGGGGAGGGGCAAACAGGGAGTGGTAGACAGAGTGCATCTGTCTCTGCTCAGTACACGGACACCTGAGAAACCTGAGAAAGAGCTGCTAAAAGTCATGGTGAGTGTTGTTCATACACTGGTGAAACATGAAACAACTACCCGTACCTGTGCCGTTCACGCTAAACTCTGAGCCAAACTAATCAGTAATAAATAAAACATTAGATTTCACATTATCTTTTGAAATAGTTTTTTTTGCCCCTTTTCAAGTTTTTGGATTTCTTCTTTTTGTGTTTAATAATGGCTATAAACTTCTGAGCAAGGATATGTGAATATTCATTCAAATGCCCATAATGAGATAAACACATCTCCCGACTCCACAGTCACACTAATTAAGCAGGCTTTTTCCCTCTACAGTGCTGTGCTCTCAAACCTCATCAGCTGCTCAAAGGCATGTCACCACAGTTATGGCAGATGGGTATTCTCAGGCCAAAAATAAATAAGTTGAAATGGTTAAAAAAAAACACGCAAACAGGAAAGAAAGCTGAGCCAGTTGCCTCTGACAGACTGCTGAGGAAACGTCTCTTTATTCTTTGCTCAGGCTGGTTCATTTCTGTCCGAGCGATGGATCTAATCCAAGAGTTTATTACCAAACTTCAGATGCGAAGCCTATTCGTTTTCTGACACCAAAGAGGGCCAAGAAAATGAATCGGGGTCTGGACAAATTGGCATCACTCACATGAGCGCAGCGGGAAGAAATTTTCAGATACAGAAGTCATGTCTTCCATCAGCTCTTCTCCAGCATCTTTCAGACTTTCTCTGATAACTATTCTAATTTTCACTTTTCACACTGTCACAGTGGACACTGTTGAGTATATATTTTATCATACATGTCAATGCACATTCATGTTTAAATCAAATAATTTGTGCCGTCTTTCCTTTAGGCTCCTGTAATAAGATTCAGTTGTGTGAGATTGAAGGAGAGGGAGAGAGAGTAAAGCAAGAGAGGGATAACAAAGTATCACATTATGAGGTGTATTTGCTGCATCAGGTATTCAGGTCCCACATCCCGTTCTCCAAACATCCTAGAATTCCCAGGGTTCGTCTCCCTCGCTGTTTAGAAACCAAACAGAAAGGCTCTGGGAGGCGTTCTCCATTGAAGACCATTGTAGGAGTAAGGGAGGGCAACCACAGTGAATAAACAGACATCTCATAACCAAATGAAGGAGCAAAAATTGATGCCTTGCGGGAAAAATGGCAGAAAATGATTAAAGGTTTAGAAAGAGAAAGAGGAATTATCCATTAAATTACATTATAATAATTTACAAAAGAGAGGAGGGTGAGAGGAGAAGACAATAACCAAGTTTGTTTGGAAGTGTTGCTCTGCTTCTCCGGATCACTGATTACCCGTTGGTAAATGATAAAAAATATTGATAATATATAATGATCAGTCTACTGTATAAGATCAGATCAAGGATTAATAAAAAGAATTTAAAACAAAAGTTAATTTATTCACTTGGCTTTATTCATTCATGCATGCCTTAGCCTTTGCGAGAAATCTAAAGCCCTTTGGTCACCTTCCCATTGTGTTCACAGGGGCTGAACTCTTAAGCATAATTTCTTGTGTCACTTTAAGTAACCACTTTACACTCAGCAGAAATCAGGATAACAAATTACTGTGCAAATCTACCTAAGTTTCCAGTCAGCCTGTTTACCCTGGGGAGAGACATGGCACCTAAGAAGCAAGGTAGGCCGAGATGGATTATTCTAGGCTAATTCCAAGCACAAATCAGCTCACAGCCATCAATAATTCATGTGCAAGTCTTTGAAAAGTAAACACTGCTTAGCCCATTAGAGTAACCAGAATGGCACAATGCCATAATGGCAAAAAAAACTGTACACAACTTAACTCCACAAACAGGGGGGTCTGTAGTGGCAGAAAAAGTACAGAAAAAAATGCTGGTGCTCTACATGGAAATGCAACGCTCAGTAAAGGAAGTAGAGTATTTTGCAGACCTATAACCAGTATTACCTGGTGCAGCATTAGCATGGAATTGATGCTTAAGATGACGGTACAGGGAGGCAATTAGAGTGACAGCTGGTGCTGAGATGTGTTGAGTTTTGTGGATTGATCTTCTCTGTCAGCTTTGTTTCTGTGCACTTCAGACATGCTCTCATTCAGTCATTAAATGCACGTAGCTTAAATGCTAAAGAGGATCCCGCTCCCACTGTAAAGTTCATTTTTGTTCTCCTTTTTCCTATATCGTTTGTGCATTGACTTTCCCTCCCGCCTACCCTCAGCTCGTCTTTCATGTATTTTTTTCAAGGTCTGTTTTTGATATTAAGGCAAAGGGGGAGTTGCTGGGTGTGCGGTATGTTTACGTAGCTTTTAGCGGTTCCCCGTCCTCAGCACTGCAATTCCCACCTGAGCAATGCAAGAAGATAGGGAGTGGTGTCTGTCTCTGTATGTCTAGGATGCTCATTAGATAAAGAGGAGGTTCATGTACTGTGCTTCCACTAGTGGTATTACAGTCTACTTCTCTGTCTGGATTCTCTCTTTCTCACTCTCGTTCTCTCTCATCTTGCAATGCTCTGGAGATGGTCTACTCACTACAAACAGCATCTGTCCGTGAGAATAATAACATCTATAATCGTTCCCTGGAGAGTCAACAGTGTAAAACAGATTTTTTTTTTTTTTAACTTACTTTGCAAGTCAAAGTTTCAGATATATGATTTATAGAGACCACACTCTGGATTTTCTCTAACTGCATCGGTTTCAAATTATACTGATAACAAGAATTTTACATTAGCTCTTGTATGATACTCCCTTTCTACATATTTTATTTTTCTCCTCCCTACATCTTTTTGAAGCATACTGTAGCTTATCAGTCCACCAGATGGGATTTCATGTGGAGTTGCACAAAACAGGGAAAAGTCTTTGCAAGAGTGTTTTTCTAGTTTTAAATGTGTGGCACTGATTCATCTCGTTTAACCTCTGCTTGGATGTAGCAAAGAGTCCCTTCACACTACCCTCCAAAAAGTAGAAATCATATCCTGGAGGGAGTAACTCATCTTTCCAACACTGCATGTGGGGAAAGTTTATTCACATGGGATTTTTATGACAGGTTTTCAAGCATATGGGTTTGTGTCTCAATGCAAAGAGGAGTGAGATAGACAGTTAGAAGGGATCCCAGATGGATTAAATGCTTACTTTGTACGTATGTGTAAGTGTGTATGTGTCAAAAGTGTATGTGTGTGTGGGCGTGTGTGTGTGTGTGTGTGTGTGTGTGTGTGTGTGTGTGTGTGTTTGCGTGCACGTGTACACATGCGCATATAGGCGAGCTTGCACACACTCACCCATGTATGTTTGTCTGTCTGTCTGAGTGTACATGTATGTGCACACTCAAGTGTATGAAAGTTATCAGTCTTGTTACAGCTCACTCCATTAGTGTGTAGGGATTCTTGTGCTATGCTCCCAGCCAGAGGAGACCAATTAAAGCTATCAGGCAGCGTCAGGGGAACCAGGCTGTTCTCAGAGCCTGCAGAGCTGGAGAACAGAGGGTTTAGACTCGCTCCATCACGATCCTTCAGCTCTGCAATGCCTGCCATTCTGGAACAATTACAGGTACACACACTATTAAATGATACATTAATGAATTCATTGCTTATACTTTTTGCATCTGTCTTTTTCTTTGTTTTAGTTTTCATTATTATAATAATCATCATCATAGTCCTCCCCCACATAATCCTGTTCACAGTCACAAGCGGCTGGATTTGAGTCGACAGTGGGCAGAAGGTCAGGTCACTATAGGGTTAAAACATGTAGCTCACTCATTTTTATTTTTAAGGGCAGTTTAGAGACTACAGTCCTGCTATACCGGACTGTGGGAAATTGTAGAAATTTCCCACAGGCTTTTTGTATAATGTGTTAAATATGTATTTCAGTTGTTTCAAAACTTAAAACAACTGAAACATGTAAGTCATATCATTGGTTCCAGTCCAGTAAAGAATTAATTCAGTTTTAACTTGCCCCTAGTGTTAATAAGAGTGGAAATATGTTCTTCTTTGGCAACTCCAAACCCTCTTTTTTGTGTGACCTTATTTCATTAGACTGACAAAAAACAGAATGATTTCAAAAAGAGAAGTTTTCAATGGAATGAGGATGTTTGCATGAATTCTTTTAAAACATTCCTGTCTCCCTAATTGAAATGCAGAGAGGAGTTGCAGAGATTCAACACAGTTTGAGGCTTTCCCAGCGGGTGTTATTATTGTGTGGTTTTCCTGCAGCCTTCTACACTAATGCTCCTCTCCTCAGTGATGCTTGACCATGCTTCGGGGCTATGTTATAGCATGGAGGCCGGAGATGTCATACCCTGTTACAAAATAAGGCACCAAATATGAACTTCCTCTTTCCCTCTCCACCGCTCCCTTCCCTCTCCCTCCTGCTCTCCCCCCTGCCCTGGGGATCACTGCCGTGGAAATAGAGCCCGCTCCGTAGTGTCTACTCAGTAGGTAATAACTTGCTGTTCAGGCTCAGATAAAGAGCTCCATTCATTAAAGTGGCTGCTCTCTTTCTCCACACGAGTGACACCTATCCCCTGGGAGAGCAGCGGTGAACTACAGGGTTGAAACCACAGGCACAGCGCTGATTGCCTCCCTCCGAGCTATTTGGTGGAGAAGTCTAACACCCTCTACACACCAGCTCCCTGAGCCTCATTCTCCATCTGATCTTCATTTCTTTCATGGGGAATCCCTAACCCTTTTTTTTAACTTCATCCTTCATTCCCCTGCCTACATTTTAATGCACTAACTCATTGCCTCTATTATCCCCTTCACCTGCTGCTGCCTTCACCGGCACATCTCCATCTGCTGCTCTAATCACACCTCCACTCTCTTTCACCCGTCACATTGGTGTTTTCCCCCCCTCACTCTCTTTCCCATGCCGATCTCCATCATCAGCTTTGATTGTTTCTCTTTTCTCTATCCATCTACCCTTTCCAGTTCTGTCTCCCCCTCTGTCTCTTCAGCGTGTCTTTGAGGTCCCTGAGCACTGGGAGTCACTGATGCATGTACCGGTCAGTGGTACTCATGGGTAATGTGTAGATCATTCATCCTCTGGACAGGTATGTAATAGAGGCGGGACGAAGGGGAGAAAGGGGACAGTGGGAGATCTCTGGAGGTATGAGAATCAATTTCTTCGGGAATCACTGGAGCAAAGAAGTAGAACCTCTTTCTCTTTGAACCTCGATCTTTTTCTCTCTCTCTGCCTCCTTCTCTCTTTTTCTCTCTGTCTTCATTTCCCCACTCTACTATCTCATTCCTTTCCGACTGCTCGTACTGATCAGCTCACAAGACACATTACACTAACCAAGCAGCAGGATAAATCCCTACACAAATTAGAACACAGTAGCTATTATTTAAGTCAACCCCTTCTCTTGGTTCCAGCAAGAAAATTATACCCCTAAGTTCAGAACTACAGAACAAAGGAAACGCACTCGCTTTTCTCCCATCCACCATATCTCCCTGGGTACAGTAGTGCATCTGAGCAAACCAAAAAGAGTGAGAGAGAGGGACACAGAAAAAACCTACATTTCCCTTGTAGTGCTACTAAAGATGGCTACACACAAACAGCAGTAACATGCATGCAGGCTGTTTCAGTCACCTGTGAAATAGAGCGTTGGTTAAAATAGGCCGACATGCATGCGCTTGGTACCTGCAGCAAAGATGTGCATGCTAATGGCTTTAATGGCATGACCATCCAGCACAGGTTCCACTTCATAAACTGAAATGAACGACTATTGGCTGACTAACACACATCATTTGACCTGGCACACTAAAGGAAACGATGATGTGGGAGACAAGGAAAATTGCTCATCAATCACGACTACGGATGGTCAGACGCTCTCATCTTGTAGTAGTAATGCTCAGTGAATTGATTATGGAATGATGAGGTGGAGTAAAATGCTGCGTCTCACACATTTATAGCAGAGTGAACAATTTTTTTTTATTTATGACGGCCATAAAAGGTTTGCACAGATGTTAATGTGGCTACACAATCTCTGCAATGGCGTGTCAGTTCTGTGTATTATCTCTTATTTGGAAAGGATTCAGTGACTAAGTGTTATAAAGGAGTAAGTGTGTGAGAAGATAAAGTGAGTGAAAGGCACAGAGGGCCAAGGGAGGTTCTGCAGAGTGGGTTTTCCACTCTACCAGTACAGAAATGATGCATAACTGCACAGTATGCCCTTTAATTGGTGCTATTAATATCAGTTAAAGTTTTAATACCTATTTATTAAAACTTTAAATTTTTTCGGAGGCCTAATGTGAATAGAATTATGAATCTCAAGGGCTGTGCTCTATAAAAAGGCTCAGACATAAATTATTAACGCTCTACCACTTCATCTGCAAGATCTCACTCTTACAAGATTTGTTAAAAAGGAAATAGCCCAAAGGTCTAATATTAGGATGAATTTTCAACATTAAATACTTTACATGCAAATTCCTTATTTCCTGAATAATTCTCTTAAAATTGCACATGTGACCTCCACATTGCTAGAAAGTTCCAGCAGTGCCTTGAACGTACTCATCATTAGCCTGTGGAACTTGACAGATTTCTAAATTGGTCATGTATAAAATGTAAACACAGCGTGGAGGAAGACAGAGAGGACTTCTAAAGTACACAGCAGCCTAATTTGTGTGAAAATCAGTAGCACTTATCTGCCACAAAAAAAAAAAACGGCAAAATGAACAGAGAAACACTTCAAGAAGACGCAGATCCAGTGATCCCCTGTTATTAGAATTAATTATGGTTCAGAGATTAGAAACTTTCTGCTCTGACAATGACTTATCTGTAGTTTATAGGTTCAACTTTACAAAAAGTTTTTAAATATATTTTATGGCCAGCAGATGCATCAGCAGTGTGAAATGCCTTCATAGAGACCGAGAGAGGGAAATACGAGGAGTAGATGCAGGATAAGTAGAACAATGTGTTACATTAGCATCATGAGGGAAGATGGATTATTCTGCTGCAGCCTATCAGCGTATTTATGAGAAGAGCATGCCTAGGGTACATGTTCATTTGAAAAGGAAATAGGAACAATGACAAATGCTGACACTGAACATTTATACAAGATTTTAATCATTAAGTTAATGATATAGTTAATAATAATTATATTTTTTTTATGCAATTAAGCTCTGTATGAATGTAATTTATAGGTGTGGGATAATGTCTTGGCATCTCTTTCATTTCACTGGGATTTGAATTCTTATGAATAGGCATTCACCTATTATGGGTCCAAAACCACCACACATGTATATTGTAATGTATTTAATTGACTTGGTAAAACTTCCAGGCTCAGAGCTACTCGCGTCTCACTCCTCCACGCTCCGCTTCTTTATCTATTTTCTTCCTTGTGTCCTCGACCAACCCCAAGTATTCTATTTCATCACTTCCCTCACAGTGGTCCCCTGTACCTCCATCTCCACCTCATGGTTTCAGCTGGAGAGTGTGAAATGAAGCTTGTATAATTAAATATTAACAGCCTGCTGATGAGGGGATTGAGAGCGAGGGTGGGAAGAGGAGCACACCACTGAATCCTCTGCCCTACTTCTTACTGTTAACGTCCACTGGGAATTATTCATATATCAGCTAACCTGCACTGGCACGTAAGAAGGCACAGGGTGAGTGGTGAGCTGTGCCAGAGTGGCACTGAGTTAGCCAGGGTCAATCAGCATTAATAGAAATCCTATTGGGGGAATAGAATTCCAGGGTGGAGGGAAGCTTTCATTATTAATTAGCCTGTCAGATGCTGTTCTTATCTGTTTGGATGGGAGCGTTCAAAAGAGAAGTGGCTGCAGTATTAGGTTTTAGCTATACTGCAAATGGAAAGGGAATTGATAACTGTCAACATGCCAGTGCAGACCAGAGAGCGCTGAATTTATTATTCGATTCAGAAGTGAATCTAGTTGCTCACAAAACACTTTTGTACACAACACATAAGACCACTCCCTATCTTGCATAACATGCTCATGAAAAACTCCTTACTTTCACCCAGAACACAGTACTTGATGTTTGGCAGTCATGAATAAAGCCAGATGACTTTTTATGAGGAAGCGCTAATTTTAATCCGCTAGCTATTATCATATTTGTCTTCAGCTGACTCGTAGCTTAACATGTACTAATAGCAGAGGAAAATGTGCAAACCCTCCTAAGGGACAATACTTGTTCCAGTTCTGCTGTTTGTTGAGGCATTAACATACACAAGTCCTCATAATCTCAACAATTAGACTTGATTAAACCAGGGTTTATGCAGTATCTGAGCAGTGCGAGTGGATCGGCATAATGTGCCGTGGTCTCTTAGTTTCACTGTACATCATCATAATGTGCAACAAAGATGAGATTTTAGTAATGGCTTCCTCATTATGTTATGAAGCATTTAAAGACATGGCAAACTTGTGCCAAGTTGTGCTTGCTGTTTGAGTGTTAGTGTTGCGTGGCGTGGCGTGCTTAAGCTCTCTCCAGTTCTCACTCTGCCCCAGTCAGGCTATTAGAGACCTCTCTGGTCACACCTCTTAGAGCAGAGTCTTTTTTTGTGTGTGTGTCGGTACATTGCTCTGTGCATGCGTGCATCTGGGTTGTCTTTAAAAGTGGACACGGCACCATTCCCGCCACGGTCCCTTAATTCCTCTCTGTGAGATATCCATGTTCAGAGTGAACGCATCACACAGCTCAAGGAGGCCGTGAAGCAATTAGGGCTCTCTGCCGCCCCTGGCGTGTCAGCTCCAGTAAATAAAGCTCCCTGCTGCTCCGAGCGAGCTATGACGGGAGAAAACACAGAACAGACTTCAACTCCAGCCGCTCCCGGAATTCAAAGGGATGAACACCCGCTAACCTTCCCCTCCCTTCCACTCCTGCTCGGCTGAATCACAGAGCCCAGTGGAGGGAGTGGGAAGTGGGTAGTGGCTGTGTGTGTGTGTGTGGGGGGGGGGGGTCACGTCTAGAAGTGACCACCCAGTGAGGCTAATGGTTTCAGTGCTTTATGCATCTCCAGCTGTGTGAGCAGGTTAACCAACCTACACACAACATCTATGCCATTACAATCTTGTTTTGGTCTCACCCTCTTTATTCCCACTGCTTGATGTATTTCTTAACTCACTGAACCGAAGTGCCGGACTTTTGTTTCTCACATTGAACCTGGCTGCCTGGATGGGTCTTAGCCCAACAAAATTTGAACCCAATCAGAGATCAATCTACCAATAATGACAGGTGACTTTTACTCCATCTCTCATTTGCTGCCCCTGGATGATTAGCATTTATCTAACCAGACAGACCTGCCTACACACACACACACACACACACACACACACACACACACACACACACACACACACCCACACCAGCTGAGGATGCATAGCAAGTAATTATCCTGCCCCTGTGGTTTTCCTGAAGGGCCACAGACTCACCCCAACCTTGAAACTTAAAATAGCTGATGAAAGTTCTCTGCATGCTACCTCTGATTTGTCCCCTTTAGAGTTTTAAATTCCAAATGTGTTCATTATTTGGTTCTGAAAGGCCTCCCTGTGCCTCAGAGGAGGCATTTGTTATCTATAGTCTAAGGACCAAAGTTAAGCCAGAGAGGGAAAACACAGGGAGAGAAAGAAAATTGGCAGTGAAAGAGAAGAGTAGATGATTTCCCCTGTTACCACTCTGGCTTTAAAGAGTAAACATAATAATAGTGCTCACCTGTTGGTGTCTGGGGCTTTGCGAGGGACCAGACACACTCAGTATATGGGATGCACAGCTTCAAATACCTGCTTTGTTAACAACCTCCAAAGGCTGAAATGAGGGTGAAAGTCACACCACTACTAATGATGCCACTGCTTCTAGCACTAGCACTACTACTATTACCATGAATCACCATCACCATCTTCATCATCATCATCATCATCATCATCATTATTATTAGTGTAATCATTTTCAAAGCAGATTATGTGATTATGTGATTATATGATTTCACAGAACTAAATAAAAATATAAGAGATCAAACTGTCAGGTAAAATAATAAACGGGACGGCAGCTGAGTGAAGGTAGAAATCATGAAAGTAAAACATGAAGAGGGGGTTCAAGGACTATCAAGTAAAGATAATTACATAAATGTTTGTTTTTTAAAGATGATACTGACTGAACTCATTGGGAAGGTCATTCCAAAAACAGAAACAAATCCCTTGATTCAAGCACATCAGAAAATCGAAAAATCTATTTTGGTGTGTTTGTGATCATATTTTATATTCATGTTCTTTTTAAATTGCTGCAATAGATCTAGGTGTGTATCATGAAGTTCAGAAGTGTTTTGTGTGTGTTTATTTGCAATATGACTTGTTTGGTGTTGATGTTGTGATTCTGCTAATGACAGTGGTAATTGCAGTGGGAGAGAGAGAGGACTGGCCTGTTTGTTGCTGAGCTTGTAAAAGAATGGCTGAACATGCACCTGCCATCTCCAGAGATACTCATTAAAGAGGAGAGATGCCAAGACCCAACATCTCAGTTCCTCTTGCATACCCATAGTGGAAACTGTACACAGTGTAGTTACACACACCCGCATACAAGCACACACACTCAAAAGCACACACGTCTATGATAATCAAAATTTGATCTCTCCCCCCCCCCTTTGGTGAGATTCTTATTCTGTGTCCACATTTTCTGATTCCGTTCTCAGGTGCAGTCAGAGTAAATGGCGGAATGCAGGTTAAGGTGTGAAATTACGACCTAACACAATCTCCTCCTCTCCAACTTAAAACCAGGGCAGGAGCTAATGCCGTGGAGTACTGACTCACCTTATTATCGTTAGCTATTTTCAGAAACTTCCCCAAATGTATACTGATTAAACAAGAGGAGATGAAAAAGAAGAAGCATGTCTGTTTTAGTCTAAGGTCCAGCCCTCGTGGGCAGCCATGTAGATTGATATTGGCAGATCAAAGCATGTTGGGTGGATAGAGTGCAAAGTGTGAAATAAGATGTGCTTGCGCAGTGCACACATATATGCCCATATCAGCACCAATGAGATCACACCTTCCATCACAATTTAATTTCATTTGCATGTGACATGTTTCATTTGTGTTCATGCCCCATGAAAAAAAAAAAGTATGTAAAGTCCATCCTCTAATTATAACCTACATTATCTTACTGAAAGTCACCTCTATATACAGGAAACTTAACAAGAGTCCCTGAGCGCTTATGTGCATTGTTGTGTAATGCTTGTGTCGTGTATGAAGGTATGTGCATGTGTGTGTGCTCTTTCATGAGTGAAGAAAGCCCATAAAGGGAGAGGATGTGAATAGAAAGGGGATTTTAAACTTTGAACCATAGCAACTAATTGGTCTGCCAATTTTTCTGACTTCCTGCTGCTTCTGTGCTGTTCCACAACAACCCCTTTAACTCTCAATGAAGTAAAGAGCACTCTCGCTGAGTCTGTCACCTCTGTCTTTTACTGTCAATCACGTTTCTCACCTTGCCTCTTGAACTATTCTCTCTTCCCCCTTTAACTTCCCTTATCTCTGTCTTTTAAAACTCCTTGTCTCAATCACCCCCTCCTGAATCATTTGTTCGATGTCTTTGATTTCCTCCTTGAAGCCAGGAAATGAAAGGTTAGAGACTCTGATTGTTAGCTGCCTGGTTCCGGTGTGGCCCGCTTCAGGCCTGTCAAACAACCTCTTTAAAGGTTCGACAGGAAGAGCAGAAGACACGGATGAAAGAGCAGTGGATGACATTTGTCTCTCACTAAAGTTAGGCATTGTTATTTTTCCACATTTTTACCGTTTTCTATGCCGTGCCCTGTCTTTTGACAGCATGTTTTACCTTTAACATCTTCAAACAAGGAAACAAATTATAAGTCTGTGTTTGAATGTGTGTTGTCTTTCAAATAGTTTGCAGCTTTAAATGTAATCTTCACTTTCTTCCTTACTTCTCAAAGGACAGAAAATACCCAGGGATCTTTTCTACAACCATTTTCTTTCGCATTGGTGGTTTACAAAATCCACTGATCCCAGTCACTTTGTGTCTTTGTGTTGCCTATGATCAAGACAGCGTCTTTTTAAAAACTGAGAATAAGACAAAAGGGAAGTAATGAGGTACAGATATCGCAATCAGAGGTTAAGAATGTAAGGAATAAGAGAATCGTCTCAGGATACACCATACAAAGCTTTGTCTTTCAAAAGGGGTGAACATGCTTTTCATCTGTTTTTGTGTGTGCGTGTATTTGTGGTATTGTATCTGCAGGTGTGTGTCTGTATTACAGAGAAAGAAAATGAGGAAGGTTTCTTTTTCTAAGAGTAACAACATGCATTGAGTGGATAGGCCTGGATATGAGATAGATAGATAGATAGATAGATAGATAGATAGATAGATAGATAGATAGATAGATAGATAGATAGATAGATAGATAGATAGATAGATAGGCTGTCTGTAATGTCTTTATCCTCATCACATTTCTGGAAGTGTAATTTTTATTCAGTGCTGGATTATGGCCTTGTAATCTTTTTTTTAGTTGAAATTAAAGTAAGATTATTTTGCTGACATGGAAGCACCTTGTGCATGTTTCTTCCTGTCTGGGGTCCCCTCTGGCCAGGATTGGTCATTTGGCCACCATGGCAACGAGAACTTTACCCTGTTCCCATATCCGCCCCAGACTAGTTCACCCTGAAAATGTCATATCTAATATTGACTCATTTTAGCATGAAACTTTAATAAGCTGTCAGAGAGGGGAACCCAACCAGACACTGTCCATAAAGGGTATATCCGGTCTCAAATTATTGGCCCTGTTCTTCTTTCCCAGACCCATTCACATTCATCTTTAACTTTCTCTCTATTACATTCCTTAATGTATGGCTGTGTAATATGTCATAGCTATGCATGGGTTTCTTCATCTCATGCAGCTTCACATTACAATTTCATCCCTCAGTTGAGTTTCAGCCCTTCTTTTTTTTCCCCCATTTTTTCTCTGCGCTGCTACTCCACCTCTCTTTTCCTTTGTTGTCTGTCCTTCTGCTGTCATCTGATTGATGCCTTTGCCAGTGTGCTGCGTACTTCATTACTCTGATTTTACCATGTCTCAGGTGGGCTTTGCACTGGGGAGACTGTGAAGAACTAGAAATGTGTCAGTAGTGGTTGGGGGCATGGTGCCCTACTGAGCAAATAAAATCACCCAAATAACATCACAAAAATTGTCTCCTGTCAGTGCTCCTGTGAGAGTAGATGGGAAGAAAGGTTTGCATCGAGACCATTCAAGGAAGTTAGTGGAGACAAATATTCATATAGACTGCTGGGGCCAATGTACGGCTATGCCATATGGCAGAAACATATGCTGTATTTCAATTCGCATACTTCCATAATTACACTTGCTATTTTAAATCCATAAGTGCTTTCACACTGACAAGTACAGCGACATACAGTTCACAGTAAGTACCTGCATGATGCACTCGAAACAGTCAAAAATTTGAGTGTACAACACTGGACGCTTCATACTTTTGACAGTCGCCATCTTGGCTACGTATTGGAAAGAAAGGGACAACCTCTGTATTTTCAAACTTAATAGTGACCGAGGGAGGAGGACACGTCATTGGCAGCGATTTCCATGCCGCATGACACAAGGGGCACACACAGGAAAGTCAGACGTTCATTTTTTTTTTTTTTTTTTCATTTTCAAATTAAGTAAGCAAAGCAATTGGCAGATATTTTTGGAGGATGACAAACGTCATTTCCGATTAATGCACAACGGCAATGTTGGATTTGGGACAACACTACTCTGTCAGAATTCACGCACTACGCCAGGGAGTATACTGTGTGCACGGTGTAGTACATGTGAGTGTACTGACTCTAGTGTCCGATTTAAGACACAACAATACCATCCTCCCGGTCACACAAATGACTGTATATCCTTACAGGATTTACAGATGGCAAAGGTGATACAGTATATTTGGGATTACTTTAGAATCGAATGCCTTTAACCCTTCATGTGTCTGCTGGGGTGTGTTTTATGGAGCTCTCAGCACCAGGAAAAACACCTCTCCACAGACTGTGCAGTGTAATTACAGAGTTAGTTGAGCTCCACTACTCTCTTATCTGTTCTACTGGGACAAGAGCCACATGAATGGACCCCTCTGTTCCCTATCCTCTCTAGCAAGCACCAAATCACTATCAGTAATAGATTTGCTCTCAGTCTATCTACGTCTTTATCTCTCTTTCTCTAGTTCTCTCTCTCACTCCTTCCCACATCATTTTCAACAGGGAATACAAGGAGTTAAACACAGTATAATATATAGGTAAGGTGTTGGTCATTGCACCGTGCTCCTGAGATGCTAATTTTGTCAAGTCTGCGTAGCTAGCAAAGTCTCACTTCAGTCTGCTACTTAAAAACAATGTCTAGTTTATGTCTGAAAAAGACGTATATATTGTTCATCTCCCCAAGTGTGTGTGTGTGTGTGTGTGTGTGTGTGTGTGTGTATATTTTGTGTGTGCGTGTGTATTTTGTGTGTGCGTGTGTGTGTCTCTCTGTGAAGTCTGTTTGTGCATTCAATAGGAACTAAAACACAAATGGACTGTGAATTTTGTGTTTACAAAAGCCCTCACTGCTGTTTTGCCTCTTTCTTTCTGCTGAGGACAGCAATGGGTGTCAAACCATGGTGGAGTTTGACATCCTGACGCTGCTTGAATCTCAGGCCAGAGGCTGTCAGTTCACTGAGAGGAAGAGGGAAGCTCGGTGCCTCGTTTGAAGGCCTGTCTGTTTGACATCGCTTTTCCTTGCCATCTGACTGCATTATCTGTATTCTCATGCAAAGCCTGTATAACTCTGTCATTCAGAGCGTGCAACCACTGCGTTTATATGCTTGTGTTTCTCTGTATGTGTGTGTTTCTCACATTGCACACCTAAAAGGGATTGGCGAGACCTGTGAAGTGTTAACACGGTGGTTTTATTCAGTGAGGAATCATAATAAAGTATCGCTACATGTCTTTCAGTGCCTCTGCGAGATCTCACAATGAAATAATATTACTCCATTTAAGGGGGAGCCATAGGAGAAGAGGTGGATGTAACGCTGTACATGTCTTTCTCTGACATTCTCCTGACATACCTGTCATTTGAAACATTTCTAATGGACGTCTTCTCAATACACTGACAGTGTGAGGGGGAATAGGTCAACTGCAATGTCTGACATTCTCTCAGCCTTCATTAGGAGTCACCTGGTCACACAATATTTGAGTATTTCAGAAACACATGTAGCATGCAGTTTTTCCACACAAACACGCTGTCACAGTCAGACCCAAAGAAACATGTTTACTTGACTCTGCTGACAGCCTCCCACTATCTGCTGCATATCAACTTTGAGAATGTGCTAACAAATACAATATCTACTACAAACACTAGATCACGTGGTGGTGGAGATAGCAGCCTTGCCAGCACAGTGTTTGTGCTCAGACTTTGCTGTCTGTTGTCACCAAATTGACAAAACGTAATATTAGTGAGAGGAGTATTGTCTTCAAAACATTTTGAGTCAACACTTCCTCCAACACACAGGAAAGTACAAAGCTGTTAACCTTGTTAAGATTTGCTGGTATTTATGTGTCTTTATTTTTTCTACTATTCCTTACATTTTTTTTTACTTTTTTCTCTCCCAAGCAATTAACGTGCGAGCGAACTTGCCGCCTCTGCAGATTCGTAATAGCCTGTCCTTGACTTACTGAAAAGACAGATGTAAAAAAAAAAACCAAAACAAAACAAAAGAAAGAAAGAAAGAAAAAAAAGTGCACTGACTGTTTTGGAGAGCAGAAAACTGTTAATTGAAACCAGGAAAAGGAGGATGAAGCAATGTGTACTGCACATCACAATTCTCTCTAGAAGCACTGTCAAACAAATTGTCTGTCGGCTGATAATGTAATAACACAGCTGAACAAAGCATTCTCTTCAAAGACATGGCAGGAATAGGATGAGGAGAAGAGAGTTGTGTTAGCTTAATTTTTTCTCTTTCCCCAGACTTGACAGTTTATATCAACATTGCTCATGTTCATAGGTTCTGTGCTCAATTTACCCTTTGTCGAACTATTTGCTGAGCTGCAGTGCTCAGGAAATTAGTGTTTTTCCTGTCTACCCTCCTATGCTATGGAAAGAGAATTGTGCTTGCAGAGGCTTTATTTGAATTGCAGAAATTTGAATATATCATGCTTATGCATTCAGCAAAGATCTGCTCCTAGAATGTATTTCAAGATTGAATCTGAAAGCTACAATTTAAAATTTAATGTAATAACTTTTCAGTCATTTCTTCACATCTGGTTTCTTAATTAAAAAATCTTTCTCTTACTCTAATTTAGATTACGCTTTCTAAATTCAATTCAGGGACTTGTATTCATACAGTAAGTTATGTTTCGTATAAATTATTCAGCTATTCTACTTTTTATTATAGGTGTGTGGTGCAAACTTTTACAATACTGTGAATGAGGAGACGAGACAAACTGAAGAAATGATGGAAAATCAATTAGAGTGAAGAGTGTTTTATAGACAGGCTGGGGATGAAAAAATGAAACAAAACAGAAGCAAGAAATATGAGAAGAGTGTAAGAAAGATGCTTGCAATTGTAAAAACACACATATCACATATACATTTACTGCATTATAAAACTAATTTCTAAGAAACATCCAAGTATGTGCAAGGTTGCTTTCAGAGCTTTGTAGTACGGAGCCGGTTCTCGTTTGGAATGTTTGCATACCAAGTTGACACCATGACTACTGTATATTTGTGAAATCATATATTTAATGCAGTGAGAAACAAAATGTTGCTTGTGAGATAAATTAATGATGCAAAGTCTAAACTGGCTCGTCAGAAAACAGTGTATCATTGAACTTCCAAGGCTTTCAGACTCTGGCAAATGGAGGTGATGAGAAAGAGCAGAGGATGGACTGAGGCAGAACATTCACCTTTGACTTGGAGAATCTATTATCTTAAATACAGTTTTCTTATGTAAAGACAGGAAGCAGCAGCTTATGAATGAGCTAATGTATATAATTGATAGAATTAGTCATATGCACCCAAAAGGAAAGAGTTGTAAGCAGGACCTTTGATTTAATTTGATTCATACATTCATCCTCATTGGTTCACTGTGGATCTGTTGTTCTCTCTTTCACTGCCAATGGATTGAATAGGACTCCGAATGACTTTGCTTAGAGTCATAAAGATAGGAGTATATTCATTAATAATTGCATACAGTTAACAGTACAGCCCATGTAATATTTATTTATATATAATATTTAGCTGCTATGAAATCTGAATGATACTGAACTCCTTGTGTCTGTGTCATTGTAACTCATCTCATCCAATACAATTTTTTGCTACCCACAAATACAGTTTCCTTACTATTCTCATATTAGCATTTCAAATTCTACATCTTCTTTAGGACGGTCCACTCGTTATTCATACCATGTTAGCAGATAGTAAACAACGTAGTTGCTGAGCTGTGTCCCTTTCTGCATTGATGGTGAGTGCATTGGCTGAAGCAAAGTTAAGGCTGCACTAATCAATATCTTTATATTAACAACCATTAACAAACATACAACCAAGGGGTAGGTTGAAGTTCAAGAATTTTCACCTGACTCTGCAATTCTGCTCAGCTCTACAGTGCATTTTAACATCTTTCAGTTAATTGTTTTGGCTCATAATTTCACTGCTGTGGTTTTCTCTAAACACTCTCATCAATCTCGATTACAGCCACAGCAGGCGGCTGTTTTCAGTGATAAACTCACTGTACTCTACTGTGCTCTGCTTTCCCAGCACCAAACCACAGACAAAGTTACTATCTAGTGAGCATGATATATGATATCATGATAAACCAAAGCTAAAGGAGAGTGAAGATTGTACCTTTATTTGTCCAAAAGCCACAAGTGTGACTGCAAATGAAAGCTAATGTTACTCTGTATAGGGGCGCCTCGCAGGCTCACTTGGTAGAGTGTGTAATATTAAGGCTTGGTTCTTACCGCAGCAGCCTGCATTTGAATCTGACCCATGGCCCTTTGCTGCATGTCATCCCCTCTCTCTCTCTCTCCCTCTCTTTTGTACTCTGTATCTGCTAGATTCGTTAATAGGCTGTTTGCAAACACCTTTGCCACAAAAAACTTTATAAGGTGATAACATGTCAGTGCTGGAATAATAGCTTGTTCTGCTGCCCCAAAGTGGTCAAGAAATCAATTATTAGTGCTTTAACCACACATGTAGCCCCATCTGTGAAAAAGACTTATGTTAAAGGGAAGTAATTGTTGAATTGATTATTTGAAACAATGAAAATACATTCGTGAAGATGTTTGAGTGAATTGCTCATTCACAAAAGAGGTATCACTAATGGTCATGTTGATTGTTTTTGCTATCGTCTGCAGGAAGACAAGCATAAGACCAGAAAAATATCTGTACTACAGTTTCTGTTCATTTAATTTTAAATAGTCTTGTGTCTGTTGAAGGGCTATAACGGGAAACAAAAAAAGATGGAAGGAAGGTGAGAGACAAGGAGGAAAAGGAACAGAGAGGCAGTGACAAAGACAGACAAGAAACAAAGAGAAAGGTCAAGGAATGATGGATAGATGAGGGAATGTAGATAAATGAATGTGATAAAAGGCAAAACGGGCACACACAAAAAACACACAAAACTATATATATTGTCACACACACATAGACACATTCACAGTGCTGCACCATAGAACCAAAATATGCATGTCTTCCAAGCACTGATTTAATCCTCAGATTCGACATGTGTGTGTTTGTCACTTCTGGCCAGCACATCTTCTCTAATCTCTCTGTAATTGCATTTTAGTATTACACAAACACATATGGGCACACACACACACACACACACACACACACACACACACACACACACAAACATAAGTCATAGCACCTGAATCAGAGGAAATCCCACTGCCCTAAGAGCCGCAGGAACAGAGGTGTTTTGTGGATTATGGTGTGCGTGCTGTCTCTAAAAGTAATCTCAGCTCCAATGAAGGGATGGAGCTATAGCGAAGGAAAGTATATCCCTGACATCCAAGACATACAGCCAGACTGGACTTAACCACTGACACCACTCACTGTGCACCAGCAGAGCAATCCCTGGACAGATCTGAGTAGCCCCGGAGATCCCTCCATTTACGTCTATCTTCCTACACACACACGCACACACAAACATACACATGTCCATCACAGTAGTGTCGTGTTTCTAGATGTCAGCATTTATCAGGCCAGGGGCCAGACATAAGAGTCCACAGAGGAATGTGTGGTGGCCTGTCAGCACAGTAAGTTCTGTCAGTATTGATCTCAGCACAATGACCCAAACTGCACCACTGTCTTCTATTACCAAAGTCCTAGAAGAGCGACTGCAGTAGAAATGCATCAAGATGGCACTTAGCAAAAGCAATGTTTTTGTGATGCGCCATGTTTACAAGACTGTCCTCTGAGTTATACGTCTGCCTAGTGAACTGTGTTTATCCATAAACTGTTTCTCAAGGTTACAGCTTAAACAACCAGTTTCACTTCTTTACATATATATATATATATATACACAACAGTTAGTTCCGACCAAGTAATTTGCTTGGACGAGAGGCATCCCATGAGTGCTGTTTTAGAGTTTAACTTTTAACTACATGTATCACTCTGCTTTACAGGTGTTCTGTTAACTCTTAATGAGCCTTACATAGATGGTCCTTATCTATCTTAGATTTAACAAACTCTGCAAAGATGAATATATTCCAGCAATAACATTTGAATTAAATTATGTATGGTCGTCAGAAGAGGATGAAGGGAAGAAGCCTGGATACTTCAGTGCATACCTGAGGTAACGTGCAGACAAAGTAGCAAGCCAGTGTGCAGGTCAGGAAAATGTTCATTGACACAATTAACTATTTCTGTTGGCGTCACCAAGAAAATGATAAAATACACAAATAAATCCCACAATCTCATGTTGCTTATTTAACTAATATTGTGCTCATAGAACTGTTGTATATATTGTCTTGGGTACTGGGCCTGTGGCCTTGTACCTATGACCAAATCACAGCTGTGCTGTATATAAATACAAATACAAAAAAATTTACAAATGAATGAAAAATAATTGAATTTACTATGTGATGAAATGTAGGAAAGCAAGCATGTACATATTTTAATAAAGCTGTGACCAGTATATGTTTGGTATTCTTATGTGAATAATTATTTGATTCTGAGTCTATTAATTAATCCAGTAAATTATTAGTTGTTTCATTTCATTAACCAAAATATTCAACAAAGATAAAGGCTGAAAAAGCCCAGGATCAGATGATGACTTTGATCAAAATATTACTCACAAGTGTGAAAAATCATAAATCTGTCATTTTTGTTTATCTGCATGAACACAGCCAACTTCATCAATATTTGCTCAATCAGTTCCTGTACCAAATAAGAAAGTTTTTAATCTGTGTGTGTGTGTCTGTGTCTGTGTATGTGTATGTGTATGTGTGTGTGTGTGTGTGTGTGTGTGTGTGTGTGTGTGTGTGAGTGAGTGAGTGAGTGAGTGAGTGTGAGTGAGTGAGTGTGTGTGTGTGTGAGTGAATGTGTGCATTAAAATGAGAGAGAGAGAGAGATAGAGAATGAGAGAGAAGAGGAATCCTGCTGAGGCTGCGTTTGTCAGGTAAATGGTGACGATGACAGCAATAAAATGGAGATTCTAATGGTCATGAAGGTAATAAAAGACTGTATGAAGTAGCCTTCCCAGCAGACTTGGGGGTTGAGGTGTTACTAAGACTTACTGCTTCAGAATGGTTATGGCTGTCATTACAACGCCTCTGCATCTCTAACAAGGATTATTGTACAGAAAAGGATGACCCAGGAGACACTTAAATCAGTATGTGCGTGTGTACATGTGTGTGTAAGTGTTTACAGAAAGTATCTGTATCCAAGTGTGTTTTATGTTGCAGAATCAAAGACTATGAGCTCCTGTGTGTTTTATGTGTCTGTAGTGCTCTCTGTTTTTCAGTGAGCGCTCCCAGTTGTGTGTTTAAACCGACAACGCAGGGGAGAAAGCCCGGGAGCGATGTGTGCTAAAAGTATATGTCATCTTCAATAAAGGATGACAGAGTTCACAGGTCTACAACTGCATCCTGTTCCCTGTACCACTGTAGGCAGCAGCATTATGTAGCACACAGAGTGCCTCTTCACAACAGCGATGAAACATTACTGTATTCATAAAGTGGTAGTTTGAATGCTGCTGATGTCAGGGATGATATTATGATGTGCTGCAAACTGTGCTCTCTCTGCCAGATGTCTGTGGGGAAAATATGAGCAACTCTTCTGAATGTTTTGCTCTCACATTTCAATTCTGTAAATTTGGAAGTAATATTAGTGTGAAAGCATTTTGTTTTTCAAACAGGGACTTCTGTGTGTTACTGTATTTGTGATAGATATATTGCTTTCCACTCATAAATATAACAGTCCTTTAGCTAGCCATACAAACCAAACACATACATACACATGCAGTCAAGTTTGGAGAGACAAGTACAGACAGTGTAAAGAATAAAAATAGAATAAAGCTCGGACTGTATTATGTACTCATCGTTACCCAATCCAATGTTTAGTTTCAGGTCCTTAAAGTACAAGTTGGCAGGTTTTCCTTGTACAAGGAGAAGGAGTAAAAGCGATTAATACAGTATATACAAAAATACATAGGGGTGAAGAGCAAATGCTGGAGTCCTGGCCTTATTCGACTTACAACATCATTACTGCTCTGAGCTGTTTGACCTCTGTCAGCTCTGTCACCTCTTCAGCATATGGTTGAATTACCCCCACCCCACCCACTCACCACCCACCACCCCCCACCCCACCCTTTTTATTTTTGGTTAGGAAATCCAACCCTGGGAAGGTAGCTAAAACCACCCAACAATAAAACTCTTTAAATCCAAAACAAATGTTAATGGGCCTGCCTTTCTGTGTCCTTTTGGCAAGCTAGATGAGCCCTCACAAATCAATCGCACATCACAAATGCTATTTAGCGTGACATTTGTGAGTTTCAGAAAGGGGGTTGAGGATGCCAGACAGTTAATCTGGTGGGAAGAGCTGAAGACTTGTGAAGCAGCAGATAGCCACCTCTGGGCTGACAGAGCCTATCTCAGCTCTGTCTGTCTGACAATGTGTCATCTCTATCTCTTCTTTTTGTACTTGGTATAACTGAGGTACAGTGAAAAAGCCCACATACAGATACACAGGGGCACACTGACAGGAGGACATTTTGCCCACAATCTCTAGTTCAATTTTTTAGTTCATGCTTACACGTATACAAAGTCACACATGCAAGCAAACACAGTCCACACTTAAATACACACAGTGACTGTCAGGCTCCTCAGAGTTTATAATATCTGAAAATCTTTCCATTTGAGAAAACATGTAGCCCATTGAAATTGAACCAACTAAGCTCTTTGGCTGGATGTAAGCATGAGGCAGGAGCTGCAGCATGTTTTTTTTTTCTTTTTTATCTGTATAAGGAAGAAGGAGAGGAGCATCTGTATCAGACCTAGACTGTGATTCATTTCAGTTCCTGGGGCCTGCTCCTATCTGCTCTTGTTTACTGTGTGCAGCTCTGATAGCATCTGGACAGGAGGCAGCCTTAATTGTTCTAGTGTAGCCTGTAATTCTTTTGGCTCCTGAGATCCAGTGGCAAGGACAATTCAGGTATGAAGGAGAGCACATCTCTTCAATTAATCTCTATTCACATCATATAGATGGTTAAAAAACAGATGGATTCACTTAGCACCATGTTTATCTTTGAAGATAAAAAAACAGATAGTTGCATTATCTTTTTCAAGATATAAAGCTGCTTCATATGTTTTAAGATATAAAGCTGATATAAATTGCGCTGTCACAATAATATACAACAAATATTCTAACCTTTGATTAAAAATTTAAATGACAGATAGATAAATATAGTGCTGAAACAATTAATGATGAGTTGCCTTTCAAATATGAGAACATACTGCTTTTCTCTCATTTCTCTCATTTGAAATAGAGTGGGGTATTGGATGGACAAATCAAGCAATTTGAACACAGCTGTTTTTTTATAGGCTAAATGATTGATCAGTTAATTTGAAAAAGAATCTATGGGAAAGAGGAGTAGATAGAGAGATAGCATTCATACATCCAAGCATGTGCATGACATACAAACATACACATAAACCAATGGACTCACTCAACCCCCTGCCATGTTCTGATTTAAGAGTAAATGTGGCACCATGTTCCCCATTGCGATAGTGATGGGTAGCGCTGCGCCTGCTGCTGCGCACTCCTCATTTCTCAGCTCCAGATTCAGGGTTTAACAGGGGTGGACTCGGGGGCAGCGATAGAGGGGAGTAGGGGAATCATAGGCTCCTCCATCATCTGGTTTACCTCTCGGCGTCGCTCCGCCGGCTTCTCACTCTGAATAATGATGCAGCATTCCCTCCCTCTGATTACACTCCCCTCACAGTAACCTACTGACAGACCACACGTCTCCTCCTGTCTATCTGGATCCTCCACTGCAGCATTCCTCGACTTATTCATTTTGGGGTTTTTTTTTTTGTCCCTTTCTCTTTGCCACTTCTTCGCTTGTCTTCAGCGTTGATCTTGATTGTAATTGAACACTTTAACGGGACCATCAAGGGGCAGAAATAGGGATAAGGTAATGCGGATAGATTTTCCTGTATTGTCACTGGGAAATTCATTCATAGTGCATAGTCGTCACAGACACAGTTGGATGCACCTTGGTTCTCTTTTTCCCCACAGTGCAACCAACTCTATCCCAACCCTCGCACCCTCCTCTCTTACCTCGCCCCCTCCAGCAGTCCAGTTTTACAAGAGATGGCTTTTTTGAGCCTTTGTCTGGGCTCATTCTTAATTCATCAGTCGCTATTTGTATGAGGCAGAGATAGGAGTTTGATTCTATTCCCGGTGTGCAGCAGTGTCCAGCAGGTTTGTCAGTGACAGCTCTATTCTGAATTACCAAGTGTTCCCAAGCCCTCAGAGGGAATCTAGAAGGGTTGGATTCTCTCCCTTCCCCTGCAGCACCCAATGCAAAATCACATCCCTATTTCTTGAGGGCAGTGACAACTGACTAATAGGTAGTACCTTCCACTTGTAACTACTTATTGTTCCGTGCACTGTGTGTTTGTGGGAATGGATGTGCTTTCACTTGAAGAAAAGTGCTCCCCGGGGACCATCTTCAAGTTTTGCCAGTAGTAATTGGTACTTAAAATTGGAGTGCTCCTAAGCTACATTAATTGGGAAACTGTCTCTGTTGGCTCAGCCATGGCATTACATATTATTCGGATGACAGCACTGATATTGGGTTTGCATATATTTTAAGTGTTACTATCACTGCTTGATTGCTGCCTATTTTGAATTGATTTTTAATCTGTTTTACATCATGGTGTTTCAGCGATGTTAAAAACCATGCCAGTGTTTTGCATGATTTAGAGTAGTTACATCACATTTTGTCACTGCTTACCATTCTCAAAGAATTTCATAGTTTTATGTTGTGTTTTTTGGTGTGTTTTGGCCACTTTTAACAGTTTCCCATGTCTTACAGTGTCCCTACAATGTGAAAACAGGTCTGCTGAAAAAAATCAAACTTGCTTTACAACTTTGGTAATCTATCAATTTAATGATGTTTATTAATGCTTGTTTTGATTTCACAGTCTGCAATTTCCAGAACACTTGACCTTACTGACTGATTAATGTTAAAACACCAGTTAACAACCAGAGTTCTCTTGAAGTGTTGCTGAGATTGTGATATTTCAATCCGAGTATATTCAGACTGTCAGAGGATCAATTGAGACCTCTGTGTCAAAGAGCGTTTTCAAGCTTCATGTACTAATAATCAAATCTTCCTTCTCCTGGTGAGGCAGAGTGAATGAAGGTTTGTGAGCGGTGACTGCACTGTATACTAAATACAGTATGCATTATTCAAAAACACATGGCCTCAGCCGAATAACAGCACACGTACCTTTCTCTAACAACGAATCACAAAATCTTCATTTGGTAATTGAGCCAGTGGCTAATTCCGTAGTGAGACACATCGATTTGATTTTGCTTCGCACCTCATTTCCCTCCAGCACTTTAGTAGTCAAGGCCTATTGCCTCATGCCCCCCCCCCCCTTCTCTTTTCAGACAAGCTCGCCACCTACAGCAGCGTAAACAAAAGTACTGTTTTCATCTTACATTGGGCTGTGAAGTAGGTCGTATGAAAGCCATTAACACTTTCTGCTCCCAGTGCATTTGTCTGTGTGCGTGTCTGTCGATTCCTTCATACAGTACTTGTGTGTCCTTCGAAGTGTATCGACATTTTGTGTTGCACCCAGTAATCACGGCACAAAGATACACTCATTATGTCTCTGTAGGTGCGCCGCTGCTCTAACCCAGTGTGAAAGGAAAAAAACGATTCAGCAAGTAAAAGACACAAAAAACAAATGAGCACACAGATAAGGCTTCTACAGTTCTTTACCCTGTTTCTTATTCTGATATCCAATAATACCATTTAAGTAAAAACCAGTTCACTGTGATAGGGGACTTGTTTTTCCAGTGTAATTTAATTTATGATGGAGTGTGGTGGGAAAGGGATTTTCCACTTATATTGCTTTTGTAGTGACCTCCCGGAGAATTTTTCAACCACAAGCAATTATCCACACTTAAAAATGAATATCTTTTAATATATTCATTTTTTGTTTATTTTTTTCTACTTGATGAAAAGCCTTTCATTTAGTTGAATGTACTGCAAACACAAGAACGTTGAACTACAGAGAGGGAAAGAAACTATGAAGAAGAAGTTATGGTGTGTCAGGGGGTTGTATCTAGTGTTTGGGACATTAATCACCCACAGTCCTCTCTTACCTCTGACCCTGCCTTTTAATTGCATCCACACCTCCTGTTCTACCCCTGCTGTTTTTTCTCTCCTTTCTCCTCAAATGCTTCCTCTGCATGGCCAAAGCGTCCACAGGATCTATCAACCAAGTTGATGCTCTAGCCTTTTATTTTCCTCTGCCTGATTTTCTGCATCCCTTGTTCTGTATTTATCCAGTCAGTGTTCAGCAGGTGTTTCTCCCCAGATTTGATGTTCACATTTTGATTCAGCCTGCTGTTTTTTTTTTTTTTTTACTAGTATTTCCCTTGTCTGCTCTGATGGGAAATGGAGAGAAAATAATATATAAGAACAAATAAACTTGTTTAGTATTTTCTATTCACCTTAATGTTAGGTGCTTTGACTTTTGCAGTGTCCAATTGATACTGATTTGCAAAGGATTTGTTTCAGTATTTATCTCTCTCTGCAAACAGAGAGGTGGAAAACTGAAGGAAAAACCTGAATAAGTGAGTGGAGAAACATAATGACTACAGATGCTTCCACGCAGGACACCAGGGGTCACTGAATGGGTTGAAGAGTATGAATATGATGTGAATCATATGTTATGGCCTTTGCAGAAACCAGGGCACAATCAATACATATAGGGTATTCTGTAGGAGGTGATTGACACCACTCACCACCATCAGCATGCACTAACTGATGGAATATCTTTTGAAAGAATGGTGCTCCTCCCACCGGTAGAGTTCTGGTCTGATGTATTATGCTGGCCCAACAAGAAAACGTGCACACACAAAGACACAAATGTTTCAAAGAGACAATGTTTTAGCTTTGTTGAAAGGCAGCACACTTTCAAAACTCTGCTGTAAAAGACACAAAGGGGTGAGTGAAGAAAGGAAAGAAGTTCTGTCTGGAGCAGGAGCCAAGATGTATAATGAGTGAGTATAATGATGTATAATGAGTCAGAGGAACGACATTCTTCAGAGGAATATGGATTATTTAAGGAGAGATGTGGAGGGAAGCTTGTAGGCACAGTAGTCAGTGGCTTAGCTGCCAGGCAGACAGGTGCCAAATGCTAGGGCAGAAAGCTTGCTCTGGCAGCAGCAGACAGTGCCACCTCCTCCTCATGTCCTCTCTTGACCGCAGCCAATATTGTAGAATGTACCATTGGCATCTCCTACCGACAAACCTGATGCACGAGTGATTGACACCTGTCTTTATAGTATTGCAGCAATAATGTCTAATTTTCTGTTATTTTTGTAAGGAGATACACTGATGCTTGAGCTTGTTTTTACTGCAGTTCAGCTCAATGAATGATAAAGCCATGTACCATACACTATGGCAGTTGAGTGGTCGAAGTGCGTGGTTCAGTTCCAATTACAGTGTCAGGAGCCTGCAGGCAAGGGTCATGTAACAAAATGAAAAGGAGTGATTTACAGCATCAAGATGAATGCATAGTTGGATCTTAGAGGAGAGAAGGTTACGCGTGCAGACTTCGCCTGAGGCTGTCTGACCCAAGGTTCAGGTCGTTAGATCCAAACTGAGATCCAGTCTGAGAAAATGTAACGGAACTAATAATGACGGATCCTACTGACCTGGAGCCCTCTGCCTCGCCAGCCAGAGCAAGAGAGATGACTTAGCCTTGACTCAAATGGTCAGCCATGGAGAATGTTTGAATATACAGCCAACTTCCTAATGAGCAGCCTAATGAGGCCCTGACAGGGCTTTTGTCTCGTAGTGTGGTGTTGTTCAGTCAGTGATCGGTTGTGACAGAGGGAGAAGACTCAATGATTCAGGGAGAGACTTGCCAAAAACTCAGTGATTTATTGAACGATAAACTTTTCTCCTCTTCATCCTGGCATCGTTATTCATATTAGCAGCTCGCGTGTTGAAAAATCGGACTCAGTCACTGAATATGATATATGTTGGAATTGTTCAGACAGATACATTGTGCTGTTGTCTCATGCAATGATGGCATTTCCATCCCTGCTGACACTGTTATTGTGCTCTGTTGTCACAGATCTAATTATCTGTTTTCAAAGCTTTGCACTTTATGATTTTTCTCCCAGCTTATTGTTTTTTTTTTGCCCCCCACCCCCCCTCTCCACCATTACCATTAAGTGTCTTTACTGGTTTAGTCGTAACTAAGCATCTGCCGGGTATCTGATGCACAGCATGGGCATTCGCAGCCACAAATCATGCTCCAGCAGAACTTAAAATAAATGAGGCTCAATCTAACCACTGGAGAACACATTTAATATTTGCAGTGTGTTTGTTTGTTTGTTTGTTTGTTTCGTTTTTCTCATGTTAAACAGCAGTGATAATTAGTACCAATCGCTGCTTTGATGGTTTCATTTGGTTAACTTTTCACAGTTCGAATCGCAGCCTAATAACAAAATGCAGGTTCCTTCTCTCTATTTGCTCCACAGTGGTTGAGGCCAGTCACTGGGGTCCTCGTATTAAAACAGACTGTAAAAATTGTTACACATTCTTTGAGGGAAACTTTTCTCTATGCTGTAATTGCTCACAGCTTTCCCTAACGGTGGTCTAGATGGAGAGAAGCGGTTGAGGTTTCTGACCACTGACACTCTTGACACAGTGGGAAAGCTCTCTTAGCCTGTTAGCTGTGTTTGCAGGGATCAAACAGCTGAATCTGTCCTGTCTACGGCAGACCTGTAGACTTGAGAAAGGCACACTCAGTACCGTTAGCTTACAACCACATAGCTTTTCTTCCATCATACTGTCCTGCCATCTCCCTCCTCTTTCATGTGCCAAGAGACGGCGCTTTAGGCCAGGGCTGACAAAACGGCGTCATTATCTTAGCGTTAGCGCCTGCCCACGCTTTGCCTCTTATTCATTTCACAGCTAGCCTCCTGGCCCCAGAGGGAGAGATAGATCATGTGGGCGAGAAAGAGAGAGCAATTGGAAGAGAGGTCTCTTCGTCTGTGATTCTACCCTTTCCTACTTCTTCCCCTTCTCTCTCCCCACTAGCCTTCATGTACTGCTCCCTCATGGCTTACAAAAATGCATGAGGCCATTATTAGGACTCCCGCTAGCACTGAAAGAGGCAGACAGAGAAAAAGAATTGGGGTGTTTCAAGAAAGAAAAGAGGTTAAGCTCACCTAGGTTAGAGTCAGTGAGATGCACAAACAAGCTATTTATTATGTTGCGCACACAGTCAATGTAATCATGAACTTCACAGCTCAAGGTTGTTTACATACAGCGCGACGCAAATAGTTTTATAGACATCAGAAGACAACATACTGTATATGCATTCACAAATGTGAATGGACAAACTCAGCGAGAAGAGTCTAGCGGAGTGATTGTCACCAGAGTGTCACTAGAGTAAGCGTGGGCAGGAATGAGAAAGGACAGGGCACAGCGGTGGTAGCCCTTTAAATCCAGCTGTGAAGTCTGAATCATTTGCTCTTTAATGGCAATCATAACTCATTGTGCAGTTGTAATGTGTTCCACATTAACAGTGTGGGAGCTGGCTGTGGCTCATCTGTGCCTAATGCGCTATAGCTACAGGCTAAGAGCTCTCATCAAACACTGTTCAACTATCACTTCCTCCTCTTAAAGTCTTTTGTTTACTTTGTGCGCTCCTCACGCCCACTCCGCAACGAAACTTTGAAAGGCCCAAGACACCTCTCACAGTATACGATTTCTGCTCCAAGTCTCTTGAGACCATGGTTACCTATATTTAGCCATTAGAGGTTATATTTGCTCATTATTTTGTGAGAATAGTGCAGTGAAGTCTCACTTGTCAGGGAACAGCGCACCTTGTGATGCTAATGAGGTGATCCTGTGGCCATGTCTATAGGCCGCATCCTAGGAAGGTGTCAGTCTGGGTGTAAACCTTTGTGCTTTCGCTCTACTGGAAGCATCCAAAGTCTAGGAATAGAAGCAGCGCAGATGAGGCTTTGCAAACAGGCAAAGCTGAGAATGAGAGGAGATGTTTATGTCAAAGGACTGATAGATAATGATGGATATGGCTGGATAGAGATGTTCGCATGCACAAATTGAACCTAGGACATAACGATATGCAAAAACACTCACATAAACAGCAGCTGTGGTCTTTCGTCACACATGTGTGCACATTTGTCCAATAATCCAACCCCAACAAAACTGAAGGATTTATTAAATGGCTGCCAGACTCAGAGTATCAGTGATAGAATATCATTTGATTTCCTCTGCTTTACGTCTTACATTCACATTTCATTTCCACTTGACAGTTTGCTTTGAATTTAACATAGTTTCGCATGTACTTGAGAGGACTTCTGGTGGCATGATATGATACATACACACATAAAAGCACACACCTTCAACCCTGACCATGTTGCACCTACACCAGCACCCTCACCCAGTTCAGTCCACCCCCCAGGGTTAAAGAACCACCCCCTTCACTCTCTCCATGCTTGTTTGCCCGAAGCGTGCGAGGATTAGCTAAAGCGATTATCACAAGCTTTTGCAGTTTTGTGAAGATGAATCATGGTAATGCTATACAGCGAAGCTCCTCATGCATTTCTAAACCCCTCGACTTGGTTTGTGATTTTCCAAACTCGTGAGGAGCCAGTTGGCTTTGCCATACTAAGCCAGGTGCAGGTTAGTCAGCTGTAGCCAAATTGGCAACATACAAGCGTGTGTGCACATACTGTATGCACAAGTTCAATCACTCACACACACACACGCACACACACACACAGCACATAAATCAGATTGCAGGACACTTTGGTAGACTAATGTTTTCGAAGTATCGTGCTCTTTTACGTTCCAGACTTTTAATACAGCATTACAGCTTTGTCATAACATGTTTCCCCCAGTCAAACGGAGCTGTCACACACCCCATGGGGACAACACGCCTTTGGCAATTTTTGACTTTGCTACAATGCTGTACATCACTGAAGCATGTTTGCCTAGAGGCTGTGTGATTTCTAGGTGGCACATACTTTTTTTTAGTGCGTAGTGTGCAAATGGCCAGACTAAATACAAAATCTTACTTACTTTAGTTTACATCCAGCCATCTTTGTGAAATTGAAACATTTCCTCTGAGGTCTTTCTTTCTCTACAGTATAGTTATTTTTCCTCTTTCTTTTTCCGCTGCTCATAGTTGCAACTACCCATTAGCACCTCTCCTGCAGATGGTGTGGTCTAATCGTGCAGGCTTTTTGCCGTTCTGAAGCCTGCCTCCCTCCATGCCATCCTCCAGACTGAACAGATGATCACGGCCTCTGGTTTCTCTCCCCGGTCCAAAAGGCTCTGGAGGATGTTCTCATTAACAGGACTTGTCAGAGCAACCTGCTAGCACTGCTAATTTATTTCCCCTGTACACACAAAACATACCATAAGCAGACCACACACACACATACATTGAACTCACGCTGCCGCATGTGTGCGTGTTTATGTGTGTATCCGTCACTCAGACAAACTCAGACACACACTTGCCCTCCTCTCATAAAAGCCTACACATAGACACACACCACATGCTGCAGCACATGGCCTCTCCAATGGAGCTCCAGGGCCTTCTCCTGCTAGATTGCACAACAATTAGCTGCAATGAAGGTTAGTACTGCATCTCTGACAGTCTGACAAATGATATATGTGCATTTGTTTGCAAAGCATATGTGTTTGTTTGTGTGTACTGGAGGATTTGTTTTTGGTAGGTAGGGTGGGCTGTTACACTGCTGTCTGTTTGTACCTCTGGGAGCCATTCTCTGCCAGCCTCCTCCAGCTTCTGTGATTCTCTCATCATGCTGTGTGTGTGTGTGTGTGTGTGTGTGTGTGCGTGCGTGCGTGCGTGCGTGCGTGCGTTTGAGAGAGAGTTTAAGAGTGGCTGCCAGTGTATACTGTAGGTGTTACCTGACAGACTCGTCATATCAGTTTGCACCTTATCAACAGTTGCAGTAAAGCGTACACTTTCATCCACAGGAGACACATTTGGACCACTCAACCTGTGTGTGCACACAAACACATTCATGTAGACACAGCAACACACTAAAACCACTCGGCTTGGCCATTCTCTGGGCTAGGCCATGTTATTTTACAAGCTCTGAGACACATTTAGCTGACAGTTTTAAGACCCATCAGTCACTTCACTGTAAAGGCCTCATTCAGCTCACAAGAGGGTTCAGTGCTGCTACATAATCGAAAAACATCATGTACTCATACACATAATGACACAGATGCCCTCAGGAAGATGTTAGTAATCATCAGTGACAAATGTTTCTCCTTTAACTGCCTCTATGAAACTATATTCTAGCTTACAGGTTTATACACACACATACGTAATCCAGTATGTTCCCTCTCTCTCACACACACACACAGGTGACATCTGTCATTTGTGGAATCATAGTATCTTTCTAGGATTGTGCAGATGGACGATGATCTTTGTGATTGACGATCATCAGAGTGATCGCCAATAGCTCATGCCTTTGCCAATGTCAAGACGATATTTGGCTGGTTTTCCCATGAATGTATTAACATTATCATTATTTGTAGTAATAAATTTAATATATTAACTAATGAATATTAATGAATAATGATCTTATAGCTGCGGACAACCGACACTTGCAACACCAACGTGTGCACATGCATTCCAACCAGCTGATTGTCACTGAAGCGCTGTGGTTAAACCGAGCAGAGGAGATCGACAGACAGGCGGAACATGTCACTTAGTTCAGTCTCTTAGCCTGCTGCTTTTTGTAATTAGACAGTAAACGAGACAGAGAGAGAACTGATAGCTATAAACAGTTGTTTCGATGCGCTTCCTCCTGCTGATTTTGAATGAATGTTGTCAATTCTCTGATTATTGGATTTAAATAATTAATGCTTTATTTGTGATGGCAATTTTGTCTTAACATACCCATTAAATGCATGTGTCTGTATCTGAGAAAGCACGGTCGCTCTCTCTTTTTGGCTGCCAGGGTGGCGTAACCCCTAAGTTTATAAGCTGAGTAGTGTAGGTTTTTATTTATTAAAAATGTTGAAGTTTCAGTGGTACAATCAGATCCGGTCTTTTTTGTCAAATAAAATATTTTCTAAGATATTAATACACAGTAATGCAAATTCAAATTAAAAATATGCAATGGGCAAAAAAAAAGTCTACACATCATTTTCTTCATAGTGTTACAGTTCTACTATCTCCACTAATACTCACTGCTCTCTATTTCTAGTGTTTTTACTCGTTCTTGGAGTCAGGCCACTGATTCGGCCGTTTGTTGAACAGTGAAACTTCAGAACCACTAATTGCAGGGTTCAGCCATCACAGTCCACCAACAGCCCCTGGAATTTAGGGATCACAGCCTGATGGCTATCGTCTAAGGGGGAAAAAAAGGTGACATAGCCTTTAGAACTGAAAAACCATGTTCCTTATCCCTCCATACAGATTGTGTAATTACATGTATGTTTTCCAAGGTTTAAAGGCTAGAGGGATATCTTTGGTTTCTGCTTTGTATGCTCTGACCCCTACAATTGGAAAAACAGAACCTTTTCTTAAAGTTTTGATGGAGAGATGTTGATTAGATTTGAGAAATACAGGCTTTATTTCCTCCAGCAGTTGGGGAAAGCAATTTTGTGGTGTTTGCTTCCTTGGGGAAGCTTGAGAAAACAATATGAAAATGATTTCTTTTTCTTTACAACAAGCATATTTGATGCTTGCAGGCAAACACTGAAATAAAGGCAAAGTTGAAGCCTTTGTTTTTTTATGGTCTCCACCAAGCTGTCTTTTTCCTCCCTTTTTCCACTATGACAGAAAATATAGAGATGCAGTGGTTGGTGTAGTGGATGATGATTGGGTGGTGACTGGGAGCTGTTCCAGGGGAAGTTGATAGATAAAAGGGTTGTGGAGGAAAGGACGCACATACACGCATAGACATGACGCGCTGACCTTGAGATCACTGGCACCTAATTCTTGGTGGCTCTTGAAGGTGGACTGAATAGACCAAAAGGATAGAATAAGATTAGCAAGATTAGAATGCAGGAAAGCAAACGCAAATCCTTTAGAATCCGACTTGACGTAAACTGCTGACAGCAGCAGTCCCTCCCTGAGTTAACTGTTCACTCTCAAGATGGCCGTCACCCATCCTTAGTCTTACTTTAGCCTTATGTAACTATTAACACCACCTCCACCATCATCTCTCCTCCTCAGAGCCTTGAGCAGTCCTTCAGACGCCAGACCAAGTTACACAAACACACACATGCTGACTTCAGTCTGCAGCACTCCTCTGTATGAAGTCCCGTTGGTCAGACTGTATCAGATCTCTCAGGCATAGTAGCAGTGCATACAGTAGAGATACAAATTCTGGGCCAAGGCTCTAGGGAAAAATAACCTATACTGTACGTATCAAATCCATCATTGAATCTGTAGGCTATCGATCCAGAAAACGCACTGAACCGCAACCACCAGAGCATTTCAGAACCACCACCCCCACCCCCCCACCCCCCTGTGTCTCTGTGTGTGTGTGCTGTCCAGCACAGCACAGACCCACCAAAAAAAAAACTTGGGGAAGTTTGTGCTTACTTTCATTCTGCTGTTATTTCCTCTTCTTTTTTCTACAAAGGGACTTTTCTCTTCCAAGGAGAGGCTTTATTCTGCCTGATCCCTCTCTCTCTTTTACTGCCTTCTCTCCTAATCACCACTAAAGCCAGCCCTAATTGCCAAAAGACTCGATTTTCTCTCTTTTTCCTCACTCTCTCTCTCTTTCTTGCTGTCTCGTTTTCTTTCTGTTTGTTTTCTGTTTCTCATATCTCACCACAACGCAGATGAGAAGAAGAGGGAAATGAATGTTTAATAAGAATAATACAGAATCAGGAAAATATGAGTTTCTGGTTTTCATTATTGGGACATATTTACTAAGCAGGAGAGATGTGGTTACATCATGATAGCAACAAGAGATCCTGTAGTTACTGAGAAGGTTCTGTTCATGTATTCATCTAATCATTTCTGGCGGTTGTGTATGTGAGAGTGGTACATTTCTCTTCAGTTCTGAACTGAAGAAGCCCTTTAGATGAGAGGTGAAACATCTTCAACAAGTCCAGTTGCCTGTGTGTTGCTCTTAGAGATACTGTGACCTGGATTACAGAGAATCCTCAGACATTTGTCGGCATTGTGTATTCACTCTTGTCTTAGTCACACAGGCAGTTACACACTGTGATTGTTTGGACTCCTTATACAAGCTCAGGCAACAGTTCAGTTCCCCTTGCTGCGAGTGATGGCTGTGAATTGATGAGGGCCAATCAGGCACTTCTGTGCTTGTTTGAAAGAATACTCATCAGTCATTAGGGAGATGCTGATTAGTCAGAAACAATGTCTTTGTGGTTGGTCTTTCTGTCAATATGTGTATGAATGTGCATGTGTGTTATTGATTTGTGAGTTCATTCATTGTTGTGCATACATGCACTCTGGCTTGCTGTACTTGAATACTACAACACAGAAGTACATATAGAACCTTTGCACAATTATCAATTATAGCCATTTTAATATCATCCCGTAGACTTCATGATGAATATAGTGAGGAGTAGTCAAAACTCCTTCCACTGTGTCTATCACCTTCCAGCAGCCTATGAAAACTCAAAAAACAGTTATATTTATAGTATAACTGCTTCGCTGAGCTGAACTGGTGTTGATTGTTCAGTTTTACACAGCAGAAAGTTTGGACAGCTGAAACACAATTCTGAAAGCTTCACACAAAGTACGTGTACAGAAAATTTTTTTATTAGCCTGCAGTTTGCATGCCAAATCTCCAGCAGCTCTGAGATCAGCCAGTGTGTTTGCACTAGTCGACCCTCTCCCCTGACCAACCAGCCACGGTTGCAGCAGCGGCCCCATGATTAGCCATACAACAGAGCTTCAGCTCTGAACAGAGCCAGTCGAGATGGTCAGGTAGGCAAATTTATTTATTTTACATAACGTTTCACCCTCACTATTTATGTTTTTAAATAGAGGTTGGCAAGTGATAGCACTAATTCCATTCAAACACCATTTAAAGTGACTTCAAATTAAAGAACACTGACTATGTACTGTAGCTCAGAGATATTTTCCTTAACCCCTCCTAAAAACACAGCATCTTTTTAATTGGTATTTAATTGTTGCTGACAGAGAGGTTTAAAATAAAGACAGATGTACTGAGGAGGCGTATGACCTCCACACTTGCAGGAGTGCCCCCAGTTTTACACAGTAGTGCACATGCATACTGCTATTATTAGCTTTGTGTTTGCCTCAAGTCATTTCATGTATCTAAGCCTTCCCTCATTCATATGGTTAACATTTAATGTAGAAAGACAGTAATAACAGACAGGATTTTATAACAAACCAGAAGTGTTTTTTGGGGTGAAAAGTTGCCAAGCTCTATCTACAGCCTAATATCTCATGCTGACATTTTTCACCCAGACACAGTGGAGTGGTGAAGTAAAGTGTATTGATGTTCAACCAAACAAAAAAGTAAAGCTGCTTAATTTTACATAAGACACCACAGGCCATCCATATTCAGGACACACACAACTTTACATTCACCTCATGGTACACCATCGCTGCAGTCGTACAGTGTTGCTGTGTAAGTAAGGCAGGATAAGTTTAGAGGAGGAGAAACTAAGAAACAACAAAGTTGTTAAATGAACAAAACTTCAAAACTCGAAGATATTTAAGTTCCCAGAATTAAAGCATTATTTTTAAAAGCTAATGAGGTTGCAGTTTTTCTCATTCCAGTTCATTTCTTCACAATGAACATTAAGGTAATGCTAATGATGGATTCACAAATGATCTTTTCTCCTTATAAGTTCTCTATTTCCTCCCAACTAAATAAAGCCTCTTTCATTCTCTCACCACTGAAGAGGAACATTTAAATACCAAACTTTGTGAAGCTGTGATTAACATTAGCCATCAGAGTTTTGCCTATAGGAAATGAAAAGAGTTAAAAACTCTCACATTATTAAAAGTGTTTTGTTATAGCTTTGTAGTTGTTAAACATGACAGCAGCTCTCCATCTCTGAATTTCCCAAGTTCACATGCACATAAAATGTGAAGAAGCATAAAACAGTCAGATAATTGACCCAATAGAAGCAGGTTTTAAACGTTGTACTGAAACAAAGCTTTGCTTTCATGCATGCTTGACTGATAAGTAGCTTTTAGTTTTGTGTAGTATTTAATACATTTGTATTTTATGTACATCCTCTGTTTTCATAAAAAGGATGTTGGATAATACGGTTTAATGTATTGTCTCTGCACTTTATTTCTGGATGGCGATGCAAAGTTTGAAATGGTTTTGTGTCCAGTGCACGTTCCCTCTCAGTTTGTGTCCATTTGCTTGCACGCTGTGAGCATTTTTGAAAAGGGAGCTGGTCACCTCCATCATCCCTTTGTAGGTTTCTGGGAAGGATGGAAGGATCAGCCAGTGTCCCTGACTGGCTTCAATGAATCAGCTCCCTGATGGGCTTCTAACATTGCTTTAAACAGCCTTCCATCACAAGTTTGTTCTCCCTTCATAGTCTATCAGTAGTGGACAGTGGACCTGGCTCTGTGTAGTCAGTCACTGATCAGAGTAGAGCAAAGCTCTACAGTGTAGCCCACTTTTAGACTGCACACTCCCCATGGTGCCTCTGATCAGTGTCCATACTCGTCTCTCACCATCCATCTCTTCATCCCGCCCTCTGTTTCCATCTCTCTTAGCTCCATCACTCTCCCTTTGTCGCTCTTTTGCACTCTCTTTCTTTCCTCTCTCATTCTATCCATCTATCCATCTGTCCCGATCTCTCGGGAGGCCAGCACAATTAACCTGTTTAAACAGCCATCTGAGCATCCCATCCATTCCAGTGTGTCTGTGTGAGAGAGAGCCAGTTCACTGAGCCAGGATTCCAGTGCCAGGCCCCCATCCGCTGCCCTCTCCAGCCTCTCCCACCTCCACCCCACCTCCCATTCTTCTCTCTTCCTCCTTATCCTCTTTACCCCTCATTGTACTTGCCCCTCTCTTGTCCTCAGTAAGCCTGATTGTAGCAGAGATTAGCCTGACCTGGGACCAGTAACAAGTGTTTTCGCTACTGTTTTGCAGGGCAGGGTGACATCTGAAGCATTCAGCGCACTATACTTTGAACAATGTAAAAGGCGGCAGCTATGAACTCCACAACCTTTTGAAGATCTCCGTAGCGACAACAATCTGCCTATGAGCTTCTCACTCGTCTCCTTTCTCCTCCTTAATGTTCTTTCGTTCATTTCACTCTCTCCGATTGCCACCTCCACACGCTTTTTATTCTCTCATCCAACTCTCTCTCCCTCTGCCCGTCCCTTCTCCCCCTCTCCTCGCACTTTCTTTCTGTCACTCCTCAGCCTTCTCCCTCTCCCCTGACTGTATCCCTTTCTCACTTCCCTTTCAACACTTGTCACCTACTTCCTGTCAGGCTGTCCAGAGAACACCACAAGAAGGTCACACCTCTTTTCAGCATTCCGCTCCTCTTTGTCCTTGTCTTCCTCAATGGTGAAGGGAACTTTAATTAAAAAAGTGTGGAGAAAAGTGAGGATGGGGTCTGGGGTGTGATATCATTCAAGCAACACACAAAACGTAATTTTCCTTGCCCTCCAAGTAATAGGAATGAATTCCCTCCCTGTGTGGGAATGCACATGGTAGTATTTGTAACATTTGAGGGTTGTGACTGCTCACATTGACTAGACAGTGGAGTGCTGGGCCGGCTGCTTGGCACACTGGGGTGTTGGTGTTATTTGCCAGATCAATGCACAACCTGGGCCCACTGCTTTAGACGACTTGTTAATGTGCAGCACTGTGCCGTTGGGCTTCATTGCTCTGTTGTTGGCCGATTTTTATAATCTCTCTTATAGCAATATCGACCCAACTGAATGAAAGAGGAGCTATTGGAGGTTTGTGTGTGTGTGTCTGTGTGTGTGTTGATGGAGGGGTAAAATTGGCACTGTCTTTTTCTTTAATTGGTGGAAGAACAAGACCCTCTGGGTACTCTATGCACAGCCTGTCATTCCATTTCTGTGTGGGTATCGGTGCAGTTAGTTCAGCTTGTCATTGTTGAGACATGCAGGCAATCATAGAAAATAAATGCCTACACGCACACACACGCACACACACACACACACGCACACACACACACACACAGACTGATTATACACCTACAGTATATACACCTCATTATTCATTGGCTCATTGATTTTGACTTTTACCAATTTTCACTGAAACATTCCTGCACTGTGTAAAGGAAACATATTAGTTTAAACATCTTTTCATCCAGATTTACTTTTTGTTCTTGCTGTTTATACATCGAATGAACAACTGAATCGCAGCATGTGAAATCACCAGCAGAAAGATCATGGCTTAAGGTGATCCTATTTCCTGCCCTGCACTATTATTGCCTCTGAGCATTGTCAGAATAAGAAAAAATATGTTCAAAAGTCAAGGACAAAGAAATAAGATTGGATACCGAACTAATTGCATTTAGGGTAGAATCGGTGATCATTTTCTTGATTAGTCAATTAATCCTCTGGTCTATGAAATTTCAGCAAATAGCCAAAAGGGCTCATTACAAGCTCCCGAAGTCTATGGTGACATCTTCACTGTCTTGTTTTTTTCCAACAGACCAACAGTCCAAAACGCAACAATGTTCAGTTTTCTGTGATAGTAGACTAGGAGAAATAGAAAATATTAACACTTCAAAACTGGGATCAGAGAATTGTTGCCATCTTTGCATAGAAATGATTAAAATACTTAATCTACTAATTGTCTATAAGAGCAATACAAAGACAACATCAGAAAGGTCCCAGGCATTTAACTTCTTGTGGAGTCATTAACAACTTGAGAGTTGTTGGGGTCCCACTTGAGTCGCTGACCCACCCGGCCGTCGTGTGAGTCATTACGGTCACATATTGTTAGTCATGGTGTGGATGGGCGTTAAGATTTCTGGGGAGGGATCTCAAGACTGCATTGTAAGTGGCACTTACAGTGTCGTAGACCACCTCCTCTGTTTAGTGATAGTTGTTCCAGTTTGATGAAGATGGCTTCTTTAAGTGCTCTCACAAACCCACAGTCTTGTCTGGCCAAAATATGCACATTGCTGTCCTCAAATGAGTGTCCCTTTTCCTTTAGGTGTAGGCGGACTGCTGAGTCCTGACCTGAGGACTTGGCTCTCCTGTGTTGTGCCATGCACTTGCGCAGTGGTTTTTTTGTTTCCCGAATGTACCGGTTTGTGCACTCTTCACTGCATTGGACTGTGCACACTACATTGCTCTGCTTATGGGTGTTTTATCCTTAGGGTGGACAAGCGTCTGCCTCAGAGTGTTACTGGGTTTGAAGTGCACAGGGATTTAGTGTCTGTTAAAGATCTTCCTGAGTTTTTCAGATACTGCAGCACCGTAAGGAAAGATGTTGTTGCGTTTATTGCTTTTTTCTTCTTTGTCCTGTAACTTCTTGCTGTTTTTGACAAAGACACAGTTTGGGTAAATGCTTCCCTGATGTGTTTTTGTTCCTTCTCCTTCCCCTGTGTCCTTGTGGGCATGTTCTGAGCCCGGTGGTGTAGGGTTCTGATAACCCCCAGCTTGTGCTTCAGTGGGTGGTGAGAATCAAAGAGTAAATATTGATCTGTGTGTGTGGGCTTTCTGTATACTTCAATGTTAAGGCTTCTGTCATCTTCAGTGTGAACAGCACAGTCCAAGAAGGCCAGACTATTTCCTCCGACATCCTCCTGACTGAAGTCGATGCTGCTGTCCACTGCATTGATGTGCTCTGTGAAGGCTTCCACTTCCTGCGTTTTGATTTTGACCCAGGTGTCATCCACATACCTAAACCAGTGGCTGGGAGCTGTTCCTGTGATGGAGATCAAGGCTCTGCTCTCTACTTGTTTTATATATATTAGCCACTATTGGAGACAATGGTGAGCCCGTAGCACAGCCATGATTCTGTCTATAGAAACCCCTCATTTTATTGGAAATAGGTGGTAGTGAGGCAGAGGTCAAACAGGGCATGGTCTGGGGTGAAGTTGGTTCTGTTGGACAAAGTGCTGGCATGTAGCAGTCGTTTCATTTACGGTCTTTACTGCCTCCGGGGTGGGGATGCATGTGAAGAGTGTAATATAGTGGTGGGTCAATGGCTTAGTCCTTTTTCCAGTTGCTGTGGGCAGTTAACATCTTTCCTCTCATAGCCGCTGGTAGGGTCTCACCAGTGTCGCATAGGTGGCCAGTCACCTTGGCATGATAATCAGCTGTGTTTAGGACCACGGTGCATCTTCATTTATCAGTCAGCGAGATGGTGATGTTCCAGTCTCTTTGGAGCGATGTCAGTGCCTTCCTTTCCTGGATGGAAGACAGTGCTTTAGCACCATCTAAGACAGGAAGACAATGTTTCCCACAAATCTGAAATATAGTTGTGGGTGGGTGATTAGTGATGTAGTGACTTGGTGTTACCAACAACAAATGCATGTTAACGTTAACACAACATTTGCATTCATTTAGTATTCCTCAGTGACATATTGCTCTCACCACAATGCGACCTGCTGCTTCTGCCTCTTCCTCGGCTGTCTCATCACCTGTGCCAGTCAGCTTCACTGTCCAAGACTGGAATTGAGAACTGACTTGTCTGCTCAGTTTCCACTGTGCCCACGTCTTCTAACGTAATACCATGCATCTCCCTCTTTCCCTCTTTCTCTCTTTCTCTTTGTCTTTGATTATTAGCAGAAAGAAACAGTACAGGGGAGCGAGCAGAGAATAGTTAATAGATTGCAGATAGCGTCATTCTGAGGGATTAAAAATTATGCAAACAAAACTACTACGAAAACTAAATCCATGCATCCAAAAGTTGTTCTTCCTGTTGCAAGAAGGCCACAAATTATGAACCTTTTTTATATGTTAGCTAAAACTCAGATGAGCATGTCCCCCCCTTCGATTACCTCTTCCCTCAGTGTGAAGCCTCAGCCTACAGGCTTCTACTAGCCATGACCAAAATACTGCTGCACTACTGGCTGCGTGCCTAGCTCCAAGAGACAGGAGACAATAATTGGAGGACAGTGAGAGAAGGGGCAACAGACCACCTGCTGCTTGTGCAGTTTTTTCCCAGTGTTTAACTGTTTCACAGATACACGCATTTAGAAATACAATAAAGCATGCTTTGAGTTTGATTTTAGACTTCTACTCATTGTTAATATATTCAGGCAGCCTTCCAAAGCTCTATTTGCACAGACACATGTTTGCCAACTGGTGTGTTTGTTATTGTCACCCCCCACCCTCCAAATCTAATCTGTGAGAATCTGCAAAAATAATAGTAGAAGAAATGAGATTAGACAAAAAGGGAATAAATGATACAAACAGAAAAGAGTAAGAAAGCTTTTTTGAGATAGAAACGTTCAGCAATACAAAAAGAAAATCAATCTGATGAACAGCAGAAGGCTTTCCTGCCTCTTTGGTTGTTGTAATCCATTTCTCATGTGTCGTCTGCACCTGCTTCACTCAGTGGACAGTGCTGTTGAAGAGCTGTCCCCTGTGACTGAGCTTTGAGTGTCTGTCTGGACATGTGGTCTTAGAGAGAAGGGTTCTGACATGATCGCAGGCATATTTTGGGCGAGACAGAACAAAAAGCCGTATTTACTCGCTGTGTACTTTCTGTGATAGAAGCCTTGTTTCAGCTGTTGTTCAGACGTGGGAAGAGAGAAGGAGAAGCTAGAGTAGTGAGTAGGAATGCGCGATATAAACGATATACGATATAAACGATAAAAAAATGGCCTACGATAGAGATTTGAATTATATCCCCTATCACGATAACGCATGTTGATCACGCAATCACAAGGCATACTGGGTGTACCTTAATGGCAATTTTACTGCTCCACTGACACTTTTTTTTTCTCATAAAAAATAACCTCACGATCGGAGAGATACACTAAATGATGTTATTCATTCTGTAATGTAGATATAATAAAACCCCAAACTTATGTCTTACTTAATAACATAAAACGAAATTCAATATAGACTGATCTGTTTATTTAAATACATTTATATTTATTTAGATTGTGTTATATATACTTATAACATGTTACAGCCCCAGAGGAAACGCTGTTGTTCAGTCCAGTAAAAACATGAAGCTTCATTTTACATTCAGAAAAACTATTGTTGCGGCTGCAGTTGTTAATTTCATCTGTGAAACCAACATTTATCTTCCAAAAGAGATTATATTACCCAGCGGTAAATTTCAGGCCAGTTCATTAGATCGTTTTGTCCCCGGGATGATGGCGGAGGTTCACCGAGCCGGTGATCATGTCCATAGTCCGGCTGCTTATAAGCAGCTGCTCCCGGTCTGTGGATCCCACATCTCTCATCTCCGAAAACGTCGGACAAAATTTCATTAAATATCCAAAGTGGTTCAAAGAGCTGCAGGTCCGTTCATCGGATCGCTTTCCCTCCGGGATGACGAGGGAGGTAGACCCCGGCTATCATCTTCGTACTCCGGCTGCTAGCTGCTAGCTGCTAGCTGCTCCCGGTCAGCCATGTACCCGTCTGCAGGTGTTTCGTGTTAACTGGTGCCTTTTTCACATTACATTACGTTACACGAGATGAATGAGTCCTTTGAATGCAAATTAACTTGCATACACGATTAGATATTACACATATTATTAAATAAGACCAGTTTTAAATGTGCAACATTTATGTTTACAGAATACTGTATGATTACAGTGGGGCACAATAAATGTTGTATGTCTACATACTGTGTTCTATGTTTTCTTTTTTAAATATATTTAGCAGTTTAGTTTTCCTCAGGGTCTATGTAACCTGTTCTGAAATTATTCTATTATATAATCTATGTATCGTGATACATATCGTTATCGCAAGAGGCTGCTGTGTATATCGTGATATGGATTTTTGGCCATATCGCCCATCCCTAGTAGTGAGTTGTCCTTCGGCTCATGGTTTCTTACATTAGACTGTCTAGACATTGTAATCCCAGATAGGGAGGGTTGCAGGTGCCATAAAGGAGGAAGGATGAGAGGCGAGTATGGGATACAGTTATCTATGGCTCATGTTCTCATCTTCTCATGAACTGCTTTAGAGTTTAATAAGAGATCAAACACAGGAGTGCCCTGACAAGACAGAAGGCTAGCACTATAATAGTGTATAGGTGGTACATTACACTGCCCTCTTCATGTGACAGAAAAATATTTAATATCCTCACCGGAGAATATAATATATAATTTTCTGCATTGATGTCTCTCTGATTACATCTCTGTCTGTTGTTTCTTGAGTAACTTAGCCTCGCTACATCTCCTACATTCCTGTTGCATCTAATGTTCAGTTTTGAAGGACCTGGGTAAGGAAATTTTGTATATTTCAAGCCCATTTGCTGCATATTAGCCACAGTCTCCAATCATTACTTTTGTGTAGAGTGCAAGGATGCTCTGAAGAGTTAGGCTTGAGTTTCATTCAGTCCCTGCTCATACAGTATATCTCAGTAGGCTTTTATATGAACTGTCTTTAATGTCTCTGCCTAATTAGTGAAACTTAATCCAGACATATTTCTTTCAGGGAGGATGTTGGTTTTTCTCAGGGAAATGAGGAGTGCTATCTGGATAGTGACAAACATTATTAAATAGATGAATCTAGTACAAATAGCTGTTTTGGGTCATTTCATGTTCTGATTGTGGAAAACTGTTATTTCTGTAAAAGCAATCAAGCCCCGGTTTTCTATGGTACTGTATGTGGCCTGACTGTGTGTGTCAGTATTAATTAAAACAAATATTATGTTTACATGGTATCTATGAAGATTCACATATTAATTTGAAATACTCATTCAGAGGTATACACATAATTTTAGACCCACATACAAATTTTTTTTTAATAAAAAAACTATATAGAACTATAGAAATAAAAATGACTTAACTGTATATACTCAGTAAGGACTCTGAGGAACACCATACTCATACTGGGTACGTTCTCCCTTTGCTCTCAAAACAGCCTCAGTTCTTCATGGCATTGATTTCATAAGATGTTGGAAACATTTATTTGAGATTCTGCTCCATAATGTTGACACCACATAGAAGATTTTCAGCTGCACATTCATGCTGCCAATCTCCCATTCTAGTACATCCCAAAGGTGTTCTGATAGATTCTGATCCAGTGACTGAGGAGGCCAGGTATACTGAAGTAGCAAGTTTGTTATTTGAAGAAAATGGGCAAAACATGCAATGAACCTGGTCTCTTTGGAGGGAAGAAACCTTTCACTTCCTCCTTAAGACATTCCTCTAAAACATATTTTACAGTAGGACGGTGAAGTCACGTTATAAGTACTGCATAGAGTGTTTGTGGTTGTTCTTATATGTCTTCGGTTCATCTCATCTCAGTGTAACAGAAAAATATATAAAGAAGAGGATGGGGTGAAGGCAGATGACTTCATGGTTTAGAGCTGTGTCCACCTGCCAGAGTTAACTGAAGAAATATCAGAAATATAGCGATTTTGCCTTCACATTAAAAGCTAAAAGCATAGAAGGCCTATTTGTCACGCATGGGGAAAAAAGCATGGTGCCATTAAATGCCACAACAAAATCAATACTTCCAGACAGAACAGTACAGTTTAAACATTTATGGATATGAATGCACTGCATCTGCAAAAGAAGCTGACAATTTTAATGTTATGTGTCTGCAGATTACTCCTGAAATTTATGTAATTCTAGCAGTTAATTGCCTACAAATAAATTCAGCTACAATCTCTGTTGAGAACAATGTGTCTCACCCCCTCCACAGTAAATGCACACCACACCATCATTTGGCTTTTTCTTTTCACATACAGCTGCAGAGAACAATCCCTCAAGAGTTTTATCCTTGTGATGTTTTGACCTATAATTAATGGAGACTAATGTTGAAATGCACCAGTGTTAAACCAGACACTATGATACAGTCTCTATAAGTAGTCACTCTATACCTCTCACTGTATGTGTGTGTTTGCTTGTCTGCGAGTTTGACCAGCATATGCCATCATGTACTTTGTTCCTATTTCGTTATGTAATTATGATTGAACACAGCTGCTTTAATGAATAGTATACTAAAGTCTTCTCACTTTTCCTTGTCTACAGTGAAGTTTGATGATTGCATGGGCAACAAAGCGGTGGTTTTCCAGAGCAGTAACCCCATCTTCAGCGTGCAGACAGATGGGTCCATCTTTGCCCAGGGAGAGGGAGCCAGCCTAGATGAACCAGTCCAGTTTAAACTGACAACAAGTGGTCCACACACACATGTCTGGGAGACTGTGGTCCAATTGTCACTGACTGACCTACCATCACCTCAACAAAATGAAAATGAGGTGAGTGATATACTTACTGAGCACGAGCACAGACACACAGATATCATGCTTCAAATTCCAATTATCATCCCAGAGTTTCTTCTTCCTATCATATTTTCTCCAGTGGTCTGGTGATAGTAACAGCCACGAATCAGGTCAAAACTCCTTGGGGTTTTAGAGAGAGAGAGAGAGAGAAGGAGAGCAGGAGAGAGAGAGAGCAGAAAGAAGTAGCAGTAACACATAGTTAAAAGTGATAGAATCACATTGCCACAGGGGGAGAATACGATTCCCCTCAGCCATAAGCTGTTATTGGAAAACATCCTGTGCCTTGGATACCCCAGGGGTCCTCGACTCTCCCTCATCTATGTAAAAGCTGTCAGTGGTCAGACGAGGACTCAGCAGCAAGAGTTCAACCTTCCCCATGACGACAGCACCATGCAAGGTTAGTTCTGATAGTCAATATCAGCACAAGTGTTAATCAGATTAGATAGTGACAACACATATGATTAGAGGACTGTGTTCATTAGCACAGTGCAATTTTCGACAGCTCATAAAGGATGTGGGCCTGTACATTCCTCACAAGATCAAATCTAGCTGAGACAGACGTATCAGTTATGAGACATAATGGCTGACAAGGATCCACTAAGTCCTGTTGGGTAAATTAGATTTTTTTGGTAGCAGTCAGCTGTCACTTCCTGGTCATAGAAACCCAATAGAATTTTGTTGCAGATTAAAACTGTGTTTGAAACTGAAAAAACTTTAAAACATTAACACTTAAAGCAATTAGAATCAATATATTTATGACAATGGATCAAATGGCTATTTGAAATGTGAAAAATGTGACTTGCAGTGACAAACCCACAAACCCCTACTCTGCGACCTTTATAGCTTTTTTGTGGCTCACGACTTAATGTTACGCTTAAGTCTCACCGCTCTCATGGTGTTATTTTTGGCTGCAGCAGCTTTAAAAATCCACTGTACATTACCTGGCTAGCACCAGCAGACAAAGTTTGCAGCCATTAGCTGAACATAGTGGAGCATTTAGCAGCTAAAGAGCCAGATATTTCCCTCAGGAGTTGGTGGAGACCAAAAGAGAGCAAAAAGAATATTGAATATTGGACTTAAATTTCACAGGGCGAAGCATGACTCCAGAAGCATGCTAATGTTGCTCTGTCCTGTGTGTCTGCTCGATCTGTAAATAATAACTGTGTGGTACCAATATTGCTGTATCAACGTTGTGTTTACAGCTTGTTTTGGCTGACCGCAAGTGGCTAAAAATGTTACTAGTTAGTGTATCTATAAATTTAATTTCAGTTTTTCCAAAAGTAAGTTATGGCAGAGAATTAAGAGGCAAATTCTGCAACTTAATAAAGCCTTAATTACCTTAATTTGCTTTACTTTGCTTTACCTACTCATGGTTCATGGTGATGGTTGCCTGCTTCCCACACTAGCCCAGAATGCTAAGCCAGTCACTGTTGCAGGTGAATGTGTGAAATGTAAATGGAGAGATCTTGACAGCCTTTTAGATGTCCTTTAGAAGCCATTTTGATCTTCCCTGCCATCAAGTGGTGAGACCTTAGTTGAGACCTGAGTTATTCAACTCACTGACTAACTGACTGAACTTCTGATTTAGGTGTAAGCAAAATATGAAAATAAAATGAATGCAAAACTTATCTGATGCTAATCCAGGTATGTTTGAATGATTGAAAGATTGACTTACTTAGAGTTAGTTGGTTGAGTATTTAGATTTTGAGACTTACGAGTATTTAAATCCAGAAAATAACTAGTTTTCAGCTGAATTTTCTTTGTGGTGTGCATGGCCAGAAAAGATGGCATAAACTTACAGAATCATAGAGACAAATAGAAATTTGCAGTGGGACATCAACCAACAAAGGATCTATTAGTGGGAGTGGGTATAACGGGGGTATGTTGTCTCTGAATAGCTTTGCCTTCATTCTCACACTTGTGTAATTCAGGTTGCTTCAAATGATTCACTGGTTAGTATGGTATGAACTTTGGTATTAAATTACAGTGTGTTATGGGTCAAATGACTGACTGTTCTACTAGTTTTTCCAGTGAGTCAACTAATATGGAGATCCTGAGGAGCCATAAAGAGACAGGCAAACAATGAGTGAGCTAGACAGGGTCAGAGGTCAGAAACACGCTACGCACTGGAACAAACATGTATGCAGTGAGAGCAGGAGCAGAGAGCAGGGCGCTGAAACAAAATGTGATGTTTCATTATGGAAATGGCGCTTTGTGGCGTGCTCTGTTGAATAATAACTTCCAGATGTCTGGGTAGCCAGGGGCTGGCTGATATCAAAGCGTGCAGGGTTTTGGGGAAGCAGTGGCATGGAGGGGAAGAACTGGGACCACCGCCAGCTGGCTAAGGCTGATGGCACCAGGGCTGGGGGGCCGCATCCATTTCACACTCAGTGACTCCTGTTCACATAGTGTTAGTGTGCTTAAGCGTGTGTGTCTGGTGTGTGTTCGAGAATGTTATTTGTCTTTTTGTGAGAGATTATGTCGGATCAAGTGTGAATTATGCTAATTTTGCGTAAAATTTTCATTTTTGTCTATGGTCTGTGTGTGGTTGTGTCTTTGTTTAGGGCATAAAGTGTCTTGTGTTTGGAGCATATCGGTTTAATCTGTGCAGGGTTGCTTGTCAAAAAGTGTGTGCCCTCTTTGTGTGGGATTATGGGAAATAAGACAATCTTTAAATCTCTGGAATCTGTGAACTTGTAAAAATTATAATATCTGACTCCGGTTAGCTTGTGCTCCTCATCCTCCATCTTTTATAATAATTTGAATAAGTGCGCAGACATCTCAGCTTAACCTGTTTTATAATCAATTTCATCACCTTCCTGTACTTTCCCTCTTTCTGTGTGAGTGTGAATAAGAAAGAGCGAATTGGAGCTGCAGGGTTTGATCAGACTTACACCATGGCTAGAGAAAAGCCCACTTAAGCCTTTTGCAGCAGTGATGGGCACAGCTCTTTCTCCATCTCTGTCTTTTTGTCTGTTTTTTTTTTCCCTTCATCCTTTTCTCTCTACATCTCTCCTCGGGGAACTCACTAGTACCTGTTAGCATGTGTAGATAAAAGGATCTGGAGCATGACTTATTTAGGCAGGGGGGGCACATCTGCTTCTGACAACCCTTCTCCTCACCCCCCTCACTGCATCCCAAACATGTCTCGCTCCACCTCTGCCTCCCCTCACCACACTGGTGGGATGTGGGGCAGCCATCCCCTGCAGTCAACCCCACTAAGCCTCCCTCTCTCTGAAGAAAAAGAATACATTTGTCCAGACCCTGCTCACATCTGTCTCCTCCCGCTCTGCTGACAAACCCTGTTTGCGCACACAGGCATGTTGCGCTTGGCAGAGGTTGGTCTCTTGAATATGGACCGAATGCAAAGGATCATGTGCATGTTTCAGTGACCTTGTCACATAGTACAATGAACATGCAGTATGGCAACATGTGTGTTGCTAGATAGTCTGTTGTACAGACTAGTAACACAGTACAAGAGGAGAACTGTAGAGTGATGGTGCTTTTTGGGCCTTGAGCATGAGAACAAGCTGCTCAGGCTCATAAGTTTTTCTCTGTTTCAGGGGTTATAGATCCCCAAGGAGTCAAAAGACAATGTGCTGCTTTCCCTCAACCAGTAACTGGAGAAAGCATGTTGTATTTTACCCTGGACATTGGCCCTTATTGATCATAATAATCTATAATACACATTTGATTAAATTTTACTAAAAGATTTCATTTCTCTGTTCTGTCTTTGAATGTTTTTTGCATTTTATGTAAAGTACTTTTCAGCTGCTTTTGATATGAAGTGTGTGCTAAATTTATTAACTGAAACTTTTCATATAGTTGACTGATTTATTCTTGTAATTGGAAACGGCCGTTGACAAAACAATTCAACCTCAAGTGCCATGTGTAGCTGTCTGCAAGGTTTTGATTGTATCACATGATCAGCAGAAGTTCAAATTTCCATTTTTCTGTGCACTTTTAGGCCCAGATCAGACAGAGCACTTGTTGCATGTTGCAAGAGGTGAGGTCCATGGCACTGCCTTTTTTGTTGAAGCCTACAATAAAAAAAAGAGCAGTGCTGTGTGTTTTTTTTATTGTTGCTAGGCAACCGACAAATCATCTGTCCTTAGCCTGACTGTGATTTGTTGAGAAGTGAACTAACAGATCACCACCTGTTGGTGCAGGAGCTTCACCCAGATGATGGTCAGTTCAAGGCTTATTTTAGGACGAGTCAGGTACAGTTTGACAATCTGCTGTTAATAATCGGGGCTAGCATCACAAAAATGACGACTCACTACACGGGGCCCATTGGTCCTGTTGAATGGCTGAGCATGAGCACCACAGGAATTGTGGGACAGCATTATCTCTTTTCCTTTCGTAAAGGAAGGTCCAGTGTTTCCTATGCTAAAGGAGATAAGATAGGAGGCATTGAAGCTCCTTTCTTCATCATTTAGAGAATTCGACCAGATCTCATCATGGCTGCTTAGATACTTCTGGGTCATTTAACTCAGTTAGGAACCTTCCTAAGTAAAAAAGACTTTTTGACTGCAGCCTCAGAATCAGGAGTTTGTTGAGTGGTGAGGAGAGTTTGTTGTGCAGCAAAATTGGCGACAAGAAGATGTTTCGGAATGGTAAGTGTAGTTATTTGTTTATGTTGTTTTTTAGCTTGCAACTGGCAGTGGCTGACACAGTGTTAGTGGTTGTGCTAATGAAAACTTTTCTCTCTCTTTATTTTGCCCGCCCCCCACCGTCCTCAGGATTGACGAGTTTGGTTCCTTAGGTATATGACGTATGAAACCCTGGCTGTCTGAATCCATTTTATGAGACTGTCATTGGTTCACTGCACTTCCAAGGTGGCGTTGACTGCATGGCGTTGACTGTACAGTATATTTCGCTCATGATATGTCTTGTATTATATAAAAAACACCATATGGATGTGTTAACAAGGTTAAAAACTTAATTTCGGAGTCTTTAAAAGGTGCTAAAATGTCATTGTTATGTTTACAGCTTCTTTCCACTGCTCTACTTGACAAACAAATTCTCTCCTACTATTGCACATACCTTTACCTGTGAGTGTAACCACTTCTCCTGATTTCTGGACTGGGTTAGGTACTGAAAGTGCCCGGGACTGCACAGTACATGATGTCTGAAATGTAGCACTTGGTTGATGAAACTGAACATGACACCTTCGCCCATACCCCTCCACACTCCACAACCCACACCCCAACCCACCCCCACACATTCACACACACACACAAGCACAAACGCATACATACTATATGCCAGGTTGCTTGACACATTTCCTTTAAACCAGCCTTAAAAGCTTTTCTCCTGGGCGTCCATCTAATGAAGTCAGCTTTGAAAGCATTGCTTCTGCTGGCAGATACAAGCCAACCCTCTGAGGGACCTTGACCAGGCAAGAACAAACAGCGAGATACAAAGAGAAAACACTTTTTATAGACCGCATTGTACAGAACCCTCAACTTTCAATATGTGCCAGAAGCCATTGCAATCTTCCAACACTGTAGCCTGGCCCTGTGTTGTATTTTATTTATATTCTCAAATGTCAACTGCTTGGGAGGAACTGTAAGGCTACATATCGCACAGAAGTAATGTAAAATGAAAAATTGGAAGAAGTATTAAAAACACTAGCCTCTTTATATGTAAATGTATGGTGATTGAACCTCTTTTTCTTATGCTTCCGAATTCACAAGCCCAGATTTTTCTTGTACTCTGACATCACCACCCACCCACCCGCTCACACACACACACATACACACACACACACACACACACACACACACACAAACACACAGACACATACGTATACATATACAGACATAGAGCATGCACATATATTCTCCACTCTCTGCTTGCACTGTTTTCTCTACTGTAATGAAAGTAAACATTTTTTCTGTATCATCTTTGGTGAGTGGTTTCCAATTTCAATTGTTTTATGTTTTTTTTTCCCCTCACACTATATCTTGCATTGTCGCTCATTCTCTTCTAAAGTGCACACTTAAATCAGGGCCTACTATATTCTTCAGTTTGAGTGCTACCCTCATTCAGCATTTGATTAAAAACTGCAGAAAAATGTAGTTTTTCATACCAAGGCCAACCCCTTACTCGTAGTCACATGCAACTGTAAATCAATTCTGGGTCCACGCATTGATTTAAGACCCACAACCAGTCACATAATCAAATACACAGGCTACACACTCCCTTGGCCAACAAACAAAGAAGTAATCATCATTTTGCTTAATTGCTAAATTTTTACTGGTAAAGATAAAAATAAAAATACATGAACAGCAGACACATTTTCTTTTTTATTGTCCCTGTTTGTTTTGGGGGTTTTTTTGTTCTTTTTTTTCTCTCATGGTTCATCATCTAATTAATTTATATCCACCCTTTTTAACTGTTACACACATTTTTACCTGCAGTGATGGAAGAAGTATTAAGAGCTTTTACTGAAGTTATAGTAGCAATACCACAATCTATATTACTCGATTGCAAGTAAAAGTTTAAATGCATGTGCATTTAAAATTAATGAGGCATTGCTGTGTAAGCACTATTTTAATTTTGTATCTTGTGTAGGTGGAGCTATTTTAACTGCTTCATTCTTCTGGGCCCTTCAGTCTGTGCAGTGCAACATATTTTATAACCTGGAAAAAATATTTAGTATATGAGATCTGCACTAGTAACTATAGTTCACAAATAAATGTGCTGGAATAAAAGTGACAGAGAACAATATTTCCTTCTGAAAGAATACAATTGAAATACTCAGGTACATAAAAGCCCCTCAAAATTGTACTTCAGCACATCACTTGAGTGAATGTACTTTGTTACATTCCACAACCTGCACGTACCCAACCGCTGTAGGTGACTGTTTCCACTGTTATTGATTCAAGTATGTATTAACAGCAGTAAATCTTCTGCCATATTGGTAAATATACAGAATATTATATGTTATATATGTTAATTATATACTGTTTTTATAAAACTCTCTAGGAAAACAACTTATTGTGTATCTCTTCTGCTTAGATTGGGAAAACTCACTGCTTTACTAGATCTCAGGAGAGTCTCATTCTGGCAGTTCTGAAGCTCACAACAGTGCCGTGTAAAAAGGCCTTTAAATGTTTTTGCTGCACTCTGAGGGAATGAACTGTAGCGAGGATTGTTGTTGGATCCTCTGCTTTCTTTGGCAGATTTTTAAATTTCAATTGGGTCCACATTGACCATTCCTGTACCTGCAACACTTAGATCGGTATGATGTGTTGATATGCAAGGTTGACAGGGCCTTAATTCAATATTGCTGTGTTGAAATTTTATTGATGGTTTGATGACTGGTTTGATTAACCCATGCCTGATTTTATTTGCATTTCATACATTTCAATGTTTATCTATATCTAAATCCTGTATAAATAAAGGTTGAATGAATAGATGAAAATATTTTCTGCATTCCTACCCCTGAGGCAGACATGACAAAGACATGAGCTGGGAAGGTGCTGGGGGCCTTGGGAGTGTTTGGTAGGTGAACTTCTGTGCTGCTGTTTTACCTGCTGGTGCACCATCAGCCTAACACAGCCCAGTGCATGAGGAATCACTGTTATTGAGACAAGCTGTCAGGATACACTGACGAGGAGGAGAGACAGAGAAAAACAATAACACTGGAAGAGGAGGGCAGGGGAGAGCACGGGGCAAGGGATAGCTCAGGGGAATGTGATTGAGACAGAGATTGCAACGGATGCATAGCTTCAGCAATGATGCTCGTGACTGAATGGCTGACATGTTTTTAATGGTTTGTAACCCTGATTTATGTCAGTAAACTTACCGTAGAACAACTCTCCAAAATGTCAATTTAATATAACCTTTAGATCACTACATACAGCATATCTACTGTACCCCATGGGTCATTAAACATGGTAGTTAAGAAGAAAGCCTTGACATGGTGGACCCGATGTAACCTTGACAGGGAAGTATAAATATGTGTGATGTACTGAAAATGTAGGAAGCCACATATGTGATTATCTGCACTCGGCTACTTTAACTAGCCTTGGGGTATGCAATTAAATCTCTCTCTTTTGTTTGTTTCTACCCACCCTGGAAGCATCTGTAATGAAGCAGATTCTCCATAGTTCACCTTCATGAGTTTTTCAGTATTTTCATGTGAGTACATTACGTTGGTCAGGTGCTGCAAATGCTTGATAGTTTCAGCATTTGATATAGTGCTCGTGACTCATGGATGAGTTAACGTTCATGAGGAGATTGACAATGGGCTCCTTTCAAATGCCTTATTCGAACATCTTTCAAAAAGACAGGTTTGTGGTGGTCATTTCTCTCTGCCTGCAGGGAGTGTGTGAGAGGAGTGTGTGATGGGAGAATACTGTATGATTGAAGTGCGTGTCTGTGATTCAGCTGTCACTGTCTACTGAAAGAGGCTGTAAATCGAACCTCAGACATGCTCTCTCTTAATAGGATTTTTATACCCGGTGTAAATGACACAGTCTGAGGTTTATGGTCTCTTTCATATATATGCACACATACATACATACATACAAAGAATTCACAGACTGTACACCGATGTGGTCACACTTTACAGCTCTGCCCTGCTCAGGTCAGATGCATGATGGCACAAATGAACGAGACAAGAACATCATTTAGCACATTGTATTTGTTGCTTATATGTCACACTGCAGACACACTGACAGGAGATTGTCTGCTTTTAAGAACTGAGGGAGTGCTCTACTTCTGCCATAAAGCATTTCTTCATTTCTGCTGTTTTGTTTCAAGAGTTTTATCAACCCAGTCTGAGTCACAGAATGATTTCTCTTACTAAAACACACACACACACACACGCACACACAAATGTGCGTGCGTGCACACACAAAAAGCTTAATCTTATTTCAAATGGTTTTGGAAATATTACAGTTAACTAGAGTTAGAATTTTATAGATTAATATAACAGAGGAGTTTTTTGATGGAAACTTGTAATTTGTATTTAGTCTATATTTACTCACTTTAATTAATTTCTTTATTACAATGTAGCTCCAACTTATATGGTAAAATTATAAAAGCATTGAGTATATAATTTAATTCAGGTCTCGGCCAATTATCATACATTTATGTAGCTTTTGGAAACCTCCTATTCTCTTGTTCAGTGTCATTGCACATACTAGGGTGGGTTTTTCTAACAGCATCACAAAGGCTCAACGTGGTTCTTCTGAAACTTTATTTAAAATATGTTCATACTTTATGTACGTTTATCATTTTGCTTTGATAATTGTTGTAAAGTACTCTATAGAATATGTAGAAGTTCACAGGTTTGAGCAAGATTAGAGCGAGGACATGTGTCGTCCTTGTTCTGGTTGCCAAGCTTTCTAATCACCAATTAGGCGCAGAAAGACAAACTGTAAGAACGAGTGAGTCAGTCAGTCAGCAAGTGAGTAATCGTGTGAGTGAAGAAATAACAGAGTGAATTTGTGTTTGAGTGGATCCATTAGTTCTTTCACATTCAAAATACAGGATGTGCATTGTGCTCTTTGTTTCCATAGTAACATCATGCATTCTCTTCATCTATAGCGATGACTGAAATACTGTAGGTTTCAGAAACAAATACATGCATGTGTATTGCACATGCATGTACCACAATGACAAGAGGACGAGACGGAGGAGCCGGACAGCTGCCGGACTCTCACTCCTCACTACAGTTATTGTTAGAACACATCTCCTTATATTCAGAGTGATACTTTCAGACAGCAGGGGGACGGTGCCACCAGTATTTGTATTTGCCGCTGCCACCTGAGCTGATGATAATAGAGGTTTTTACATTGGCCATTGCAACCATGGAAACTACACCATGGAAAATAATGCAGCAGCCAATTTTACTGATCTCTGAGATCCCTAAATTATGCACCTCTTCACCAGCAAAAAAGCAAACATATCAAACATGGTTTTAGTTTAAAAGTATGATTATTCAGTGTTGTATTATATTACATAAACCTCCTAACAGTTTCCTTATTTCAAGCTATGGCCCTCCGTATTTGGCTGCATGATGAGATTAGAGAATGTGGACTTTTATGGTTCAGGTTGTTAGTAGGATTATACATAGCCAGCACCTATAGCAGTGGAGCTGTGCTTTGCTGCCTGCCATTAAAAATACAGACCACTTGACATTGCCAGGTGACTTACATATTGCTAACCACTCAGTATCTGAGAACTTATTCAATAAAGATCTTAGATTTGTCAGTTTAAGCTGGAATGTTATTCTTTCCATCCTGTGAATTTCTACTTCCATCATATTACTACTGTTACAGCAAATTTAGCCTCCTAAATTGAACCTTTTGTTGTCTTAAAGGTCACAACGGAAGAGGGGAAAGTCGTCGAGAGAAAAGAGAGGACGGACGTGTTCCAAGCACCACCTCCTCTCATCATGTTCTCAGGGTCTGGCCTGAACAGCTCCAAGGGTCTACGGAGGCAGAAGAGGGACTGGGTGATCCCACCAATCAACGTGGCAGAGAATTCTCGAGGACCGTTCCCTCAGATGCTCGTCAGCGTAAGTGAAAGATTTGATGGGCTGCATCACTGATTTGTTCTAAATTTACAGCTGGGTTTTCTTGAGGGCTCTTCATGGCTAACACTGATTGGGGGATGTGTGATGGACGGTGATAAAGAACAGAAATAAATTAGCATAACTGGTTTGTTCTCCACATCCTTGCAGATGATTATGTTGTGTTATCCTCATGTAATTATAGCCACAAAATCTTAAGGTATTTAAACAGCCCTGATTGGACCTGAGAAGTTTTCCCTTCAGACAGAGACCAGGCTTCAAAACAGCTAAGCAGCTAAACTCTTCCACAGTGTGAGGTCTGTTGGGTTCACAGTGAAGCAAATGATTATTTCTGCTCTTTTATGCATCCTTTCCTTCCTTTATCAGGCCATTTCAGAAAGGTTGCCCGAAGTTCAATTCTATTTTTATAGCCGCTTTATAACAATACAATTTGTCACAGAATCTTTACTGAAGCTATAACTCTGGGCCTCTTGTGAAATATAAGGAGAAAGTATGAAAAACTACAGGTCTCAGGCTCAAAAAGAGCAGGACAGTGGTTCATTCCCTTGTGGCCCAGTAAAGAAACGTTGGTTTAAAACTCAGAGGTCACAACATGACAAATGACCTGACTATAGCCTCCTCCTGCATGTGTGAACTAGGAATTTACAAGTAGTAACACCTCATCTGTTGTTGCCTAATCATCATTCAATAAATCTGTTCTCATGTAGTATTTAGCATCATTTAGATCGGAAAGTGGCAACAGCAACTGACTCTCATCGTGGCAAATTTCATTTCTGCAAAACTGCTAATTTTTATAAGTACAGAATATAAACACAACATGGTGAAGGTTAGAGGTCGGAGGCAAAAAAAACAACAAAAAAAACATGAATAAATAAACGTCTGTGTGAATGTGCTGTTGTGCAAAGGCTAGAGCTGCACAGTGATTAAAATTCAGGGTTTCTGTCATAACAGACTGTGCACTTTGTCTCTCTCATAGCAAAGCTCCAGACTCAAAGCTTGTGGTTCGCGCTGTAATTCATCAAAAAACATCATTCCAGGAGACCGCTGCTTCATTCCCTGCTACCACTTCCCTTCTCTCTTTATCTGGAATATCTAGCCATCAGCTTTTCCTCGCTGTTTACAAAACTCTCACAGTTTATCTCTTTTGGGTCTTAAATTGTGCAAAAGAAGCATTTTTTTTTCCTCTTTTGTTTCTATTCTTTGTTTTTCAACAGGGTTTCATCCAATCCCCAGGGAAAAGCCTGGGGAGCTGCTTGAAGGAAACTTTTTTCATTTTCCTTTTTTTTTTTTTGTGAAACAAAAACATCAAGTCAAAGCGAGGAGAGTTTGTAAGTTTTTGTTTTGGAGTTGGAGTGTGTCTACAGCTGGAGTGTGTCCCATCAGCCTGGCACAGTGTGGCATTCTCTTCTAAACCCTCTGAGCCCCTCAGAAGTGCTACACCCAGCCGTAAACTGGCCAGACAGTTTTGCTGTTTTTATGAGCTGGTCAGAACCATAGAGAGACAGAGGGGATAGGGTGGGGTGGGGAGAGAAGGTATCAAAGGAACATTTGGAAGTATAGTGTGCAGCCAAACGCAGTCCTATTTGTGCAGTAAATAGGTCCGTCAGGGGCTGGTGGATTGCTGAGTGGAGCGTTCAGAGCAGAGGAGAAGTGATGCGTGTTGATGCCTCTGTTGGGCTCTCAGGTTCCCGTCTTTCTCTTTTAATGATGACTGGAGGGCAGGCAGGGCCATACCAAGAACTAAAGATTTTAACAAGGAGACAGCTCTTGGGGGGGGGGGGCATACTTGTGTGTTTAGCCCACTTCTATAACCTCTTTGGTCTTGTATGGAGATTGAAGCTTGTTCTGCATCTGTTTCAGTTCCCTCAGTTCAAATTTTACTCAAAAAATCCAAGCAAAGATGAACATTTTTTATTTTAATAGCAACATGAAGACAGAAGATTACGTTTTTCATCTCTGACATTTAACATGTTCATCGCAATTTTAATTCTGCGATTTGCAGGTTGCAAAACAGAGCTTACAGTGTTTCTGTCTCTCATGTCTTCTCCTACCTTTCTCCAACTGTGCCGTTGTTCAGTGCTCTGTGTGCTGTGGCTGTGTGATGCCTCCCCTAATGGCCTGTGAAGTCAGTCCCTTTCCTAATGGGCTGTTCTGTCATCCAGCGCAGCAATGAGTGACATGCAGGCAGCAGCCTTCCCCGCCATCCCACCGCTTTTCTCCCTGCCCTGACCAAGTTGCCATCAGTTGGACAGGCGGGGTGACAGCAGCCCTCACCTGCATCTCCGCAGGTCTGCAGCACTGTCACTTTGATCAGGCCAGCACAGGATCGGGCAGGTGTCAGGACAAAGGCCCTACTGACTGGCCTCTGAACTCGTAGCGTGACATTGCTCGAGGGAAACGCTGACTGCTCCGGTACAGTCTTGGCAGAACTGTACGCCCGTCACTCTTTAAAGCTAAGACATTGTCAAAGCTCAGTGAGATGTTATTGACTGCTTTTTATTAATAGCAGCGCGGAAATAATTGCTTCAGCACTTGACTTTTTCACTGTACATCAACGTGAAGTGTGCACGGTGCAACTCTCAGGCTTCATATGAGGCCTTTTTAACTTGTAGTGTAACAGAGTTGTACTGAATGTCTGGTGTTAGCAACACTGATTTCAGCACTACAAATGGGAATGAGTAGTGCATAACTTTTGACAGAGTGAAAATGAAAATGCAAGTCTCAGAAAAAAAAAAAAAGGAAGGAAACAGAAGACTGTTATACAGCAAACAAAGGGAGGAAAAGATCCAGAAAGACTAAAACAAAGAGTGGGGGGGGTCATTTTTCACAATAAACAGGTGTTCTTTGTCATTCTCTTACTTCTGCAGCCAAACACCCATCAATAGCATGTAAGGGACATTGATTTCTCACAGAGGCTTTTTGAAACCTTCCATTGATCCACACACTTCTCCTACGGCTGAGACGCATCGATTTCTTTTGCTCGGGTAAATAAAGACTCAACGTAACCATCCCCCTCCACCACTCAATTCCCTTAACCCCCTATTAGAACAACCGTCAGCAGAAAAATGAACAAAACCCTGATGAAACAACAATTTAGCAAAGGAGCATATGCAGTATGAATAAATGTTTGTCCAGTAAAATGCCTTTTTTCATCATACTGTTTCCTGACTCTTATCTGTGAGAAAATAACAGAGCGAGAGAGAGATGTGGTTTTGGCCTGTCAAAGTTGCTGGTGCAGGTGGGGTGATGGTATCATTGCTTTTATACAATGTATCGGACTATTTACAAAGTTAACATGCTCTAAATGGGTAAGCATTAGTAACATTTATTTGGCATTTGGGGATACATGCATGTTCACTTTCTTACTTTGTCAACTAGCCTAGCTTAGCATACAGACTGAAAGCAGGGGGGAAACAGTTACAGAATACACTTACAAGCTCCTGCAAATCTCACCAATTAGCACATTATATCTTGTTTGTTCAATAACATGATAAGTAGCAAGCTTTAGAGGTCTTAATGGGCAGATTTTCCTGCCTTCGGGCTGAGCCGAGCTATCTGTTTACAGTCTTTACACTAAGCTAGGCTAGTTATCTCCCGGATTTAGCTTCGTATTTCATGGACAGATGTGTAATAAAGTATCAACCTTTCTCTAACTCTTGACAAGAAACTGAATTAGTGTATTGCCGAAACCGTCAATTATTCATTTAAGACTAACAAGCATGAAATGATAGAGTTGGTGTAGTTAGCTCTTCTCTCACATGGGAACGGTTGATGTGTATCTAGACATCTACAATCGGTACAAAAACCATTTCTCACAACATTAGCCTCTTTTCATCCTTTTCTCTTCTAATTGTTCACTTCTTGCATCAGTTTGTCCTTGTCCTCAGTCTTATCTTCATTACAGCCTCTCTCTTCCAAAACCTGACTCCTTAAACCTCCTCCGCTCTGGGTAATACTTCATTGTTTGTCTAACAGAGATATTATTTTGAGTGAGAAGTCATTTATTATGAGAGCTGGAATAAGGGATGTGAAAATCCCTGCAACTTCAGCTAAACTGTTGTTTTATTGGATAATATTTCTTTTGGAAGACATTTTTTTCTCTGTCCTTGAGACAGAGGAGCCAGATATTCCGATAAAGTGCAGCTGCATCCCTCAATAATCACAGGACATTAGATCGACAGAAATACCATAGAGAGAAAGAGCAGCAGTGAGAGGAATAAGCCAAATAAATGGGTACTTGTCTAGAGCCATTTATTGATTGATATGTAGAGAAAGAGTTTTTTGATTCTTTTATTTGATATCCTGCACTTTTATCGACAAGTCATTTGTATCAGTAATGTGTTGTAGGTATTAATTTCCTGGTAGCAGCTTTAGAGCCAGCATGTTAAACAATGCACAAAGACAGGCATTTGTATCCGATTTGATGTGTGTTGCAGTGCATCTGGTTATGTTTGTTGTACTTGCTGCAGCACCTGTGCTCCAGTTTCTACATCTCTCTCCATGAAGCATGTTGAGAAAAGCGTTTTTCAAGCAGAATGAGAGAACTCCCCCCTGAGGTGTCTGCTTGCTCCTCTGCGTACGTTTACCAGTGATTAATGACTGCTCCGCTTCACTGACAGACACGGCAACAACAAAAACACCAGAAACACAGACAAAAGAGAAAAAAAAATCCGAAAGAAAAGGAGGAACAAAAAAGCAACTGTACAAATGAGCTGGAGCTGATTGAATTGGAGAATTTGAGTGGGGACAAAGACGGGTGGGTATGATTGAGAACAAGAAAAAGCAACAGACAGAAAGGAGAGGAGCGAGTGAGGGAATGTAGGGCTAGACCAGGATTAGAGGCATGTCTGTGTTTGTGTTTAGGTCTGATAGACTTCCCCGAGAACTGCTGTTCACAGCCTCTTCCCTCGAGTCTAATGAAGCCTTCTGGCATCTGCCACCCCACCACCCGGCCAACACCAGCACTGCACTGCTCCAGTCTGCCCCCTTCATCCTTTTCCACTCTCTCCTGCAGACACAAACACACACATTCAGTCACAAACAAACATACACATGCATACACAGGCACAGAGAGAAATTACTACTGGCAAACAAAGGATCAGTAAAGCGCATGTGTTGCGATGTTGCTTTTGTATATGCTCATTGTTTGGGGTTTTGTTTGGTCGCATTTCTGCTTTATCCCTGAACAAAGAGAAGAAAAAGCTAAGCTAGTAAAACAGGACTCCATCTTGTGTTTTTTTTATAACCCCCGTCCACCAGAGAAACCGCAGGATGGTGAAACGCAGGGATGTGAGTATTTAAGGATCACAGATCCAGAGCTCGGTCACTAGGAATCCACACTGTTGCCCATATGGAACGTTTTATGAATGCCGAACTGCACAGAACTCTCTGAGCTAAATAAATTCAGGCTGTGAAAACACTCACATTTGTGGCTACACTAAGTCTATCAAACACATGAACTGCACCGGATGTGCACTGCTGTATATGTATTCAGGCATATTTTGTTCAGGGCTATGTTTTATTTTGTAATCTTTCAATGTTCTTGTGCACTGCTTAAGTCCTTCTTTGGCAGGCTTACATCTTCCATGCACAAGCACATGCACACACATACACACACACACATGCACACACATACACACATCATAAACTCTATCAAGCCAGGGGAGTAAATAAAAGAAACAATAAGCTTTCAGAAATGGGTGGACCTCCTGTAAAGTATGAAGATGGAGGAAAAAGGAGCGAGAGTCCACTCTGGGGGAAGAGCACAAACAGTCATGTCAGCACTTCATTTGCTCTTTGTTTTGACTCAGTTAAACATCTTGGGTAGTTTAAACTCTTGGCTTTTTGTTTGGCTTCACCCCCTGAAGAATTCACTCGAGGTATTTCCTTTCCAAACCCCAGCTTTGAATTTTATTCCAGGAGACATTGCAAATCAGTTGGCTAAATATACAGTTTGATATTTACTGGTCCTGGTAATTTAGCCATGCTAGCAGCATGGCTCTATTGATGTCTGTGCTATGGTAATGTCAGTCTGTCAGTCATTCTGCTACTTCGGTCCAGACAGAAATATCTCAGCAACTACCGAATGGATTGCCATGAACTTTTATATAAACATTCACAATCCTCAGACCTTGTATCCTAATGACTTCCCCTGACTTTTCTTCCAGCACCACCAGCAGGTTTACATTTTTTATTTTCAGAGAAATATCTCAACAACTACTGGATGGATTGCCCTACAATTTTGTACAGTCATTCATGGACCTCCAGAGGATGAATCATAATGTTAAATACATCTACAACTATTGGCTTCATTGCTATGAACTTTGGTGCAGATATCCAGAGTTCATAGTTTGTTTAGAGCAGTGGTTCCCTTTTCCAACTCATGGCCCACTTAAAAATCTCAAAAATGTTGGCGGCCCCATAACTATACAAGTTTATGATGCCGGCGTTAACTTAGGTGTTCCTGTCATTGGCTTATCACAGTAATAGGCTTTAGTATGAAGAGAAAAAAACAAAAAGATTAAAGGAGTTTTTAAACATTTTAATGCTTTTAAAGATCATTTATGTTTAAGATATTTTTAAAGAATTATATTGTTAAAATTGTTCTGTTTTGCAGATGATTTGTCGGCTCACTTGCAATAAACCTTGCAAGCCCACAGGTTGGGAACCACTGGTTTAGAGTCAGATAATATATTTATCTAAAAAAATGATCACCTCAGATATTAACTGTTCTGTTCGTGCACAAGTACATCAACCTTGGCAAATGCTAGTTTAAAATAGAAGTATTCAGATATAATGACTTTTCATTTATTTCTTTAAAAAGTCTGTTCTTGTGACAGCAGGGATAAAGCTGGATACCCAGCTCTGAGTTATGATGACACGAGTAAAACACCAGTGGAAATTGAGAGTGCTTTATATTGTTACTCTTGTTAATGGAGTCTTTGTGATGGAGGAGCATGCTCACTCCTTTTTTGACAGGTCAGATCATTAATGAAACATTTGACCATAAAAGCAATTTGACCATCTTCTGAATAGCGTGAGACTCAGGTATTTAAGAGGAGAGGGGAGCATCTGAGGGTACATTAATAGCTCACGCAGAGGAGGTGACTGAGGTCATTCATGAATTAGGAAAGGAATAGCTTTATGTATTTGACAGTTCCATTTCTGTATGCTTAGTCCTGATTATTGCGTCCCCTCAGCGATCCACTATTTTCCGAAGATCCCACCCCCCCCACTCTTTACAGTAGTCTTGTCTTGGCATATAACAAATACTTTATGAGCTGCATTTCCCGTCTTCTAATGAAATTAGTGAGATCAATATAATTACATTTATCAGCCCCAGGAAATGGAGTCTCCTAATCTCCTGGTATTGATGAGAAAAACAAATTGTTACTACATTCATGTATTTGTCAACTGCGTTTGCCTTTGTTTCCTCCTGTGTTCAGGGAAGTGAGACTAAAATGTAATTTTCACTGTTTAATATCTCATTATTTTGAAATTAGCGGCGTGAAGTCCTGGTAAACATGTTCATCAGGCATACTCAGCTACGGTTTGTTTTTCAAGAGAAAAATTTCCAGCCGTGGCCTTGTTGTGCATAACCAGGCCCAGAGCTGCTACTACTAAGATGTTACAGTAACAAAACAAACAAGAAAAACCTCTGCATCAGCCACCCACTCACTCATACACGCACAGACGCACATAGAGATACACACGTGTGTACCCCCCCTCCTCCAACACATTCCTCTCTGATATGACATCAGGCAGCACCAGGCGGGCTCCCTCCTGGGTTCAGTTGGTGTTAAATTAAACAGTAAATCATCTCACCAAAAGACACAAGAGTTATGTGTGAGTCAAGGGCAACAGTTCTGGGCTCCTTAATAGGAGATGAGGAGGACTTTATGAAGGAGATAAATAACAGCTTAACAAACAGCCTCTGTCTGGTCCCCTGGAGGTTGGCCTCACCGACCCTGTGGATCAGTACGATGAAGGAGAGCCAACAATCTATTCCTCTGAAGACATGAAAAAATAATATGCAGTGAAATTGGAAGAAAGATATTCGGAAGGGGACTCGGGGAGGTGGGGACCAGTGATGAAGTGGGGGGGCTGCGGGTGGCTGTGATTGTTGGTGATACGAGACAAGGTCGGTCACTTTGAGAGGACACTTTGACAGACAGGTTGGCAGTCAGACAGACAGAGAAGACCCACAGACATTGTGGTTTTCCCATCAGGTAGTCCTTTCCTCCCACCTCAGCTTTGCATGTTTGACTGAGACACAGGCCTCACAACATAAAATGGGATTCAACACAAAGCAACAGCATTTAGAGCAAATGGAAGAAAAGAGTAATTGCAGAGGGAAAAGTCCTCGGGCATTAGATTGAATTGAAATGTAGCACTTTTGAATGCAAGTCATGTGATGTAAAATTCTAATCTCATTTAATGTGCTTGTATTTTTTCATTTTCCCCTCTTTGGATCTTTCTTTCCTGGAGGTAAATTGTGAGGGATCAAAATTGAGGCCTGCACCAACATAATCTGATCCTATTTAGTTTGTCATTTACAATGAAAGGCCTCAGTCAGAATTTCTCATGTAAGTATAATGGATACTGTCAAGGGTTGATCGTGTTTTTGTATAGTTATAAACCCCCTCTAACCACACACATACCCACAGACATGCAGGAGCGCACACAGACACACATGAAGATTTGGTACAAGCAAGCATATATCACCACTGTGTGTGTGTGTAATAAAATTCCTCACTGCGCATGAAACGCTTTACAGCATCTCGAGATGAAACGACTCCTAAGGTAAACAGTTTAGTGCAAGATAAAAAGTTGCCAGTATTTTATAACTTGTCCTTTAACTTTGCAGGTTCTCACTTATGAGTATTTCTAGCCAATACTCCCTGATGCTGCTTTACACATTTTTATTTGCTCTTCATTTTCAGGAGAAAAGAACATTTCCTCCCAACGCTCTATAAAAGCTTTAACATCCCACATTGTTCATAAAACCAGAGTGATGCATAGCTCTTTGCACAGCACCTGGCATCGCAGCATACAGGGGATAAAGTTATGGCTCATCTGAGGCTGTGCAAAACGCTTCTTTATATAAGGTGATTTGTACTGGTTGCTATGTAGTCAGTGTCATTTTAAAAAGGGCTCAGCATCAAGTGTCTAGGGCAGCTGGGGCATTTCCAGATTTTCAGCAGTGTTTTCCTGTTGACTTCCGTGACTAGAAAGAGATTCACAACAACTGACCGCTGCTGGTTCTGATCCATTTCCTGATCTGTGTCAGTCAAGAAATGACAGGTCAGCTGCCCCTGAAAAAACAGAAACCACATGTACACCAGCCATCTGCATCTCATCCTTATGACACACATGCTTATGCTCCAGCAAAAATACACAGACGTGAATCCACAAACATACACACACACACACACACACACACACACACACACACACACACCTCCTCACTCTTCCAAGGTTCATTTGTCAAGATGACAGCTGGACTCTCGCTAAGGTGGAGTTTGCCAAGCTGAATCTCTCGCTTGGTTAGTGGGAGCCAGAACATCCTGGGAAACATTCTGACACACACTTAGAGGCTGCGTTGGGACCGTGTGTGTGTGTGTGTGTGTGTGTGTGTGTGTGTGTGTGTGTGTGTGTGTGTGTGTGTGTGTGTGTTTGCATGTGTGTGTGTGCATGTATGTGTATGTGTGCGTGTGCACGAGTGTGTCTTTGTTTGCGTGCATGTACATGTGAGTGTGCAACTTTTCAAAAACACCCAGCAGCAGCATGGCAAGGTCCAGCCCCTCTTCAGTTTCTGCCTGTGCTTGGCAGGGGCAGGCTTGGCAGGGAGCAGCCCATTTTGTCAGGCTTCCAGTCAACATCAAACGTGCATACCGCTCCCGCCTGTACCAACAACACCTTTCCTCCTTCGCCTTTGCACTCACATCTGGGTCCTTAGACATCTGTTTACTGCGTGATACCTCCGAAGTGCTTGTCCCTATAGGGTGGGAGGGATGTACTGCATGCTTTTCCTTCCAAAGAGCCCTTCAGCTGTGTCCACTGGAAATGTGTCTGTGTAATGATGTAACAGGATGTTCTTCTGACTAGACTTAATAAGACAATGTGAGACAAATTTATTCCATCAGCATAGGATCCTACAAAGGTCGCATGTCTGGTCAAGGGGGAAAAATTTGATCCTCTCTCTCACATTATGCTCTTGATCCATCCTGCCAAACGGATGTTCAGTCAAACAAGTGCTGGCAACTTCTCTACACTTCCTGTTTCCAGGTTCCAGCCAAAAGGCTCGTGCTCTGCTGTAGAGTTGTGCTGATGCAGACGATTCTCGGCCACTTTCGACCCCCCCCCCTTACTCTCACTCTGCTCACTCTTTTCCTCCCTCCATTTTCCCTCTAGTCTGCATTTCTCATCTTCACTGCTGCCTGATGTATTTAGAAAGTGAGAAGAAAAAGAAGAAGGGAGGGGGTGGAAGAAGAGGGAGATGTGGTGTATGAAAGGTGAACAGCGCAAAAGTGTGTGTATGTGTATATGGAGTTGTGTTTGGGGGGGTAAATGACTGGGAAAAATGCAATAGCAGCAGATTTCATGCCACTGTCACCCACCCTCTCTCTCTCTCTCTCTGCTTCTTTCTCCCCTACAAGTCTCCTACACTCTTTACTCTAATTACCCAGATTGGGTTTCCTGGGGATGAAGGGACGAGGGAGTAAAAGGGGATAACAGGGGGTCCTTGATATTGTCCTTGTCAAAGCCTAGGGGAGTGACTGGAGAAGTCATTCATGCATCCATCACACTCCAGATTTCACAATTTAATCAATCCCCTAATGAAAGAGAGTGACAGAGAAAGAGAGGGAGGGAGAGAGGGGTAATAGTGAAATGGCAGCCCTCACACTTTAACCCTGCTAAGCCAAAGCTAAGGGGTGCGACCGCTCTTTGTCTGCCACAACAATGGCTGCCTTATTTTCATTCTCCCTGCCTGGAAGAAGGGAGTGTGGAGGGCGAGTCATTCCATTGTTACCTCTGGGGAGAATAGCACCTCTAATTTGCCATAAGCCTGCACTATTAAAGACCAGACTCCTTTCATACTGCAATAATTGGAAAAGTCATTCACTGTTTAACTTCCATTACTCCATGTTATTTTCACTAATGTGGTGGATGAAGGTCTTTTAATAATCTCGCCTGCATCACTTCTAGCTATCATTCAAATGACACAAAAACACACAGAGCACACTATCTCTCCAGTTTATTCTGGCACACACTCACATATAGACCACTAGGCTGGACAGATCTGAAAAGGCATCTGTTTGCCCCTGTGTCCCCTCTGTCCCTTCATTAAATCTGAAAATGGCATCCTCATATCTTAGTAATTTGATTGATGTCACAGTGAAGCATTTATGAGCCACAATAAAAGTCGTTATTTATGCTTGTTTGTTTATCAGAAAAAATGTACCTAAAAAAACAACTAAATCATGAATTTAGCTGTATTGAAACACTATAGAGGTGACCGAGGACACAACTGAGGTTTGACCAGCTGTGGCTTAGCAAAGCAACCTAGCTGGGAGAAGTGTGCATGACTTTGTTGTTTGCAAACCAAAAGAAGGTGAGAAAGAAAAGGAAAGAGGAGGAAGAAGAGGAGATTTGGTAATTTCAATTGCTTTGGCAATAACAAGAGACTAGAGCCATGTTAGTGGCCCCGAGACTACTTAGGTACCTTGGTGCTTTAAGCTAAATGCTGACATCAGCATGCTAACATGTTCGAAATGATGATACTAATATGCTAATGTTTAGCAGGTATGATGTTTACCATGTTCACCACCTTAGTTTAGTGAGTTACCATGCTAACACTTACTAATTAGCCCTAACACAAAGTAAAGATGAGGCTGATGGGAATGTCATTAGTTTTAGTTATTAAAATTCATCCTGAAGGGGACATGAAGGACTATACAGAATTTCACTGCAATCTATCCAATAATTATTGAGACATTTTACATTTGGGTGGATGCTTATTGTTCTCAAACGCAAACAGCGTTTTCAGATTTAGTCGCCTAAATATGAACGTAAACACTGTCACTCTTAAACACAGAGCCACAGGTACATCTGTTCATGCAGACTCTGTGCAATCCTCGCCAGCTAATGAATACATGATGTTTTACAGTTTGTGTTTTATGTTTAAGTTAGTAAGTGCATTTTTGAAAATCCCAACTTCATACTAAGATACTCAACATCAATCCTGCCCCACCTTTTGAAGAGATACAGTGCACAACATCAAAGCCGGAGCAAGTCTGTGTTTTAAAAAGACCACAGGAAAGCTCTTAATGCAGACACTTTGCTGACTCACAGCAAAAAACACAAGGTGTCTTTTTATCTTTGTGCCTGCACTATAGTACATTTAACAGATGGACTGTGTATGTGATATGCACTGCCACCTAAAAACCTTTCTCTTGTAGAGGATTTTTCTAGACCAGTTTGTTTGTGACCTGTTAGCCAATACCTGTATTTTTTGACTGCCTGTTAGGCTTTACTGTACTGCTGAAGGAATCTCTCTCTGTTTGTTCCTGTCAGCATTTGTGTTTGGAGTAGTTATCCCTGTTTGTTGGGCTTTAAAGCTGTGAAACGCCTGGCTTTCAGCTGTTTGCTCTGAGTTTGCCGTCTGCAAGTGACAGACTGTTTCTACTGTCCTCCTGTTCGCTGAACCAGTGTCATTCTCTGATACACTAGTGTGCTACTGCTCACCTAATTGGCACACTCATGACAGGCCTCTGCGTGTTTGTGTGTGTGCTTGTATGTTTCGTTTTATGTTAGTGCGTGATATGCTTAAGCCGGATTTACTTTGAGCATTTTCTCGAAGTAGCAACTCAAAGCAGCTGATTTCAGTTTTGCTCCATTTCAAGATATTGGGTTTTTTTTTTTGTTTTTGTTGTTTTCTGTTGTTTGTTCTAACAATATTCATAATATGAGTGCATGAGGTCATACTGTATATCTTTTTTTTTTTTTTTTTTTCAAACTCTTACGGTTAAAAAAGATTTTTCATTCATCTAAAAACTCTAGTCTTCTAATTTCAAACAGAACTTCTCAGTGGCGGACTAACAATCGTTCCAAGCTGTCCGGAAGATATAAAGCACCGAGACAATTCAAGCTGAAGGGACATCTTTCTTTTATTATGTTTGAATTTGAAGGTTTTATTTGGCGGAATGCAAAGTGATTTCAGGAAACAGTATTTTTAAGACAAGTTTTAATGTGGTTTATGTTTGCACCATTCTCTAGCATGAACAATAACGTGTGGCCAGTTTGGTTCCATGCTGAAACCTCTGTCAGCCACATCTAAGCCACATCTGATACAGTTTCTGTCTTATGTCATGTGTCTCAGGAAAATGGAATTAGTAAAAACCAAATCAGAAGAAGTCATGGGCATTAACGTATTTCTCTGTTAACAACAAAAACCCTGCATCGTTTTAAATTGTATCCAATCCAGAGCCCATGACTTGGCTCAGTATAGGAGAAAGTTTAGCTGAGATCATGGCTCCAAATATTAACAAATCTTTTTTGTGAAAGTGAGAACAGATTTTCACCTCCCTCCAACACAGCATGCACATTTATTCATAGCTGCACATTGTACTTGCATCTTGGCTCATGTTTTGAATTTAGCTGCAATTTGTATTTTTATTTAAAAAAAAAAGACATCAGACATCCTCTGACTCCCAACTTCCCGAATACATAGAAATCTACACAACCTGGACGGCTGTATAAGTCAGTGTTTCCCCTATATGCAGTGTATTAATGGATGAATTAATGAAACTAAAATGTCAGTTTTTCTGGCACAAATGTGCACAAACAATAATAATGGAAAATTAATAAATTAAAATAAACACTCTTGAGTTTTATTGACTATAATGGGGTGCTGAGGCTTTTGCTTAAATATGTAATGATAATTCCTCAAAACAGTGCAAGAATATTTTTATTTTGCTTGCACAAATGAATCAAAATGGTGTTACTGATATCCTGATCAACTCCAAAGAGGTACAAACTTAGACTAACCTTGTGCGGCTTTGCTCTGTGTACCTCCTCTTGTTAGTCAAATTATATTTGAATTTTCAGATGAGTCTGAAAGACTGGCTCATTAAGTTTATATTATCTATTTTTATTTATGTTCAGTGAAAAGTAATTTTCTCTGTCGAAGACATTTCATTCTTCAACATTTATTACACCAGCAGTCTGGTCTGTATAGAATGCATATCACATCTACAATGATTCTAAGGCCAATTGAAGCTGTTCCTTCACTGACACATGTAAATAACAAGGTCCTGCGTCATGCACTTGTATTGCTGCTTCAATCTCATTCACAATGCCCCAAGAACATTATAGCAGTGCATATGATAATTACTGTTCTCTGTACATGCTTAACTGCACACTATATTCAAATATACCTGTACTTCAAAAGGTTTCAAGGTCAATCATGATATGTATGTATAATGCCTGTAAATATGCACGCCCTAACCAACACCAGAGAGCACCGAGGCAATTCCTTTATTTATGAATCTTTCAGGTAACCTGTAGATTAGCGAGGTTAATCTGTTGATCAAATTTAGCCTAGAGAAAAGCAATTATGTTTGCGCTTGAATGTTACGTTTGAGCTGCAGTGCATAAAAATACAGAATACACTGAAATATAATGTTTAAAGTACGTTTCTCATGCACTGATTTAAAGAGACTGTCGTTAAAAAAAACGACCCCAAAGGTCGTCTGTGAAACGGCTTTTTATGACCCGTAGTTCTGTTTTATTGTTAGGCCACCTCAAGCAGTCATAGTAATCATGATGGGAGCAAAATAGAAAGTCAGGTGAGGTAGTATAAAGATCTTAAGAAGAGGGTGGGGTGGATGGATTAGTTGACAAATCACAAGAGAGTGCTGTTTCCTTCCCATTTGAAACCAATAGTCATCGTTGTTTCTTTTAACCGCGACTGTTCCACAACCAACTGGAAATGTAACAAAGCACTTATTTTAACACAAACCACAACCTTTTCCTAAACCTAACCAACAAGCAGTTTTTTGTGCCGAGACCTTACCAAACTGTGACCACTCCATAAGCTTAATGGTGTGTTTGTTATTGTAACCATGACAAAGAAAGTCTGGTACCCCGCATCCGTCATTAATACCATAATCTCTACATTCCATCTTCTTGCTTGCTTTGTGGAACCAACATAGTATTTATAAAAAATACTTCCAGGGCTCATTCTAAACCATCTTCTTTTCATCTTCTTTTTAAGTTCATCAATCGCTCTCACGGCAATTCCACCCTCTAGTGATGAGGATAGACCTGCAACCGTAACAAGTACACTGGCAGAGAGAGGGTCTGTGAACACAGCATCTATTTTGAATTGCGTTCACTGCTCTAAGCATCTCCATGTTCCTCCCGTTTGTTTACATATAGTACCTTTTCTCTTAATCTGCCATGGTGAGAGTTACGTGGGTGGAGGGAAAGCTTGAATGCTGAGGCAAACAAATGCAATGGTAATATGGCTCAGGAACACTCGGTATCACATGAAGCAGAGAAGGCCACCACTGCATGAGTTTGAACTTGAAACACCTCAAAAGAGCCAGCTGAGACTAGCCAGTAGAGATGAGGACATAGATTTAAAAGAAATGGGGTTTTATTTATTCACATTAAGTAAAAGTGAATGTTAATTAAATCGACCCGTAAATAGGTCAACATCACTCAACTGAGTGCAAAATAAAGCAAACTGAACTGCAACAGAACCGAACAACTGACAACTAAACAAACTGACCTCACTAATGACAAACAGCTGGCTATACACTGGCTGGCTTAACACAAGGGGTGCCACACAATAACAACAGAATACAAGGAAACACTAGACAGTTTGTGACCCAATAATATTTGTGATAAAACAACATCGATATAACTTGCAAAATTAACTTTAATGACCACAAACAAAAGTATCCCAACCCCTCAGAGCTGTGGCAGCTGTGTGGCACAGTCCTGGGTACAAGTGTGGGCAATTAAAATTAACATTTGTATGTTAAAGGGCAGACATTTCCAGAACCATCAGAACAATTAAATAAAGAAAATTAAATGAATGTTGCTTAACGCTATATTTAATAAGAACTAGTACAAACTACTGTGTAAAAAGTTGCATTCATAGTGCCATCTAGAAATGTAATCTCTCCTACACCTTTTCCACTCATGCAGCCCCATAACAGCACACTCCCATCTCCCATCTTCACGGTCTGCACTGTGCAGTCACTGTTGTAGTCGTGGCAGGGTCCACACACAAACATGCTGGATCCCATCTGATCCAAACAAATTTATTTTGGTTTCATCTGACCAAAGAATGTGCAGCCAATATTCATCAGGCCTCTTTTCATGTTCTTTGGCAAAGTTTCATCTTGCAGTTTTTGTCACGGTTGGTGGAAACAGCACAGGCAGACAGGACCCAAACACAGGCACACAGGCAGGTCCAGTGAAGTTGCTTTAAATGGATGAGAAGTGTTACAGGCAGAGGGCTTGACAAGAAGGCAGCCAGGTACCGGCAACAGGGTAGTACATGGATGCAGCACATACACTGGGAACCAGACGGTGGCATAAACAGACGATCTGACAAGGAGCTGGTGGCAACGGCAGGTTTAAATACTGACTGGGGTGATGAGGAAACAGAGAACAGGTGTGTGAGTGGGCAGGGAAGCTCAGGTGATTGGGAATAGAAAACAGGTGAGCAGGTGGATATGGAGGCAGAAAGAAAGTCCAGGGCCAACTGGTGGGCAGATGGAGTATGTCAAACGACAGAGGCCATATAAACAGGGCAGAGACAGGAATAATAAGAGCGGGGATAATAAGTCCAGGGGAGCGAACAAGAGACCTAAGAGATGAATCGTGACAGTTTTGTGCTGCTTAGTGAGCAATGGGTTTCCTCTTGGATGTCATCCGTAGAGGTTGACTTCATGCAGTGTCCTTCAAATTGTCTGTCACTGAAATAGCAATTTTCACAGATTCCTTTGTGCCAAATCAGAAGCACTTGCCGTCTGCTTTTCAATGCAAGGTTGCGTAAAAATCATGGCATCATTTTTCGAGGACATCCACTGTCCATCTGCTATTGGTAGTATGTTTCTTACTGTAACTCTACTGCTGCAACTGTGGCTTATCTTCAGCGGCCTACTGATGCCATGATACCCTCTCTCATCTTTACAAAGTATCACAACCTGGTCTCATACTTGTTCAGGCAATTCTTTAGAAAGCTGTGGTGTTCACAGTTAATTTCATAATTCCTAAAATCAAAGGTGTTCTCACTTTAGCTGCAGTGATCACAGATGTGTTCTTGTGACCACTCTGTATTTTTGTTGCTTTGACGTCGCACTTTGTGGCCTCTATTTCAGTGAAGTGTATCAAACCTTTTTGTTTTTAAATTATGCATAAGACCAAATACCCTACACTTCAACATAAAAATAATACATTATCTACTGTACAATGACACAGTTTTGAATCATTTAACATTTTAATGAGATTGCACCGGGATGTACTCAGTTTTTCTAGTGTTTCAGTGTTTCTAGTATTTTTTCTAATCCCATGTATGTTTATTGGGGTGGAAAGAAGCATCTTCTTCAATAGATTCAGTTGCATTTATACAACAGCTTACATCTTTGTACATATATCACACTAATGTTGCCTTATCAGCACACAGTATACAATACCTAATCTAAACTCGCAACTCATTATATTATTAAAATATGTAGTAGTGTATTTCTACACCATGCAGTGCAGTCACATACTTTGGATATGTTAGATACTTTAAAGTGTTAGTTAACATGAATTTTTAAGTGAAAATTAATTCCTCTGCACCCCAGTGACTGTGGTGGTAGAACGGCACTTCTGTGTTATTCATTCCCCTCTCTTCATCTCCTCTTCTCTGTTTTCCCCAAAGACCCGGTGGCATGATAATTTCTCATTTGATTTAGTTTTGCCTGGCAGAAGGGAGCTAAGCTCACTGATAAGATCTCCTTAAGAACCAGACAAGTTGTCAGTAATGAAGGGAATTGCTTTGATCCGTCGACAAATAGGTCATTTAGACAGTGTCTGGTTTCTGATGCCGCATGATACAGTCATGACTCTCTCTCTCTCTCTCTCTCTCACTCTCTGTCTCTCTCTCTCTCTCTATCTCTCTCTCACTATCAATTTCTTTTGGCTGAGTGCTTCTCGTCCACTCTCTCTCCCCTACAAATTCACACACACACACACACACACACACATTATCAAGACAAGAGAGGAGAAATCAGAGAGGGAGCGAAAGAAAAAGACAAAGGAAGAAAAAACTGAAAAACAGTTTTTGATTATTATTGAAAATCCTTTATTATGTATTACCCAATGGAGGCATTTTATATGTGTGTTATTGTGTGTCCCATGTGAAGTGAAAGATAGTGGTGTAACAAGAAAGAGAGAGAGTTTCCTCTTCATTAAAGGAAATAAAAAGTCCTGATACAGTCATGAGAAGCTCTTAATGTTCATCTCATGCTGAGCTTTTTTCAACACATTCACTGCCTTTCTAAAGCTAAAGTGACAAAATGACAGTGAAAGCTGCTTACTGTTGGAATGACATCCTGCCTGTCACAATATTCTGTGATAAAAGGAGGAGCCTGATAACATGCAACAACAGCGAGCTGACTCATTTCCCTGACAGCCATTGTTGGATCCCTTAATGCATAGCCATGTATATATGCATGTGATTTATTACATGCATTAATAATCATGAGCCAGACGTCATTGCAGCGGCAGTTTGTCGTCACATTGCTCGTTGTCGACTCTGAACTGTCCAAACAAGCTTAGTGGGAGAATTAGAGGTGAAAAAATTTTGAAGTATAATCCTTTTTTTTAAAATCATTAATTGGCATAAACAAAATCTTTCAGCACCGTATAAAGCACAGTTGTACACGCTTGAATGTGCATATGTGTGCACATGTAGCCATGCACAAATATTTGGTACAAACAGATGAGGATAAGGATTCTGGCGCCGTCCCTCAACAGTTTTCAAAACGTCTACGTGAACGTTGTGGGAGGGAGAGCTAATTGGCTGGAATGACTGTGGAAACATGCAGCTGAATCTCTTTTCCCCCCCAAGCAGGACGGCTTGGAAGCGGGTAGGAAATCAGGGGGGCGGGGAAAACTGAAATGGAATTATGGAGAGCTATCACTTCCTAACTGGTGAGGATTTATACACGACTGCCAAGGCCAACGGATTGAAGTAATTTCATTTTTCATGCATGGCTTCTGTCCCCACGGAGACCTGAAGCAAAGAAAGAGAGAGAAAAAGAGAGAGAAGGAGTACAGCGGAGGGGAGAGATGAGAGGAAAGGGGCGGAGTGGAGATGAGAGAGAAGGAGACGGAAAGGAGGAGGGAGGGCAGAGGAAGGGAGAGACAAGGGGGGTGGGCGAGTGAATGAGAGGGGGAGACAGTTTGGCAAGCGGCTGTGTAGTAATTGCTTGTATTTTCTAATGCGACAGGAGAGGTAGATGGAGTCAGCGTGCTGTGGTCTGGTTACTTTGCCTATACAGGAGGGTAATGGTGCTACGTTGAGAGTTCAACTGAGCTGCTAGCTGGATATTTGTTAGTTTGTTGGTGTTTAACGGGCAGAGTTTCTTTGAAGTAATAGCAGTCGATGCCTGCACCTCGTTAATTATCATAGCTGTCAGCAGTAATTTGCTGAGATATGTGCACAGCATTCTGACGTTCTCCTCCCGCTATTCCCCAAAGAAAACACATATACAGACATGCACAAATAGCATTAGTGGGCTGTTGTGACAGCTCCTCTTGCATCCCTACAGCTAAGGTGTCTGTAACTGATTGCTTTTGTTTGATTAGAAAGACACACCTTGACTGTATCTCTCTAAAAGAGAGCTGATGATAATGCTGATGCTGATGAAGAGCAAGAGAAAGAAAATGGTGATAACAGCACTGTCAGTGATGGTGACAGGTTTTTATTCCACCAGTAGGAAGAGTCAGGATGACACCTGTCTAATACGGTATGTCCTTCCCTTGTCCTTGTTAGTTGCTCCAGCTATTTTCTCAGCTGGGCAGAATTCCTGGTGTGTCAAAAGTGTGGCTAAATTGGTTCCTCGAGTGGTGAAAGATGGAGACAACTTTGGACAGTCTTACTCTTCTGGTGCACTCAGGATCTCCACTGAAATAGTCATTGATTGAAGAAAAAAGGTTGGCCATGGCTGTGTGTGTGTGTGTGTGCGTGCGTGCGTGCGTGCGTGCGTGTGTGTGTGTTTGTGTGTGTGTGTGTGATTGTATGATTGAGTCATTTTCACCCACTGATGTTCATTGGTTGTCATGTGGTTAATGGACAGAGATGGTATGTTTGGACTTTATTTGGGCAATAAATTGAAAGATTCTTCCAGATGAGTCATAATTACACAGCACTTCAGTTCAAATCGCAGGCCTAGCTTTGCACTTAATGCACCTATTAGCTATATATGTGGCCAGGAAAGCTGAACCAAAATGTAGGCCTAATTTTTTTTTGAAAACGTTCTGCTTCCCTTCTCCCACAGCTATTGAATAATTCTTTTCTCCTGTGCAGCCTTGCCCATTTTTACCCCCTCAAAATGTGTTTATTGTTATGCTGCCTGTTGTTGCTTCCCTAATTACACACCAATTACAACCTCATATTTTCACCTACCTATCTAATTGTCATTTTTGTTCACAACCTGTCTGTATTTCCAGAATGGCTCCTAGCTGATTGTCAAAGTTAACAGTAAATATATGTTGATTTCATTTCGCCCTTCGTGAAATATTGAATTTAAATTTCTCTTTTGAAGCAGTCCAATTCTGCCAAACAGAATGCATAGCTTTCCCTGCGGCAGCACTAATGGAATCTTTGAGTATGTGGTAGCTAGAAATGCCAAACTGTGATGAATGTGTGTGTGTGTGTGTGTGTGTGTGTGTGCAAGAGTGGGTGCCCTGGCTTCGTGTGTTTGTGTGCCTGCACATGTTTCCAGTGAATATGTAATATCAGGTTTCTTAGACTGTGTGAGGACAAAATATTAAACTCAAGGGTTGTATATCACAAACTGGTCCTTGAATCATAAACACCTCGCAGTACATGTTGCACCAGCAGGTGTAGATTGGCCATGAGATCTGTGTGTTTGAATTTAGTGTCCAGGGAAGAGACTGAAAACTAATAAGATAGAAAAGTTTATTGCTCAGTGAAACACGTTATGAGAGTTTAATATTTATTTGATTGATTGAGTGTTTCTCTCTTTATTTGTTGTGATGCAGATTCGTTCAGACCAGGACCAGGACATCTCGATCCGATATAGCATCACAGGGGTGGGAGCAGATCAACCACCCAATGAGGTCTTCAACATTGACCCCGTGCTCGGGAAGATGTTCGTCACCAAACCTCTCGATCGAGAACATCGCTCTTCTTACCATGTGAGTGTCTCTCTCTCCCTCTGTCTGTCTCTCACTCCCTCATTCACACATACATCCGCGCACAACAGCCATGACCTTTGAGATGAAACCAATTATTATACTGCCATTTAACCCTTTGACACATATGTCTCTTTGCCACCTCAACGGACAGGGGTCTAAAGCAGAACCAGTGTAGTTCTGCATAATGAAAATGCCATCTCTGATATATATTTGCTCAACATAACAAATTAGGAAAAAAAAACAAAAACAAAATCAGGTTTAGAAACTATTTAATTAAATCCATTCAATAAACATTACATAACAATATTGCACTACATTGTTACATTAAGCAAAAACATTTCCTGGAAGAGTTGTGTGTATGTATTTGCATTCTTGTACTTTGATCACTGTGAGAAACAATCACATTTTTACTTCACAGTGATGTTAGAAATGAATGATGGAATTTCCAATTTGCACCTTTTCACTCTTACGTGTGGAAGCGCTGTGTGCAAAGCATCTGGCTGAAATGAAGTACGAGTCAGAGAATGTGGTAATTACTTATTTTGTGATTCATCACATTCAGAGCCAGTTTTGCTAACTTGTTCTTTTGTTGAGGAATGGAAGAAAACAATTTTCACTTCATGTTTACTTTATCCTTTTATGCTGTAAAGTTATATTAAATAAATGTTTCTTTCTAAGTGTAATTAAATATTTTGTGTGTGTCAAGGTTAAAATTGTTTAATTATCACTTTCAGAACTAAAAATCATGAGCTCAGGTGACAAAATGTCAGATGGATTGTTCACCTAACTCATCAGTTTAAGTTGTTTCAAAACATTATGAACTTATTTGCATACACTTCCCAGCATGCATTGCATTAAGTTTAAAAACTCTTCTGTTTGGGGCAGTTTCATGATGGAGGTGTCATGATGGACTGCTGTGTGATCAAAAGAAAAACAGTGCAAACCATGAGGTCTGTACTTCAGGCACCCCTGCACCTTCTTCTTCTGTAAGGCACTAGAGTCATAGTGGTCACATTGAGGAACAGTGTTCTTGAGCTGATTGTGACTGCTAGCAGTACAGCAGACGCTTTCACGACGGATAAAGATAGGGCTTGCCGCAATAAATTATTTAAAACAAAGAATCCATGTTCATTTGTAAACTGAAAACTCCAAGCAGATACAACATACAGATCTATTTTAACTCAAGCACAAAATCTGAGTTGTGATTATGTGAAATAATACATAACAGAGGTAAAAAATCAAAGTTGAAGAAAGTCAAAACCTAAACTTAAGAAATGAAGTTAACTCATCTTTCTGACTTGGCAAGTCAAGAATATTTCACCTCTTGTCCCTGAAAAGCTCTTTTGGTTGCTCTGGCCATGTTTAGGATCATTGTCCTGCTGAATGATGAAGTTTCGATGTCTTTGGTTGAATCTGAGCACAGAATGTTCCTGTATACCTGTATACCTGATGAGGGATACCTCTGTATACCTCATCAATAAATACCAGTGTTCCACCTCCATTGATAGCCATACATTTCCCAAACCATAACAGCACCACCACCATGTTTGACAGATGAGGGAGTTACTTTGGGTCATTTTTTTCTCCACACTTCCCTCTTGCTGTCATTTTGATAGAAGTTCCTTTTTGTTTCATCAGTCCATAGAACTTTCTTCCAGAAATGTACTGATTTCTTTTTGTATGTTTGCAACCTGACCTCTCTGTTATTTAGGCTTACCGTGGGGTTTGCATCTTGTGGTGAATCCTCTGAGGTTTTGATCTCTTGATAGTTTGCAAGGTAACACGTACGCCTACATCCTGGAGAGTATTCCTGACTTGCTGTGCAGTCTTTCCCAATGCGTACCTGCTTTTTTAGAACATACCCAACTGTTGATTTTGGCAAACCAAACACCTTGATATCGCTGTGATAGATTTTCGCTTTCCTTAGCATCATTATTATCTTCTTCACTAGCATGGTCACCTCTTTAGTCCCTATGTTGACAGATAATCCACCTCAATCTAAATGGCAACTCTTAATTCTCAATAAACTCTGAGCCACATGAGAGGCTTCTTTGTGCATGAACTAATGTTGAAACACCACACAGCGTCCCAAAAAATTATTTAATAGCCAAGTGTCCAATTATTTTTAAACCCTTGATATTTGGGTACTATGTGTTAAAAAGGCTAGATCCCCCACACTGTTCCTTCTATATTGATGTAAACCTGCTCAAATTAAAGATGAGACTTGCCACTTTAATGTAATATCCATTATTTCATTTCAAACAGAATATGCTGAAGCGCAGACCCTGAGGAACAAAAAATGTTTAACTTTCCAAATACTTACCATCTGGATAGGATATAATTAAAGAGAAATGATTTAGTGGAAAAATAAAACCTTGATGAGGGCAAGATGTTGGGATTTACTCTTATTGGCTTCTCTCTGAGAGTAATCATGAATATCAATCTCATGTCTTTGTGTTGAAGAAATTGTTCATTTTAGGAAATGCACTTATACCCTTTCTTGCCAAGAGTTAGATGAGAAGAATTATACCGCCCTCTCTGTACACTGAATATGAATATACAGCCAGCAGCCGGTTAGCTTAGCAGAGCACATGGGAAACGTAAAGCATGGCTAAGTCCAGTGTTTTTGCCTAGTAGCAACTTAAAAATGTTCTAATTAGAACATTATATTTTGTTTGTTTAGTATGTACACAAACATAAATGTTGAAACAAGTTGGGAGTCTTATTGTCACAATGGGGTTGCCAGGCAACTAACAAAGACTGCATTTACAGGAAGTCAGTGCTCCTGGCCAAGATTTAAAATCCCCAAAAATCCAGAAAAAAACCCTCTTAATTATTCTAATTTAGAGGTTCTGATATGTAGATGATTTTAACCTTTGGACAGAGCTGGGCTGGCTCTTTAATAATTCTGAACTGTTTCTGTTAATGAGCCCTTGTGCAAGGCAACTGACCTCCCAACACTATTGCAGCTAGTTCAACTGGAGTCCCTTTTCCCAAAGTTTAAAAATACAACATCTCTAAAGCTGACTAATTAACACTGTATATAGTTTGTTTAACCTGTATATAAACAGTAATGGAAAATGTTTTCGGCCCAGTGCAGTGAGCACAGCCATCTTCATTCTGTGCATGCTGTGCTGGTTTAAACCCAGTTTTTTTTCTTTTTTTTTCTCCAAAAATACCAACACCTGTCTTGGCTCTGCTTCATTTGAATGGAACTTCCATCTCTTTGCGCCTCTTCTTTCGCCTTTGTGCTGTGCATGCTAGTCTAAGAATGGAAATATCAAGCAGTCTGGCAAAGCACTTTTAAAATTTAAGAAAGTACTAACTTGTCATATTGCATAAGCTATTCTTTCCATAAGTCTTTCTGCTGCCACGAAAAGAGAGCTCCAACTCTTTGGAGTAGTGAGAAACCACACTGGGTTTACCACTTAAGGTTTCTGTGTCGGGTTCCCTCTGTCTCTATACCTGCCGCTATCCTTGTATTTATATGGGAACCTAGTCTGAGTTTCGTTCCTGCTGAGCTGGCTTTTAGCTTTTTGTGGGAGCTGAGCAGATTTATACCCACGAGAAAATCCAATCAATCAGGTGATTTGTTAAGAAAGGTGCCGGCTTTCTAAAGGCTGCTTTAGTTAAACTCAATGTTCTGTTGTAGAGGAGAAGTTTTAGTTGTTGTGGAATACAAAATGAAGGGAGAAACCAGATGAGACAAGGTAGAGATGTACGTGTAAACATAGGGAGAAAGGTGCTGTAGTACAATTAAAAGCTTCTCACGCTAGATGCTGCTGGGGACAGGTCAGCAATTAAAGTGGACTGTACAAAACATGATGTTCCTCAAGCCTATAACTTTAAAGACAGGGAAGATTGTACTCACTGAGCAACGTCATCCAGGAAAACTATAAAACACACACACACACACACGCACAAAGTTAGAATTTGACTTTGTGCTCTTTCGTTTGTTTACTTCATATTTCATGCAAGGACAGAAGAAAGTTATGGTCTGCTTCTTTTTATTTCAAATGAATGAGCACTCTGAAATTCAAAACTAGCCGTGCAACAAGATGCATTCTTATGAGGAAAAAAACCTTGGAGCGTCTGGTCTGCTGTTATCTCTATCAGGATGCTTCCTCTTTGCCAAATGCCGAGCACTGCCTGGTACGGTCTGTTTTCTCCCCTTGCCTTTCAAGATAATAACTTTAATGTGGACCCAGAATTACATTTTGCCTTCTTTAAACATGGCGGTAATCTCTGACTCCTGCTGTTATTGAATTAGGGTGTGGGTGCATGTGGGACGGAGGGATGAGGGTGGGTAGAGATAACAGGCTTGGCTCCTAGCCTGTTACAGCACACCGAGATGCGATATACAGTGGCAGCGCACGGATATTGGGTGCAGGACAGATCAGACAATGCAGTGGAAAAAGTAAAGTCAAATTAACCTCAGTGAGACCTGAAGACACAATTTCAGTGGAGGTGCAGAGTGAAAGCAGACAGTGGAGAGGAGAGGATGGGCAGCAGTGGAGAGGATCTTCACCTCTCTGAGGAGAAGAATGCGGATGGACAATGCTTCTTATTCCATTTCCTGCCACAACGAGCCTAGGGGCTATTTCACTTATCTGGCTCTCATGCCCTTGCAGTGGCCAGGTAGCACGTTTCCAATCAGGCATGCTCAGATGGCAAGAGTACCATTCCCTCAATTCTCCATACATAATGAGAAAACACTCATGTTACAATCTGCTCATAGAATGTTTGTAGGTTCTTAGTCTGAAATTGATTGCTGACATTTCAACAGAATAAATATTTATCATTCTATGTTCTTATGAGCAGGATGTAGATAGCATCTGAATTCATTTTTTTCCGTCCGTATAAACTAAACATCCCCGATGCTTTCACCTGACAGGAATATCACTGAATAAGTCATGTTCAGGGATATAAACATTCCCAGGTAAGGTGAAGTGAATCAAAACAGCTTTAAAGAGAACCGTGGAGTTCGTTCTGAGATGCCACTTCAGTCTGTTATTTTGACCTTCATGTATGGAGCAAAAAAACAAACCACAAACATTTACTTAAACTCAACATTTCCCTGATAGTTCACTTTTTTTTCTCTGCTCTCCTTTTCATTCATTCCGCTTCTATTTTTTTCCATCCAGACCTCAATAAGAGAGAAAGCAGTGAGGACACATTTTACAGCACGTATCGATTCCAGTAATAACTCCATGTCCAAACTTTGTGAGAAATCCTAGTTGGTGATTCCATTCGTCTGAGCACAGCTGAGTTGAATTTGAAATGTGCTGAGTGTGTTTGTGGAGTCAGAGTGAAAGTGAAGTGATTTCAGGACTCTCTGTCAAACAAAATCAGACAGAATGTCTGGCCTGGGATTTCAACACCGTGATCGTGAAACAGACACCTTGACTTCACAGCAGAGCCGAACTTCCAATAAAATAAGATGTTTCTTGTTTTGGTTTCTGTTGAGATAAAAACTTCTGGGGACTAAGTGTAAAAGAGATAAGAAGTCTGGAGAAAGTGCATGACCAAGGAAGGCAATTTTTCTGCAAGAAAGGTATCCTGACTTCTACCGAAGACCTTACTATATTGTTCTTTAGGTTCAGGCTTTTTGAAACGCTTGTACTGTATAATTCAATAATGCAGACTTTATCAGTCAGTGTGTTCATGAGCAGGGTAAAATGCCAAATTCAGAAAACAGGGCACAGGTATTTTTCTTTTTGGTTTTAGAGTTGCTTTGAAAGTATTCACCTTGAAGGATAAAAACACTTGCTCTCAGTTTGTTGGTTTTTTATTTATGTTGTTTCTCCCTTTTTTAAGTCCACTTCTGTGAGTGGAGACAGTTGGGAATACACTGAAAGGATAAGGGCGTATACCCCACAAAGAACTGATTTTCAAACATGGGAACGGGTATTTGAAAAATTGCTGTGAAAATTAAGGCAAGAACAGTAATTTAAAAAAAATACAACTTGGTCATTTAAGCCTGTAATTAATGTAGACAACAGACCAAGGGTGAACGTTTGGTGTGAAAAGTTGACGGTATACAATGAAGTCCGGGGTACTACAACTAGACAAAATAGCGAATACTTTTTTTTTTTTTTTTTACTTGCATTTGTATAAACCCAGTGAACACATTATAATTAAACTGGCATTTGTGCCTTCAGACATTTATATTTACATTTACATTTACTCTTGGCAGACGCTTTTATCCAAAGTGAGGGACAACACATTTACACTCTAACAAAATGTGTTAAATTCCTGGACTAAATTTATAAAATGATTAAATATTACAATTTTTCTAAATTATTAAGGCAATAGCTCCGACAGTTACACTGTATCTAGTCTCACTGATAGAGACCTTTAACCACAAATCTTAAAATTCAAATAAAAGAAATACAACCTTCAAGCCTTAAAACTGAACTAGACTAGACCAAACTGCATTGACATGATTTTAGTCACAAACATCAACATTTGCCTGAGAAACTCTGTCCTTAGGGTTCATTTTTAACAGATGTTTACAGTCACTCTGGTCTCCTTAGAATAATGTATCTTACTCACCTTTCAGAGCACACTGCTCCTAAAACATATTTCTGTGAGTTCACTGTAATATTTGAGGATAACTCAAATGAGTGTATCAATGTTTTTATTACCCGGTCTCCTCTCTCAGTTTGATTTTTGGCATCAGGACAGTTAAAGGACACTGTTTAGAGAGATATTAGTGAGATCCAAACTATCTGGAAACTATCCCCAGTGGAGACTAATGTAAAATGTAGAAACTGCAGACCAACCTTGTAAGATAGATAGACCCTTAAGATAGATTAGATTTTTTTTTCATCCATTAAACACCAAATGTTTACCAAAATAATTTTCTCCATAAAACGAATACAAGCACTCATCACAGACTCATAAATAATTCATCTATTCATTACTCTCTGCTCCCACAGTAATAATTATGGGCTGTGATCTAACTTCATTTCTTGTGTTTCTGTGTCTCCCAGTTACGTGCCCATGCTGTGGACATGAATGGGAACCAGGTCGAGAACCCCATCGATCTGTACATCTTCGTCATTGACATGAATGACAACAGACCCGAGTTCAAAAACCAGGTCTACAATGGCTCTGTGGATGAAGGCTCTAAACCAGGTATTGGCATATGAATGGATGGAAGGATAGATAAAACATGAAGTGTGAAGCAGGAGCAATTACAGGGTAGATGAGTTAATCCAAGACTGGAAAGATTTGAAAGATTAAAGAAATGTGTGATGGTGCTAGATACGAGTGGACTGATGACGAGCTACTATTATATCAGGAGAGGCTGGTGTCGTTAAAAAGCATGACTACACCAGTGAATCTTTGACACAACTGAGAATTTTCCATTCCCCCTGATTTAGCAGACAGACAGAGAATCTGTCTCCTATAGTGGCTTTTCATTTAGCCGGCTGCAGCAGTGGCCATAAACCAAAGAGGGTGCTCAGGCTGGACAGGAGATTGAGGATGAAATGTACCACGCTGTAGCACCACTGGGTCATTTTATGTCTAACCTCAGAGCGAAAGAATCACGAAGATGAGCTCTCTGTGTGCATGTGTGTGTGTGAGTGTGAGCCTGATGAACCCAACTTTATTGCACCAGGGGTGATTTCAAGAGGTGTCCAGGTACTAATTTCCCTTTCTTTCTTTCTTTCTTTCTTTCTTTCTTTCTTTCTTTTTTCTTTTTTCTTTCTTTCTTTCTTTCTTTCTCTCTTTTTTCTTTCTTTCTTTCTTTCTTTCTTTTTCATGCCTGCCTTCCTTTCCCTTCAGCCTTCCCTCACACAGCAGACAAGTCTCTGTGGCATGCATGACATTCTGCTAAACAATAATCATAAAAAAAGAGAGTTTTAGAATTTAGAGCTCCAGTGGTTTCAATGGAAGGCCAATTACAGACTTGAATTAGTTTGCAAATTAAAGAGTCATTATGGGGACCTAATCCTGTCAGGCACAGCTTAGGACGCCCGTACAAAGGGTCCACATTAAACCCCCTAAGAGTGCAGCTTAATGAAATTCCCCCGCCGATGTGTGACACATTGTGATTCTTCATCTCCTTCTCTCTATCCCTCCATCTCTAGAAAAAAGTGATGTGTGGAGGACTGATAGTCACTCCGCTTGGAATCTAACCAAATATGGAGTCTGTCCTCTGTTTCTCTCATTTCCTCCTCCCCTCTCTCTCTTGCTGCTGCCTTTTATTTCTCGTCTCGCTGAGAGGCCTTTAGAGTGCTCCCTCTGGCCGAGTCATTGACAAATGTTGCTTTGAAATGTAATGAAGTTTGAAATGGGAGCTGCGGTTACAATTATCCTCGGACAGGGGCTGTCACTGGCATGATATCACTATCTCTGGCAATTAGAATCAGCTACGGGAGAGGGAGAGCAAGAGGGAGAGAGAGAGATGGAGAGATTGGGTGACAGGCAGTGGTCCCACACAGTTATATGAGTGCGTGGAGGCAGGAATGCAAACAAGTGGTGCCTTCATGGGAGGATTGTGGCTTCTTGTCTGCAACAGAACTGTGTCTGCATATACGTTATGTCTGTACTTACTTGTCCTTTAAGTTGAGTGATTGTCACTTACAGAACATGTTTCCAACAGGCATAAATCTGTATAGGTCATTTTAAGCGAGTCTTATCAAACATGTAGACAGTTTAGCTACATTCATGTGCATACTAATCAATTTGATATAAGGCTTATCAATACCTTTCATCAGTAAAAGCAAAATATGATGTGAAATATGTAGCTATAAAAGCTTAGCTTATCTTATAGCAGAATGTCTGTGCCTGGTCCTGCTTCTGGTTGTTGAGGTCATGATTTTTTGCAAAATAGGTGTCCAACATTTCTCTGCTGGCATAAATCTGTACACATCAATGAACATCATAGTAAGTGTTATCAAGCTGTTATGGAACATGTTATGGTTTATTAACCACTTTTATGCAGACATTAACCAATATCAATGTGATTATTTCCAATGTATGTCATTAAAATCTGTTTGTAGGATGGTTGATTAAGGAGAGCAGTGCTGTGTGCACAGTGCATCTGCAGCCTCTCCCTCTCGTTGCTTCACTTTAAACTAGCCAATAAAAGGCATGACAGCACAAAATGTTCAAAGTTAAATGAGGACTTAGTCATTTATTTTATGGAAACAACTAGAATATAAACAACTACATGTAAATTTTGCCAAACAGCGGCCACTGTGGTTACAAGGAGCAAATATGGAACACTGCTGAACTGCTTTTGTTGCTGCTGTTCTTAGTCTAACAATATCTCAAGTAGAAAAGAGTGATGAAGTCAAGAAACTGCTTTAATAATTTCAGTTGCACACCAATAACTAGCTAATGTTAGCTAACATTTGCTACCATTAGCGACCATGGCAGGCTGCAGCAGCAAAACTCCTGAGTGTATTGAAGTGGGTGGGGGGGCCTTTTATTTCTATGATACTAAAAAGTTTGTTAGTTAGTCTCGCTTTAACACAAATTCAATTTTGATGGAAATTGAATTTGACATATTTACTTGTTACTTTCTGCTACAGCATGCTTGGCTGCCTGTGCACGTGCACGTTGAGAAATATTCTTTTCTTTCTCAGGAACATATGTGATGCACCTGTCGGCGTTTGATGCCGACGACAACATCACCGCTAATGGAATGGTGCGCTATCGAATCCTTTCCCAGACGCCGCACAGCCCCATCCCTAACATGTTCACAATCAACAGTGAGACTGGAGATATTGTGACGGTGGCACCCGGTCTTGATCGAGAGGTTGGTCTTCTACATCCCCGTGCATTCACAAAAGGCAGTTAATGTTAAAGATAAAATCGTATAAAATTAAGCAAAATAATCATCACAAATAAGGATTGTATTATGCTTTTACTCTGAACACTGATTATTGAACTATAGCTGGTTAGAAGATACACCTTTGTCTTCGTTAATGGAGCAGCTCCTAACAGCATTGTTTACTCTGATGACACTCTTGAGATGTGACTTAAAAATGTTTTGTAGCCATTTGTCACCACACACACTGACACACACCCACATCAAGTCATCTTTCTTTTTTTTTTCTTTTTTTTTTTCTTTTTTTTTTACACCAAATTGCCTGCTTCTGCGGTCACCTTGTTTATGGAGCTATAAAAGTTGTGACAAGATCCAAATGTGTTTATTCTTGCGACATGGATGTGCCAGTGACAACTCTGCAAAGAAATCTCGGAGACAGATCATCGTCCCAAACTGTCACCAGTGACAGACCTATTAACAACACATCATGCTGCAGTGGGCTGCTCACGTTGTGTTGTGGGTGTGTATGTGTGTGTGGGTGTGTATGTGTGTGTGGGTGTGTGTGTGTGTGTGTGTGTGTGTGTGTGTGTTTGTGTGGTGAAGATAGAGTGGAAATATCTGAGATAGAATGCCCTTGACACCTGTCAGACAAACACAAAAGCCCATATAATCACATCTATACTCGATAAAACACAGGCAATGGAGTGGAAAAAAAAGGAAACTGTAGGGGGCAATAGAACAAAAACAGAGCTCGGCAGATGGGGTATTACAATGAGGGTGGAGTAAGTGAGTGTGAATTTGGCAAAGAGATAGGGTGATGGACATGAGACATGAGGGTACCAGAGGAAGGGAGAGAGAGAGAGGCATGAAGGGAACATGGAGTAAAAAAGCCTGAACGTCTGATGCTTATTTTTGCTTTGTTTTATCTGTACACTGCTAATCCCCCCCACCCCCCAATGTAGGATTAAACCCCCTACCCAGAGCACCTTTGTGCTTCTTGACTGAAGAGGACTCCTATTGACATAATTCATCCCCTAGCCACTAACCTATTGTCTATATTCATCCTGTGAGAGCAGTGTTCCTCTTTTTCAGGAGCTCCCTGTTTACAATCACATTGTTAACACACATTCACTCCTGGAAACCGCATGTCACAGGTTGGCCAGAGAGCAGCACCAGTGCTTAAGGGCACATCAGTGGTGGTAATGAGGGAGTGTCAAGTTCTGCTCCGTCACTTTCCCCACCCTGATTCAGACCCCATTCACACCTGGTGTCAACATGCAATCTGTACTTGGATATCTTAACTATATGAGGGGAGCTGTATTTTAATGCACATCATTTTGAAGCAGTTGTTTGATTAATAAGTTGGTTGATGAACAGAACATTAATTGGCAGCTATTATTATAATTGATTTACTGTTTGTTTTTTTTCTGTTTTATATCATTGCAAAAATGAATGACTTTGGGTTTCGGACAGCATAAGCAATTTGAAGATGTCACCTAGGCTCTGTTTTCTCTACTTTCTATTGTCAACCAATTAATAGTAACTCAGTTAATTAACTTGATAAACCATGAAAAGTTAATCACTTGACTAAAAACATGCAGTCTGTAAAGCAGTGTGTGAAGTGTGAGTGCATAGCAATCAGAATGGATGAGTCAGCCAGACCACATCTGTGCCGCATATGCGTTGGCCATATTCTTAAGACAAACATTTGCACAAGATGAGAGCTCACCTACCACTGCCTCTTCCTGCTGTCTCTACCAAGCCTGGCAGAAACCCCTGCCTTGGCAGAGTTAAAGCAAAGCCCATAGAGCAGCATCACTTCACTTGACCTGGGACCACGCTTGCTGATAAATCCGTCAGCTGCACCGACCTAATTTGCTCTTCGAGATCCCATCACAGTAAGGGCAGAATCAAGATAGGGAGAATGCTTTTTAATATGAGACCCATGAAGAAATGAAGACCAGCCAATCTGTCCCCAACTTCCAAACATGCGGTCTCTCTCGAGATCTAAAACTCAAATTGGCTCTCACAAAGACAGGTGTACAAGAGCGCGCAGACATGCTGTACACGCACAGACATAAACACGATTACATGTATTTATTTCTCACACAAATGTACTTGTGCACATATTTTTGTATGTGTGCACAATTACACACAGTTTCTGTAGCTTACAAATACATACTTGTGTTTTCCTGTAACATTTTTCTCAGAGAGCAGATAAGACGTCTTGCAGGAGAAAAATCAAAGCTTCAATACTGTACATAAACTAGGAAGATGCTACGCAGCACAGTGCAGTGCTTCCCTGGTCCACTTTTAGTCAGCACTTTGGCCCTTTGAAACTTTGAAAGTTTATGTGTCTCCTTTTCCTTCTTGGGCTGGGGTGTTGGAGGTGTTAGGCGCTACAAAAAGAGAAGAAAAAACAAAAACACAGGCATCTATTTTTGGTAATCCTCCTCCCTTGTGCCTCAGCTGCATCCCCTGCTGTCTCTTATTCTTTCCTCTGTTCTTCACTTTTGAAATGTCTTTTTCCTCTCCTTTATAAACTCCCACACAGATTTCTCTTCTAAAGGTTTCCACTGGTCTGTAGTGGACTTTAAAAAGCTTGTTGACAGTAACAGACCTCAGTCCTCCAGAGGAACCTGGGTATGCTGTGGTGTTGTTGCAATGCTGAGAGGTTCAGAGGAGCTCTACATAATTACTCCCTTGTCTAATTAGTGAGAGTGTTGTGTACATGCTGTACACAGGCTGATGGGACAGTCAGGCAAGCACTGCTTCTAAACAAGATATGGAGAAAAAGATGTGTGTGTGTGTGTGTGTGTGCTTGCGGATGTTTGTGGGTGCTTGGTTGTGTGTGCGTATGGGTGTCAATGAGAGTGTGTGTACAAGGTTGGAGTTCAACATCTGGTCTAGCATCAAGATGAGAGGAGCTGTCTAATCTTCATGATGTGGCGTCCTGGCCTAATTGGGATATTTACTCGGTAATTAGCAGGTGAGAGAGACACTGGGAATGTAATTGGGAATCTCAGTGACGAGACACATTATCCAGACTGTCGGCTCCTGGGCTCCATCCTTCCTGCAGCCCATTAACTGCACCGTGGGACAGAAGAAGAGACAGAGGATGCCGGCAAAGAGAGGGAGGCGGGTAGGAAAGGAGAATGGGAAGGGAGCGGCAGGGCTCCAAGCCCACAAACACACCCAAGTACAAAAATACAAATAAGAGAGCCATATTTCAGCTTACAGTGAAGTGACACTGTGTCATTTTAAAAGATGAAATGGCATTTATCATTCTCTCATATCATTTTCTCCATAGATAGTCTATTAATCTTTTCCAGTTGGAACATTGTCTTCACATCTGTCCATCAGGGGCAGAGAATAAGTGATGTCTTTGATGACACACCCATGGGGAAGCTTCACAGTGCAGCCTTTGCAGATGGTGTGAAGTCTGGATATGTTCCGCTGAGGAGGTTTCAACTCAGTTGAATGAAAGACTTCACCCTTGCGATTCTGTGTCTCAAATAAAACCATGGACAGTGACTATAGAACAAAACACAGCCTCAGCTTTTTTTTTCCTCTGGGAGTCACAGTCTGTGGCTGCTGCTGTAGACACATGGAAGAGAGAGCTTTCTGCAGACGAATAACTGCTCACTCCTGTCTCTTATGTTTCTGCCTTTAACAGAAAGTGTCCCAGTATACCATCATCGTGCAGGCCACGGACATGGAGGGCAACCTGAACTTTGGCCTTTCCAACACAGCCACCGCCATCATCACTGTCACAGACATCAACGACAACCCTCCCATGCTGACCTCCAGAACTGTGAGTTGCTACAAATCAGGGAGTGGGGAAAGGGTGACAGTTTTTAGAAGGAGAGGGTTTGGGTTCAGGGAAGGGGGGTGGACATGATGAGTATGTTGAAGGGAAAAAAAAGGGTAGAGAGAGAAAGACATTACAGATGAGATTGTGGGGAGAATGAAAAAGAGGGAACAACGGAATGAGGAAAGGAGAAAGGAAATGACTACAACACTGTGTTATGTTGTTACACAGGAAGATTTACACAAGGACAGTGAGGGAGGGTTATGAAGTGCAAAGGGTACTTACTCATTTCCTTGTAAAGGCTGCACACTCACTCACACTCACACACACAAGCAGAAACTAATCCATATCATTGACTTTCATCAGCAAGAAAACTAGAGCCAGCAAATCATAGATGATTGTTGTCATGATTGTGATATTTAAAATGATGATTACATTATAGAAAGCCATTATTAAGAGTGGGGTAAAGTTTAAAAGCCCAAAGTAAGTAATGTATGTAATGTATCATGTCACTGGTGGTGATATTCAGCGACATCATCACCAAATGAATTGGTGAAGTGGAAGATTTAGTGTTGTTAAAAAGTTTATCTCACTTTTTTCCACTCCACCTTAGTTTAACTCTCTGGTTATTTCTCTCAGTGCCACTGAGTGTTTAGATGTGTGGGTGGAACAGCTGAGGTGGCAGCAGTATCTCTCACTGACTGTTGGTTGGAATGAAAGTCTCAAAAGTCAAAGTTTTATTTATTTTGTGTCAGAGACATGCATTAGTTTAGGGCAGTGGAGATGAAGAAAAAATTAGTTTGTCTGCATTCCGGTTTCCTGTTATGAAAAACCTTTCTAGGTGTCAGAATGGCTTCAGGTGTCAGAATTATTCACTATGTGTGATTTCCTATCAGTGGTGATGAGAGCAGAGGCCTGTTGGGTAGATAAGGTGCTTAGCTCTGCAACTGCGGGGAAAGCAGCTGAGGCCGTATCAGCACTACAGTAGACTCGGCTCTTTGAGGTGGAAGCCGAGGAGTTAGCATTAGCACATGCCCTGGGGGCTATTAAGACCCTTATAATGATGAGTTAGCAATGGCGGTAAAGCATGTGTCAGCCATCGAGCTCATCAGAGAACTGCTACATCACACACAGCAGGAAATGAACAGAGAGGGGGCACAGGAAGAAAAAGGATAAGACACAAAGGAGATGGTGAGCAAAAAGACAACAAAGAGGGGAGAGGAGTTGATGACTGGACCACCACCAGACTCCCAGATGATAAAAAAAAGTGTTGAGAGAATGATGGGGAGAGGAGAAAGAATGAGGGATTATTTAGTCACAGGAGCTATTTTCTATGGCGGCAATGATAAAGCATAGACATGCCCTGTTGTAAATCAGAAGTCTTTCCTGACTCGGCATCCCCCACCCCACCCCCTTGCACTAAGATTCTCTACTGATGGTGGTGTATTGATGATAGTGGCCAGTAATAGATTGATACTCTGTAACTGTATTCCACCGTGTTTAAGTGCATTTCCATCACCACATCATGGATATTGATGATAAACTTTAGTGGAGGTTTTGGAGCCACGATGAGCAGAGCACTTTTACCCACTCCTTTCATAAATCACCCATTTCAGTGGTGGGATAACATAAAAGCCATTTTGTTGAGAATGCAGGCCATTATGCAAATATTTAGTGTTTGCAATAAACCCCATAGATCTTTCAACGTGTCCCAGAAATATAAAGTTTGGGGAATTTGTCTTTAATGTTGATGATTAATATTTCATCATGCCTATCAGAGGCTGGCCTATTTTTCATTACGGCAAGGGGTGGAGTATGTGTATGTACGTGTAGGCTTTGAGTGCCTACTCAGGGCTGCATGTATGCTTTGCATTATTTCTGTGATGCGGATAGATGAAACAAACTGAAAAAGAGTTATTAATCTCTTAATTGTATGTGCATACAGTATACTGTAACAATGACTGTATCTCATATTGTATGTATTTGTCATAATGTGTAGAGAATCAGAGGTATCTCTGTGCAGGATCCACTGCAGTTCTTTGTTGCCCTCCTTCCTTTACTGTCCTCACAATGTACCTATGATGAAGCTTCCTGTCACTTCTCCTTGCTCTCCTTTCAAGTCCCCTTTCCTGCTTTAGTCTTTCCCCACTGCCAAAATAGTGACAGGAGGGTGAGGGTGTTGGCAAGAGGTGTTTTGTCAAGTGCTGTGAGAAAGTCACTGCACTCTGTGCCAGTCACATTCACAAGAGCTCCCCCTTCCTATCCTCCGGTCCACCAGTTGGGGACAAGTTACAGTATCATAGAGAGATCAGAGAGAGTCTGAGCCTTTGCTGAAAGACACCATGGTCATATAACAATTCACCATTGAAACAATCATTACTGCAGTACACAATAAGTGTCAAAGCAGTATTCAGCTGATAAATCATTAAGAGAGTGAAAGAAGGAGTACAGGCCCAAGTGAGATTATAATGCTCTCTGTTAAAGCTCACAAATGTTGCATCACAATCCATTATTGACAATAACCCCACCAAACGTCAAAGCTCACAATCATAAATGTCTGAAAGAGATAGAGCAGCTTGAATATAGTCAAGAATTGGGAAGAACTGCTCATTATAGAAAAAATAGTTCACTTTAAATTCTTACTTGGAAGTTCACTCTTGAATTTAACCTGAAATGCTAAAAGTTGGTCTTCACACAATCTTCAGCATTTCACAGTTTTCTTTTGCAATTTGGCAATGTGGAATTAATTTCCTAAGTGATTGTAATGATAGAGTTTTATGTGCAGTGAATTTATAATTGTCATGCCATGTAAGATTGCCTATGGGGAAAATAAATACGATTTTTATTACACAAGGTTTGGATGCCTGATGTAACCCCTTTCAATCCCCCACTTTGTAAAGAGATAACGAGAGAAGAAACCTTAAACGGGGGTATCGATAATAAAAGTTGCAATGGACCCTTCAAAGTCTCTCATCAGATCTTGTTTGCCTTAGTTGTTACTGTGTACAGAGAAAAAAGATGCTTAAGTGCCCTTAGGAGCTGAAGAACCATCTCTCAAGTTTTATTTTATTGAATTGGCACTGGGGAGCCCCTGAACCGATCCACAGTAATAAACCACACAAGCACACACATACACACGCACACACACACACACACACACACACACACACACTTGCCATGACACAAACATACCACAGCCTGCCTACTTATCCGACGCAGGCAGTGCATCAGGACCACCCGGACTTGTCTGTTGTCTTAAGAATGTCATTGAGTCTCTGAACAGCTCTCCTGACGCAGCCCCCTAATCTGCCCGCTGCTGTCGGCTGTTTGCTGGGTGATGCGAGGGTTGCCAGGCAGGGTATTATGGTCCGTCGGAGTGTTTGGTCTGGGGCTTTGCTCTTTGATATCCTACACTCACATAAGCGGCTCAGTGGCTCTTCCACGCCTGTTACCCATGGTGACACGGTGACTGTATGTTGCTTCATGCCTGTTGCTTCGAGATGAGGTGAAGACACACCAACATGCTCACCCTCTGACCCCACATGATTGGTAAAGAGTTGATGGGTTGTCCGTGTGGGTGGGGCTGTGGTTGACTTGTGTTTTACAGGGTAGCGGTGCCGTCATTGCTCTTGTTGGTTCGTCTTTGTAGGCTTTATCCCCTGAGCCTATATGGCTTTGATCAATCCCCACCATAACAGACACATGACAGACAGCAGCTCACTCCTCATCAGGCTTATCAGGACAAAGCACATGTGTTTGTACAGCATGGGGACAACTAAAAGCCACTCATATACACTCAAACAGCTGTTTTTACCCTCCCCACTGCTGGCTCCTTTCTCTCTCTCCTTTGTCACTCTGGCTTTCAAAGGAATGAAATATTATTGCTCATCAAGGATGAGTACTGGGAAGGCAGAAAACACTGAAACTGGAACAACGGCCCTGTGTGGATATGCTTGCTGGTGTACAGCTGGGTTTACCGCTTGTTTACAACTAAGTGGTGGTAAAATTGAGATCATTAAACTTACTCTACCTGAAAACATGGAAGGAAGACTGGCTCTATAAAAACAAGACTAGGTGAAAACCTAGTACATGGCTGGAGTGTGACCAATGTGCAAAATTGAGGATGTAGTTGAAAACTGTTGAGGAACCACTGTAACCAAATAACATCATTGTGTCCTATTTGCATTGTGCCTAGTGTCAGCCGGATTCAACCCTTTTTCAGCCTCATTTTTACTCGCTAATGTAATGAAAGTAGATTATTGCTGTAATGGAGGTGAGGCTCTGTGAATTGGAAGCCATAGTCCATTTCCCTGCAGCTCCTGAGCAGCCGCAAAACCAGGTCAGCAAGGTAACTGCCCGAAACAAGAGGTGTAACCCTAAGCCCACATTTTGGACCAATACACAGTCCAGTCATATGTTTATATCTTGTCTTGTTTGAAAAAAGTTTCTAAATCTCACGACAAATGCGCTAAGTTGGCAACACTGGAGATTTTTAACTCCCCCTGAATATAAAACTGTTAGCGCCTATTTATTTTGAAAGAGCAATAGCTAATAGCGAAACTCCAACTCAGTCACATGGCATTCAGCCGACCAATAGTGAAATTATGATCACTCATAGCTGAGTCCATGAATGACTGAGTGATCAGTCATTCATGGACATTCGCGATTATAGGGCTGGCCCTTACTATTGCGGTCAAGCCAAAAAAGGAAAAGAGAGATATCAAATCAACATATTACAACGTAACATTTTCATCTATTTCTGCAGTTTTCCGGTGAGGTCCCAGAAAATCGAGTGGATGTTGTGGTGACTAATCTGACGGTGATAGATGCTGACCAGCCACACTCACCTAACTGGAACGCCATCTACAGGATCATCAGCGGAGACCCATCGGGGCACTTCACCATCCGCACTGACCCCGTCACTAATGATGGCATGGTCACGGTGGTTAAGGTAAGACACCAGCCTTCAATCAGAACATGCTCAGCTTCAGGCACTATAGAAGTCAGTGTAGAAGAAACAGTGTCATCTCTTCTCCTGTGTTGAATGCAGACAGGCTGGGGTCTTTGCCTTTCATATGCCCCTTTATGTCCAAATGAGGGATTGGAGGCCACTGCCCTTCAGAAACTCACAGACTTAAACACAATTGCTGGCGAGACCACTGTAGCAAATTAGGTATTGATTTCTCAATTACAAAGGCAACGGTTTTTATACACTCATAATGTGCTAGCTACTGTGGTAAATGACAGCAACAACAAAACTATGTCTTGTAACAACCTTCTATGTTAGTGTTCAACCCCACTTACACAGGTTGTCCAGAGGGTTGCGAACCGTTAAGCAAAGAAAATACAGAAAATGGACCAGAGAAAAAAAATCCATATGATATTCAGCTTGTATTCTGTGTGTGTATCTAAAGTGTGTAAATGCGCATGCTGTTGTATGGCCTTTGGGATTTGTATTTGTGTGTTCATCCATGAGTGGTTCACAGTGAATGTAATTATCGTGTCGCATGAGTTTTGTGGAAATAACTTGTTTATTTTTGTGACCCTGATGACCCAGGGGTATTGTCCTCGTGTATCTGACTCCAACAAATCGCATCTCGCATCCTACAATAATGTTTAAAAAATAGCAATAACACCTCCCTATAATTCCCACAGCACCCTGAGCAATGAGCATTGGCATTTTGTTTCTCTTCATTATCTCTAGATGACTGCCTTTTATAATCCATTCCTCTCACTCCCTGATGTAAAAGTCAGCAGGCAGCCGGGTAGCCGTAAGCTTCCACAGAGACCCAGGGGAGGTTATCAGGAAATCAAAAATAAGAGACAGGACACCCCCTGGGAGGAAACGAAAAATAGACTGTCTCAACAAGTAAACAGAGGGGCTCAAGCTTGCACCAGGGAAAAGGGAGCCGGAATGGTTCACATCAGACAACGTACCGTAGGTAAAATCAAGAAGCCAAAAGAATGCGCCACCTTGGTGTACCTGTTTTTACCAAGGTATCTGCTGCTGTTAGTGCAGACACATCGAAACACACTGACACCCAGGTATGCGGCAAATCTCCCACAAGGCACCTGAGCTCCTTTGTAATCAAGGGCTGAGGTCTCAACCTAAACATGTCACACATTTACGCTGGTCTCCGAGGAGTTTATGAGACGTATTCTCATTTTACCGCATGGTAATAAAGCCGGTAGACAAACAAGCACGCATAAAAACACACAAACAGATCCACTCGGTTCAAATGAGTCATTAAGATATGTAAATCACAGCTTACGATAAACACGGAAGATGACAGGGGAAGTGGAGTGAAGTGATGCAAAGACAGATTTCCGAGGATTGAGAGATACAGATTGCGGTGGGTGGAGGATTGGGGGGGTGGGG